>NC_092090.1:85553012-86153379 GCF_045679555.1 Salvelinus alpinus
TTCCTATATGTTCATTAACCAATTTAATTATACAAAGCAAACACTCTGTCCGTTTATAAGAATTTGTAAGATCCTTATTTGCATAAAATAGACTTAGACCAGTGTCCAAATTGAATCAATAGTGTTTATTCTCGAGAGTACTCTCCCCAAAAACCACGTATTTCAGTTTATATATCACAAACAGCGTCATAGAATCCCTCCCCCTCCGACGAGGATAAAGATGATCAAATAGTTCATTTCAACACACTCAAGCACATACCCTACACAAGTCTGCATTATCTCCTGAAATCTCTCCTCAGTTTATTACCACTTAACTGCCAGTTCCAGTCCCCCCCAGATACGGAAAACCCAGAGGTCTTGAACTATTCACCCTTATCTCCACAGAGTTATAGCTGAGTCGGTTCAAACATAGGTTAACTATCCATTTCGTTTTCTTTAGAGACACACATACATTCCTTTCTACCCTCATACATGTTCCATAAGAACTAACATTATTCATCCATATAGAAAAACAGTAATTCAATTAGTTATAGTTATAGCTAAATGTATACATAGTTTAGTAATTTATTCATAAAATTCATAACAATATACAACGCTGGTCTGACCAATCGGAATCCATGCTTCAAGATTGTTCTCATCACGTGGACTGGGATATGTAACGGGAAACCCCTGAGAATAACATTAATTGTATACACGGACACGGTGACTGAGTACATCAGGAAGTGTATAGGGGATGTTGATTCACTGTGACTATTAAAACCTACCCAAACAAGAAACCGTAGATAGATGGCAGCATTCCCGCCAAACTGAAAGCGCGAACCACCACATTTAACCATGGCAAGGTGACTTGGAAAATGGTTGAATACAAACAGTGTAGTTATTCCCTCCATAAGGCAATCGAACAGGCAAAAAGTCAGTACAGAGAAAAAGTGGAGTCGCAATTCACGAGACGTATGTGGCAGGGTCTACAGACAATCACAGATTACAAATGGAAAACCAGCGCCGTCAGAGCATGCGCAGACCAGCTGGCTGGAGTGTTTACAGACATATTTAATCTCTCCCTATCCCAGTCTGCTGTCCCCACTTGCTTCAAGATGGCCACCATTGTTCCTGTACCCAAGAAAGCGAAGGTAACTGAACTAAATGACTATCGCCCCGTAGCACTCACTTCTGTCATCATGAAGTGCTTTGAGAGGCTAGTTAAGGATCATATCACCTCTACCTTTAATTTTTTAATTTTACCTTTATTTAACTAGGCAAGTCAGTTAAGAACACATTCTTATTTACAATGACGTCCTAGAAACAGTGGGTTAACTGCTTTGTTCAGGGGCAGAACGACAGAACGACAGATTTTTACCTTGTCAGCTCAGAGATTTGATCTAACAACCTTTCGGTTACTGGCCCAACGCTCTAACCACTACCTTACCTGACACCCTAGACCCACTTCAATTTGCATACCGTCCCAATAGATCCACAGACGATGTAATCGGCAACGTACTGCACACTGCCCTATCCCATCAGGACAAGAGGAATACCTATGTACGAATGCTGTTCATTGACTATGGCTCAACATTCAACACCATAGTACCCTCCAAGCTCATCATTAAGCTCGGGCGCCCAGGGTCTGAACCCCAGCCTGTGCAACTGGGTCCTGGACTTTCTGACGGGCCGCCCCCCAGGTGGTGAAGGTAGGAAACAACACCTCCACTTCGTTGATCCTCAACACAGGGGCCCCACAAGGGTGCGTGCTCAGCCCCCTGCTGTACTCCTTGTTCACCCATGACTGCGTGGCCACGCATGCCTCCAACTCAATCATCAAGTTTGCAGACGTTAGAACAGTAATAGGCCTGATTACCAACAATGACGAGACAGCCTACAGGGAGGAGGTGAGGGCCCTGGCAGAGTGGTGCCAGGAAAATAACCTCTCCCTCAACGTCAGAAAAACAAAGGAATTCATCGTGGACTTCAGGAATCAGCAGAGGGAGCTCGCCCCTATCCACATCGACGAGACCGCAGTGGAGAAGGTGGAAAGCTTCAAGTTCCTTTGTGTATTTTTCACTGACATTCTGAAATGGTCCACCCACACAAACAGTGTGGTGAATAACAGAGCCTCTTCAACCTCAGGAGGCTGAAGAAATTCGGCTTGGCCTCTAAGACCCTTCCAAACTTTTACAGATGCACAATTGAGAGCATCCTGTCGGGCTGTATCACCGCCTGGTACGGCAACTCCACCGCCCGCAACCGCAGGGCTCTCCAGTGGGTGGTGCGGTCTGCCCAACACATCACCGAGGGCAAGCTACCTGCCCTCCAGGACACCTACAGCGCCCGATGTCACAGGAAGGCCAAAAAGATCATCAAGGACATCAACCACCTGAGCCAAGGCCTGTTCACCCCGCTACCATCCAGAAGGCAAGGTCCATACAGGTGCATCAAAGCTGGGACCGAGAAACTGAAAAACAGCTTCTATCTGAAGGCCATCAGACTGTTAAACAGCCATTACTAGTCGGCCACTACCCAGTTACTCAACCCTGCACCTTAGAGGCTGCTCCCCTATATACATAGACATGAGATCACTGGCCACTTTAATAATGGAACACTAGTCACTTTAATAATGTTTACATACTGCTTTACTCATCTCATATGTATATAGTGTAGTCTATTCTAATGCATTTTAGTCAATGCCACTCCGACATTCCTTGTCCTAATATTTATATATTTCTTAATTACATTGTTTTACTTTTAGATTTGTGTGTATTGTTGTGAATTGTTAGATACTACTGCACTGTTGGAGCTAGGAACACAAGCATTTTGCTACACCTGCAATAACATCGGCTAAATATGTGTATGTGACCAATAACATTTGATTTGATTTGAAATTTGATTTGATTTGAGTATAATGGCATACTGTCGGAAATGGGGCTCATGAGACTGTTTCAGATGCAATACAATTCTCACAAATACCTATTGGTAAAATCAAATTGCCCCCATATAGAATCTACAAATAAACACTTGCCAAGAGGAGGATGATATTCAACCAAAAGCTTTGAGAAACAAATGGACAAGAAAAACACTGTTCCTCCTTTTTTCTGTGGTACGGAACAACATTCCAATATTGACTGTCAACATAGGGTTAACTAGAGATCATTAAGCCTGTAGAAACCTGGGCCCGCAATCACAAAGAATCTCAGAGGAGTGCTGATCTAGGATCAGGTCCCCTGTGTCCATATAATCATATTAATTATGATCATAGATCATAAACTGATCTTAGATCGGCACTCCAGTGCTTTATTACTGATTACTGTATTGTAGGGTTTAAAGCTTGCAAGAAAGGCATTTCACTGTACTTGTGCACATGACATTAAAACTTGAAAGTTATGAATACAGGCACTGAACTCAGAAACCCAGCAACTGCCATGTCACCTGGTTGGCGTGTGAGAACCAGTGTGGTACGCCTCATTTCCTCTATCTTCATGCCTGTTGGCAGGCAAATGACTCGGGCACACGATCAGCCTCTACGCCGGAGGCTGCGTGTCATTTCCACCCCTTCATGTGGAGCATGAGAACAGTTCTCTCTCTCGCTCTCTCTAATCAGAAGGGCTTCACATGGAAATGTTTCTCTCTTTGAGTCCAAGAGGAACTCTAGCCTTGGCTTATATCTAGTGGACGTGGTATCCAGTACATAATTGAAATTACCTCTGTGAGATGAAGATTGAGATACTATCAGCATTTTGATCTATTTTCAATATATTGGAAGAGGTACCTTCCGAATAATTTATTAGTCAAACTGATGGCCAAACTACAAAGCCCAGAGAATACATAACATCTAGGAACGGCCTGGGTTAGAAGTACAAGATTAGTGGTTCAGACGCCACCACTGAGGGGGATTGAAGTCTACCGACTAGCTTAAATCTTGCAGCTCTCACATCAAATAAAATGGATGTAGAAAGACAAAGTTCTATGTAAAAATGTCTTCAGTAACTACCACAGAGATAAACGTAGAGGCATTAAAAGTGTGTTGTAAATACGTCACAGTCTGCGGCGCACTGTTTGCGTTGCAAAAAATCTATATGGGGGCTTCGTCAGCGTTGAGTGATCAAGGAGCACACAGAACCCAACAGTGAATAACTTAACCGCTGCAGCATCATGGAGGAAGAGCTTACAAACAGACTTGTGTGATGAGAAAAGGACCACATCGCTATCATTGTTTATGAAATAATTCTATATCTGGCTGAGTTTATAGTTTATTTTGATATTTTCCTTCTATGAGGCTGGTGCTGTCTCCTCAGCACATGTTGTCTCCGTGTTTCATCACTGGGCTGTAAGCACGACAGTAACCTGATGCAGGGGCCAATAAGGAATAAGGGGGGTGGGGGGACTGAAACGGCACTTTTCGGGCAGGAGCTCCTCTTCCTCCTCGCCACTCTGACAGCAGGGTAGAGAGTCTCCCAAACCTTCTCCCTTGACTCCCCCCCCTCACCCTACCCCAAAACCGGCCTCCCTCCCTATGAGAGATCAGAAGATAGGGCCTTTGTCCCGGCTCACCTTCCCCAACTGCCCCCTCCACCACAACCACCACATCCTACAGCTGTGAACTCAGAACACTGCCCGCTCTACAGGGTGTGAAAGAGGTTAGAGGGAGGGGAGTCTCGATGACGGTGGTCTCTGCTCACACCGCCCTGGCTATAGCCTCAGTCTCAACCGGCAAGGCTGGATTGATACCAAACAGAAGCCCTCAACTGAACTGCTCCACCCAGCCGTATCAAAACATTCCCATTGTTTTGGAGAGAGCCGACTTCTATGCAGAAGCCACAGGGTGTAGAATGTGATAGCCCTCATCTGTCTTTAGGGTCAGAAACCAAAGATTTCATGCTTGCTTTGACAGAAACTCAAATCCAGACAGCCCATCAAAGGCAGCATGACTTTCCCCCATATATTTGAGGGATTCCGCCGTGGCACAAAGAGCTCTGTAAATCATTACTAATCAGACATCAGAAACCAAATTAAATAGGCTGAGGAATCAATGGAATCCAATCGATCCAGTCTAATGGACAGCTGATTCCCCTCAGAGAGCACTGGAATTCCAATGGCAATTCTATAGCATGCCATGGATCTATTTCCACTTTATAGCCGCAGCTGTCAGACTATATTTTGATCAATCCCAGACCTTTGCGTCTGAGCGTGGCTTGCTCGTGCTTTAAAAAATATATATATATTTCACCTTTATTTAACCAGATAGGCTAGTTGAGAACAAGTTCTCATTTACAAATGCGACCTGGCCAAGATAGAGCAAAGCAGTGCGACACAAACACAGAGTTACACATGGGATAAACAAACGTACAGTCAATAACACAATAGAAAAGTCTATATGCAGTGTGTGCAAATGTAGTAAGATTAGGGAGGTAAGGCAATAAATAGGCCATAGTGGTGAAATATTTTCAATTTAGCAATTAAACACTGGAGTGATAGATGTGCAGAAGATGAATGTGCAAGTAGAGATACTGGGGTGCAAAAGAGCAAAAAATAAATAACAATATGGGGATGAGGTAGTTGGGTGGGCTATTTACAGATGGGCTATGTACAGGTGCAATGATCGGTAAGCTGCTCTGACAGCTGATGCTTAAAGTTAGTGAGGGAGATATAAGTCTCCAGCTTCAGTGATTTTGCAATTCGTTCCAGTCATTGGCAGCAGAGAACTGGAAGGAAAGGCGGCCAAAGGAGGGGTTGGCTTTGGGGGTGACCAATATACCTGCTGGAGCGCATGCTACAGGTGGGTGCTGCTATGGTGACCAGTGAGCTGAGATAAGGCGGGGCTTTACCTAGCATAGAACTATAGATGACCTGGAGCCAGTGGGTTTGGTGACGAATATGAAGCGATGGCCAGCCAACGAGAGCATACAGGTCGCAGTGGTGGATAGTATATGGGGCTTTGGCGCCAAAACGGATGGCACTGTGATAGACTACATCCAATTTGCTGAGTAGAGTGTTGGAGGCTATTTTGTAAATGACATCTCCAAAGTCAAGGATCGGTAGGATAGTCAGTTTTACGAGGGTATGTTTGGCAGCATGAGTGAAGGATGCTTTGTTGCGAAATAGGAAGCCGATTCTAGATTTAATTTTGGATTGGAGATGCTTAATGTGAGTCTGGAAGGAGAGTTTACAGTCTAACCAGACACCTAGGTATTTGTAGTTGTCCACATATTCTAGGTCAGAACCGTCCAGAGTAGTGATGCTAGACGGGCGGGCGGGTGCAGGCAACGATCGGTTGAAGAGCATGCATTTAGTTTTGCTTGCATTTAAAAGCAGATGGAGGAGCAGTTTGTTTTAGTGCTTAACTAAAACAAAAGCTGGGAGTGCAGTAGGAATATTGGGAACGAACCAGTCTAATGGAATCATGCTGACTAGCTAGATAACGTTCCCTCGTTCTCTCCCTGTGTCACGATCGTCTTCGGGTGAAAGAGAGGACCAAGGCGCAGCGTGATATAAATACATTATGTATTTATTTAAGAAATACGAAGAACACTAAAACAAACTGACGAACGTGGAGCTATACAAACAATAAGTGCAGACACTGGCAACTTACACATAGACAATCATCCACAACCTACCTAATGACTATGGCTGCCTAAATATGGCTCCCAATCAGAGACAACGATAGACAGCTGTCTCTAATTGAGAACCAATCTAGGCAACCATAGACTTACATATAAACACCTACAATGAACACAACCCCATGAACTCTACAAACACTCCATAGACAATACAAACACCCTAGACTAGACAAAAACACACAAACATCCCCCATGTCACACCCTGACCTAACTAAAATAATAAAGAAAACAAAGCTAACTAAGGCCAGGGCGGGACACCCTGGAAGTCGATGACGTTTCCGACGTTCCTGTCTCTCCTGCAGACGAGAGACAGATGGCTCCTGGTTCAATGATGGAGGGTTTTTTAATTTCTTTAAGATCAGACGAAGACAACGTTTTGACCAAAAGACAGTGAGAACACCACACACACATGACCACTATAGATACGTCAGGATAAGGTAGAGCATTTCACAATTCACCTTGAACGTTGTCATGGTGTTTTGAATTGACCCGGTGAATAACTTGGTCATCTGTTTACACAGGCTCTTCATTGATTGCCACTAGCTATGGAAACAGTGAGAACACATTTATTCTACTGTAGGTCAGCAGGAGATCAATTGGGCAATGAACAGGGTTTGGGGGACTGCTCACAGGAAGAACATTAATCAGAAGGATAACAGGGTGTGTTCTCATTTCCCCCATGCAGTACATGAAGAAACAACTAGCTAAAACACTCCTCACTTTCACCAGTAAAATGAGCAACTTCCAAAAACGAGTCAGCTAAGTGGAAGAAAACATCTCTAACTCAAGAAGATTTGGAAATCGACAAGGGAAGTTGGTATCTGCTACCTACTGGATCCATATTCATCTATAGTCACGCTCAGTTGATTAAATGATGTTTATCAACATTACAAAATAGTAATGAGTGTTAATCATGAATTAATCATGTCAATACTGTGTGCACTTCTGCTTTGAATATTCACTGTAAAAGGTTGCTGTAAATTCTACCAATGTTCACCTTGTTAGATGCCTACAATTATGGTAGATCCCTGAGGCATACAAGTCCAGTAACCCAATCTGAAAGTGAGAAGAAATCTCCTATCATATCAAGTGAAATTACTCTGAGCATTTCTCAGCCTATTCCGATAAGATATAGATCAGCAGAATAGATTGGCTTTTTTCATTATCGGTTAGGAGATCTTGGAACACATTGGGTAGATAATTTGTTAATGTTTCTTGTGACCTCCCCAGATTTAAATGATGTCTTTGGCTACGTGTCAACCCAACCCTTATACTTAGCAAAGAGCATGCACTCCTCAGCACAGTGCACATTTTAGGATATCCTCAGCTTCAAGCCTCAACCCTCCTTGAGTCAATCGTGCAAGGCTTGAGGCTGAGGATATCCTAAAATGTACACCGTATCACAGAGACATATTTTCCTGCAACATATAGTAACTGTCCTATATTCATTTGCTGTTATAAGAGACTGTAAGGAGAGTTTTGCATTCCACATGAAGGGTATGAATTGACTCTGTACCGGTTGTATATAGCCGCGTTACTGTTATTTTATTGTTGCTCTTTAATTATTAAAAAAAATATATATTTTGTACTTCAGTTTATTTTAGCAAATACTTTCTTAACACTTATTTTTCTCAAAACTGTAAGCATTTCACTGTAAGGTTAAAATTAGATTTGAATTGAATTGAACCGGGAGAGTGACCTATAGACCTCTGTGGTCACTGCGGTGTGTTCGAAGGGATGGGGAAAGGAGGAGGCGGAGGAGGATGATGATAATGGAACAAACATATAAAAATGGAAATTCACCTTGAGCTGAGTGAAATGTCAAGGCAAATTATTCAAAAAACTCGATTCACTGATTGTTTACATTTTTTAAGTAACGTTCACATTTTATCGAAGTCGGTAACACTGTAGATGCTCCATAGACTATCTACAGACTATCAGTAACATTTCAATTAGCTATCTACTAACCCTAACCCTAGCTCTAAACCTAACCTTAACCTAACCCTAAATTTAACCATAACCCTAACCCTAGCCCCAAACTTAACCCTTACCCTAAGCCTTATTCTAAACCTAACCCTAACCATAACCTTAGCAAGCAGTTGCTTATCAACAGATAGTTTGTTGATAGTAGGACGATCTGTAAAGAATCTACAGATGGAAAATCCGGACTATCCAAATAAAGTGTGACCTCGAAGTGTAATTAGTTCCATTTAATAGGCTATTTTAATCTGGGAATATATGGAAAGGAAATAGGCTATATATTCTAATACAAAAACATTTTATTTATATTAATACATGCCGTTGCAATATATTTCCTCCTCAGACTGTGTTTTTCTGCAGCATACTACTTTATGAACCATTTAGGCTGAACTAAGTAACTTTGACACTGCAATTTAACTGTTCATTGTTTCAAACAAGTGAGCAAAAAACAAATAAATGCACAAAGAGTGATCTGTTTTGCTCTGACATTATTCTTTGATTATTTCACCTTTCATCTAAGTACAGTACCAGTCAAAAGTTTGGACACACTTACTCATACAAGGGTTTTTCTTTATTTTTACTATTCTCTACATTGTAGAATAATAGTGAAGACATCAAAACTATGAAATAACACATAGGGAATCATGTAGTAACCAATAAAAGTGTTAAACAAATCTAAATATATTGTATATTTTAGAGTCTTCAAAGTAGCCACCCTTTGCCTTGATGACAGCTTTGCACACTCTTGGTATTCTTTCAATCCGCTTCATGAGGAATGCTTTTCCAACAGTCTTGAAGGAGTTCCCACATATGCTGAGCACTTGTTGGCTGCTTTTCCTTCACTCTGCGGTCCAACTCATTCCAAACCATCTAAATTGGTTTGAGGTTGGGTGATTGTGGAGGTCAGGTCATCTGATGCAGCACTCTATCACTCTCCTTGGTCAAACAGCCCTTACACAGCCTGAGATCCCGATTTACAATTCTGAGTTGGATGAAAGTTCAAAACGTATTTTCTCAGTCGTAGCAAATTTTTCCCGAGTTCCCAGTTGTCTTGGACTCACTAAAGTCCGAATTTGCAGTTCCGAGTTTCGAGTTAACAGTTGTTTTGAGCGTGGGCACACGTCATGCTTCATTGACAGCATGGCCAATGTTGAATGTTTACAATTTTAAACTAGGAACAGAGACCCTTGATCTTAGACTTAGGACACACAGCCACAGCCACTCCACTGAATAGCAGGATAATGATTGCTTTGCAATGCAAACCACTCATTGTTGAATTTGCGATTTACAACTTGTGTAATGTTTATCTCCGATGGCCGATGAGCACCGATACTTTCTATCTATAACTTCTCTTCATTATTTCTCTTCATATGACAAGGATTAAAAAGGATTTGCCAGTAGATTGTCGACTTGATTCATGATGATGACTGCTAGCTAAGATTTTGAAAGTAAGATGTTGACAGTGAAGTGACTAGGGTGGGTAATCTAGGTTGTTTTATTTCTATGTTGGCCTGGTATGGTTCCCAATCAGAGGAAGCTGTTTAGCGTTGTCTCTGATTGGGGATCATATTTAGGCAGCCATTTCCCCACAGTTTTTTCGTGGGATCTTGTTTATGTGTAGTTGCCTGTGAGCACTCCATAGCTCCACGTATCGTTTGCTTTTTAAAAATTGTTTTGTGCGTTTCACGAATAAAAAGATGTGGAACCCATATCACGCTGCGCCTTGGTCCGAATGTTATTTCGACGATGGTGACAGACAGTCCAATCAAAGCTACTGTAGATATAACGTGATTTGACGTCATTTTATCTGTGGCCAATGACCTTGAGCCTTCTTGGATGGGCACTTCTAATGTAACTCTATGGCAGCACCGAAGAGGATAGAATTTTCTGTCTACCCTTAGACTTGGCGGTGACTTAGTGTCCCCATGAGTGACAGAACACTAAGCCAATCACGGCGCAACGCTCCTTATTTTCTGTTGGCTTGCCCCACCACCACAGAAAGCACTGAGCTAGGCTGAAGCACCTGCATTTTGGAGCTGCCTTACTCAAGAAAACAAAAAAGAGAGGTGTGTATTCGGCTTTAGGGGGGCGCCATTTCGACTTTGTAAAAATTAGTTCCCAAATTAAACTGCCTCGTACAATATGCATATTATTATTACTATTGGATAGAAAACACTCTCTAGTTTCTAAAACCGTTTGAATTATATCTGTGAGTAAAACAGAACTCAAGTTGCAGCTAACTTCCTGTCAGGAAGTGAGAAATCGATGCTCTGTTCCAGGGTCAGTTTATTAAATTGCATGTGATCTATGAGTCGACATGCACTGCATACGATTTCCCCTAGATGTCAGTAAGCAGTGAGAATTGGAATTGTGTTGCTAGGCAGATCTGAGGCCATATAAAGGCTCATGGAACCGGGGGTGCCCTCTTTTCAACGTTCGTCATGGCGCAGAGGAGGACCTCAGGATGGCATTCTGAAAAGCTCTCGTTATAGGCCTTAGATATATCCGGCTCTGATTTTATTCGATATAGGTGTTAAAGACATCATAATGTAGTTATTTTAAACCGAGTTATATCAGTTTATATCAGTATATTGCGATTTTCGGATATTTCTTTGTCCTGCGTTATGGTGAGTTGGACACGTCTTCGCCACATGGCTAATGTTTGCTGCTAATTCCTAAGTTGAAGACGGCAATCTACAACCGAGCGACGATGATTCTGGACAAAGGACCACTTGCACAAGATTCTGATGGAAGCTCATCAAAAAGTAAGAACTATTTATGATGTTAATTCGTTGTTCTGTTGAAAAATGTAAAACTATTATTCGGCCATTAATTTCGGTGCGGTCTCGCTTTAGCGCACGCTGTATGTCGTAGTAACGTTAATTAAAAAAATCTAACACAGCGGTTGCATTAAGAACTAATGTATCTTTCATTTGCTGTCCAACCTGTATTTTTTAGTCAAGTTTATGATTAGTTATTGATTAGATTAGGTGCCTCTCCCAAGATTTCTCCCGAAATTTTGTTGGCAGCTTGGCTACTATTCTCATTGTATAACCACGATTTGTGCCGCTAAATATGCACATTTTCGAACAAACAATATATGTATTGTGTAATATGATGTTATAGGACTGTCATCTGAAGAAGTTTGAGAAAAATTAATATATTTTGCTGGTTTATTCGTTATCGCTACTGTTGGCTTGAATCATTGCTGTTGTGTGGTTGGCTATTGTAGTAAGCTAATATAATGCTAAATTGTGTTTTCGCTGTAAAACACTTAAAGAATCTGAAATATTGGCTGGATTCACAAGATCTTTGTCTTTCATTTCATTTGCTGTACGCTGTGTATTTTTCATAAATGTTTTATGATGAGTATTTAGGTAATTCACGTTTGCTCTCTGTAGTTATTCTAGTTGCTTTGGTGAGAGTTGTGATGGTGGCTGCAATGTAAAACTATGATTTATACCTGAAATATGCACATTTTTCGAACAAAACATATGCTATACAATAAATATGTTATCAGACTGTCATCTGATGAAGTTGTTTCTTGGTTAGTGACTATTTATATCTTTATTTGGTCGAATTTGTGATAGCTACCTATGCAGGAAAAAAATGGTGGGAAAAAAAAGTTGTGTCTTTTGCTATGGTGGTTAGCTAATAGAAATACATATTGTGTCTTCCCTGTAAAACATTTTAAAAATCAGAAATGATGGCTGGATTCACAAGATGTGTATCTTTCATTTGGTGTCTTGGACTTGTGATTTCATGAACATTTTATTATATGATATCCCTGTGGCTTTAGGCTAGGCTATGCTAGTCAGCTTTTTTGATGGGGGGGGATCCCGGATCCGGGTTTGTGACTCGTTAGAGGTTTTAACTCAATTACATATTTTTTTTTTTACATTGTTTGAAAACTGATATGTGACACGTATTAATTCCAAAATAACAGCAAAACAGGCAAGCCCCCCACAATGTTTTTTTTTATGACATTTTTTTCTTAAAAAATGTGAGGCTCAAAACAGGTGGGGCTCAGCCCACCTGCTCTGAATGACAGGTCACCATTGATTATACTGGTAACTGGCAAAATAATGGAAACACTTGAGTAAATGAGGGATACAAAGTGTGTTGAATGCAGGTGTTTCCACACAGGTGTGGTTCCTAAATTAATTAAGCAATTAACATCCCATCATGCTTAGGGTCCTGGACAGGCCATTAGTTTGGCCATTATTTTGTCTACCATGGCTGCTGGGCACATACAGTGCATTCAGAAAGTATTCAGATCCCTTTACTTTTTCAAAATGTTCTTACGTTACAGCCTTATTTTAAAATAGATTACATAACTTTTTTTCCTCATCAATCTACACAAAATACCCCATAATGACAAAGCGAAAAAAGTATTTTTTGCAAAAATGTCTAAATACCTGTTTTCGCTTTGTCATTATGGGGTATTGTGTGTAGATTGATGAGGAATAATAACTATTTAATCCATTTTAGAATAAGGATGTAACGTAACAAAATGTGGAAAAAGTTAAGGGGTCTGACTACTTTCCAAATGCACTGTACGTTTCATTTCAACATCTAGTTTTGATTTACGTTTGGTTTAGTTGTCAACTAACGTGAATTTAACAAAAAAATTCACCATGTCTTTGGATTTGGGTCAGGTGAAAAAAAGAAAAAAAATCCTTTATGTTAATACGTTTTTTCAAATCCAATCAGTTTTCCACGGTGATTCAACGTCATCACATTGAATCTTTTTGTTGAAATGGTGTAGATTCAACCAGTTGTTGCCCATCCACAGGGCACTAGTGCTCACTGAATGGTTTGATGAGCATGAAAACGATGTAAACCATATGCCATGGCTGTCTCAGTCACCAGATCTCAACCCACTTATGGGAAATTCTGGAGCGGCTGGCACAGACAGCTCCAATCAATGTGGAAAACTGATTGGATTTGAAAAGTAATCACCGTAAGGGAATTGTTTAGTCTTTTTTTCACCTTATCCCTCAAAGAGGACCTGAATTCCCTTTGCTCCCAGCATTAACAACTAGGGTTGCAAAATCTGTGAACTTTCAATAAAAAATCCATCTGGGATTTTGGGAAAACCAGGGAATGTATTGAAATTTCACAGAATTTTGCAACCCTAGTATACTCAGGTCTCTCCTTCCATCATTGGGGAACATCTCGAAAATTGCACCTTGTACATTCTAGTATTACAACATTCAAAAGTAAATTGAAAGCTGGACTGAGTTCCTTAAAAAAGAGGGCGCACCCCACAGTTTGGGAACCACTACAGTAGAGGCATCACTAGACCAGGTTTGATAAAAATGGGCCTGACATTGATTGAGTGACAGCCAAAACTCAGCCAAAATTATAGTTTTCCAAAATGTTTGCTCAAATGTTAATTTAGCCCCCCCACCCCACCCAGTGCAGCTCTGTCACATGCCATATTACCATGCCAACCCCCTCCCATTACCAGGTGCAGTGCCTGTGATTTAAACCTTTGATTCTGTTTAAATGACAACAAAGGTGAGCCTAGAGCTGACGCTACCAATTCATCATTTCCTGCATGATAAGAGCCGGGATTAATGACCCTAATGCGGCGGATGCGGGCAATCATCCATTTCAGCCCATTGATGGTCCCCGGGGGGAGCTGCTAAAAAGCGAAAACACCTGAAACACCAAGCTGGGGAAGGGCAGAGTCAGGCTGTGTCTGAAATGGCATCATATTCCCTATATTGTGCACTGCTTTTAACAAGGGCCCGCTTAGGGGATATTTCAGACACACCGGGACTGGGCTAATCTGATGTGAACTCCATGGTGTGTCTCTCTCTCTCTCTCATATTGCAGCCTTCTCCCTGGGATGCATGGTGGCGTCCTCCTCCAGAGTGCCAGAGCAATGCCTGCCTGCCCTGTGGCCCTTCCTACATGCCGGTCCTGTGGCCCTTCCTGCCTGCCAGCCCTTGCTGCCAGCCTGCCTGCACTGTGGCTCTTCCTGCCTGGCTGCCCTGTGGTTCTTCATGCCTGCCCTGTGGCTCTTCCTGCCTGGCTGCCCTGTGGCCCTTCCTGCCTGCCTTCCCTGTGGCCCTTCCTGGCTGCCCTGTGGCCCTTCCTGCCTGCCTGCCCTGTGGCCCTTCCTGCATGGCTGCCCTGTGGCCCTTCCTGCATGGCTGCCCTGTGGCCCTTCCTGCTGCCTGCCCTGTGGCTCTTCCTGCCTGGCTGCCCTGTGGCCCTTCCTTAAGTTCTTTGGCCACCATACCAGGAGAAGATGGTCCAAGGACCTGGGGTGAGGTTGACCCTCTATAACCACTGTGATTACTACTGTACCCTGCAGGTCATCTATGAACGTTTGAACATCACACACGCGCTCGATGTAGAATTCCTATCTGTGTAAAGCATAAGTACACCTGGTGATTCTCTATGGTGCACTTGTTTCCACTCACAAACCCCCTCAAAGTTACAGCTTCCCCAATTCCCTCTCATCTAGTCTCTGTTCTGCTGTGTATTGTATTTGCTAGCGTTTTTGCAACATACAGTAAATAGAAAATGTATGGTGTAGCAGATGTTGTGAGCGTCAGACAATACTCAGTCGGTTAGGATAGGTCGTTGCATGGGAACTAGGTCCCTATCCAAGCCCACCAGAATGTGTTGACTGTTTCGAGTGACTATTGATTTTCTGACTAAAGCAATGGCTTCATTAATATCAGCATTAGTCTGCCATCTGACGCTGATGGCTGGGAGGGGGAGCATGCAGACAATAACACAGTTGAGTAGACTCAAAGACGTTATTGGACATAAGAAAATCCAACAGACATTTTACATTGTAAAGATTTATGCACATAAGATTTGGAATGGCAGTTGGGCTGATATCCACTTCTTCTGATGCAGCACGGTGTTCAAAAAGAAATCCATCCAAAAACTAAATCGACTAGCCTGAGCCAAAAAGGAGATTTGCAAAAGAAATGCAAAACCTAAAACCCGCAAGGTAAAACAATGTCAACATTACCCCTGCCTAAGCATCCACAAACATAAACAGACATTAGCCTCAAATTCTCCTTTCATCGTTCAATTTAAACTTAATCTGTGAAATAGGAGAGAAAAATCAACAGATCGCTTTTCAGCGAGCTTTCAAAACAAAACCAACAATGAAAGAAAGATTATTTTCCTTTTAATCCGGGGGCACCAGTTTAGCAAAAACAAAAGCACGATCATGGGAACACTGAGGAATGAGACTGCATACTCTATCAACCGAAGCTAGCTCTCCATAAAACTACAAAAGAAGAACAAAGAGAGATAGGGAGAGAGAAGAGAGAGAGGTAGAGGAAAGGGGGATTTGAGATCTATATTAAAACTGCAAATAGCTTTGAAAGATTAGTGACGGGCAGACTGCGGTGACAGCAGTGGGATATGTGAAATGTGGATTGTCACTCCCTTCTGTGTGGATGTTTTTGATAGCAGTAGGTTTGACAAGCATCAACTTGAGTGAAAGTATGCAACGCATGCAGAAAAGCCTTGACAAGTTTCTTTGAGGCGTGTATTCATCTTTTGGTGACTGAATAGAACACAAATCGGGATTATGAATTACACACTGCAACTCAAACAGCTGGCATTGGGAGCTGATGTATATTTTGGCAAGAACTTCAAGAATGGATGTCTCTATGACTATGTAATTACTGAGATCTGTGCCTTTGGAAAATACCACCTTGCTTAAAGCAAAGGTCAAATAGGGGGTGCTTATATTTGTCCTGTTTCACACATGTAAAAGCGTGGTGAAATGGAAGTGTTTTTTGCATATCCCACTCAGATACCCTCGGAGAGTGGGGTCACGGCATCAGCCATTATTGATGGCAACCCGAAAGCAATTAGGGTTAAGTGCCTTGCTCAAAGGCAGATTGACATATTTTTTTGCCTACTCGGCTCTGGGATTTGAAGTAGCAAGCTTTCGGATACTTTAACCGCTAGTCTACCCGCCACCCCTATAAACTTTTTGCTTTTGTTTTTAACTAATGTCCCACTGACTGACTATATAGTGAACCCCAAAAAACTCAGAATCTAAAATGAATCATTAATTAAGTCTATTTCATGACTCTGTCATTACAATATAGGATTTTTTACACAAAAAAATTCAAAATACTTTCTTTTTTTTCAGCCTAGCGTGCGAAGCCGAAGCATCCAGAGATTTGCGTGGGCGAGTGTACGTCCTGTGCCCTGCACTTGTTTAAACCGATCACCACGGTCATCACAGTCTCTGCAGTTTTCTCTGTAGTCAGAGAGGCGTCTCACTCGGCAGCATTTGTCAGGATTAGACAGGGGTAATCCCCAACCAAACTCTAGAGGATGTCATTTGGAGACGTGCGCTGGCACCGAAACTGTGTCTGTGTCAGATTTCCCAAAAACTTTACGGAAAAAGCACACCATGCTATAATCTGAGTACAGCGCTCAGAGCCCAAACAAGCCATACAGATATCTGCCATGTTCTGGAGTCAACAGAAGTCAGAAATAGTATTATAAATATTCACTTACCTTTGATGATCTTCATCAGAATGCACTCCCAGGAATCCCAGTTCCATAATAATTTTTTGTTTTGTTCGATAACGTCCATAATTTATGTCCAAATAACTCCTTTTTGTTCGCACGTTTAGGTCCAAAATCCAAATTGATGACGCGCAGGTCAGACGAAAAGTCAAAAAATTCCATTACAATTCGTAGAAACATGTCAAACGATGTATAGAATCAATCTTTAGGATGTTTTTAACATAAATCTTCAATAATGTTTCAACCGGAGAATTCCTTCGTCTTCAGAAATGCGATGGAACGCAGGTCGCTCTCACGGGAGAGCGCGTGGTCAGCTCATGCCAGACACCTGACTCAAAGAGCTCTCCTTCCCTCATTCTTCACAGAAGAAGCATCAAACAAGGTTCTAAAGACTGTTGACATCTAGTGGAAGCCTTAGGAAGTGCAATATGACCCCAAAGACACTGTATATTGGATAGGCAAACCTACAAACCTCAGATTTCCCACTTCCTGGTTGGATTCTTTCTCAGGTTTTTGCCTGCCATATGAGTTCTGTTATACTCACAGACATCATTCAAACAGTTTTAGAAACTTCAGAGTGTTTTCTATCCAAATCTACTAATAATATGCATATCTTAGCTTATGGACCTGAGTAGCAGGCAGTTTACTCTGGGCACCTTATTCATCCAAGCTACTCAATACTGCCCCCAGCCATAAGAAGTTAAAAATCGTTTATCAACCACTCCACAAATTTCTTGTTAACAAAATATAGTTTTGGCAAGTCGGTTAAGACATCTACTTTGTGCATGACATAAGTAATTTTTCCAGTAATTGTTTACAGACAGATTATTTCATTTATAATTCACTGTATCACAATTCCAGTGGGACAGAAGTTTACATACACTAAGTTGACTGTGCCTTTAAACAGCTTGGAAAATTACAGAAAATAATGTCATGGCTTTAGAAGCTTCTGATAGGCTAATTGACATAATTTGAGTCAATTGGAGGTGTACCTGTGGATGTATTTCAAGGTCTACCTTCAAGCTTTGCTTGATATCATGGGAAAATCAAAGGAAATCAGCAAAGACCTCAGAGAAAAAATTGTAGTCTAGTTCATCCTTGGGAGCAATTTCCAAATGCCTGAAGGTAGCATGTTCATCTGTACAAACAATCGTACGCAAGTATAAACACCATGGGACCACGCAGCCGTCATACCGCTCAGGAAGGAGACGCGTTCTGACTCCTAGAGATGAACGTACTTTGGTGCGAAAAGTGCAAATTAATCCCAGAACAACAGCAAAGGACCTTGTGAAGATGTTGAAGGAAACAGGTACAAAAGTATCTATATCCATAGTAAAACGAGTCCTATACCGCTCAACAAGGAAGACCACCACCATAAAAAAGCCAGGCTACGGTTTGCAACTGCACATGGGGACAAAGATTGTACTTTTTGGAGAAATGTCCTCTGGTCTGATGAAACAAAAATAGAACTGTTTGGCCATAATGACCATCGTTATGTTTGGAGGAAAAGGGGGGATGCTTGCAAGACGAAGAACACCATCCCAACCGTGAATTATGGGGGTGGCAGCATCATGTTGTGGGGGTGCTTTGCTGCAGGAGGGACTGGTGCACTTCACAAAATAGATGGCATCATGAGGCAGGAAAATTATGTGGATATATTGAAGCAACATCTCAAGACATCAGTCAGGAAGTTAAAGCTTGGTCGCAAATGGGTCTTCCAAATAGACAATGACCCCAAGTTGGGGCAAAATGGATTAAGGACAACAAAGTCAAGGTATTGGAGTGGCCATCACAAAGCCCTGACATCAATCCTATAGAAAATGTGTGGGCAGAACTGAAAAAGCGTGTGTGAGCAAGGAGGCCTACCAACCTGACTCAGTTACACCAACTCTGCCAGGAGGAATGGGTCAAAATTCATTCACCCAACTTATTGTGGGAAGCTTGTGGAAGGTTACCCGAAACCTTTGACCCAAGTTAAACAATTTAAGGGCAATGCTACCAAATACTAATTGAGTGTATGTAACTTCTGACACGCTGGGAATGTGATGAAAGAAATAAAAGCTTTTATAAATCATTCTCTCTACTATTATTCTGACATTTCACATTCTTAAAATAAAGTGGTGATCCTAACTGACCTAAGACAGGGAGTTTATACTAGGATTAAATGTCAGGAATTTTGAAAAGCTGAGTTTAAATGTATTTGGCTAAGGTGTATGTAAACTTCCAACTTCAACTGTATGTGTGAGTGTATGGTGTCAATATGCATGTGTGTGTTTTGTGTGTGTTTAGTTTTTTGTGTGAGTGAGTGTGAGTGTGAGTGTGAGTGTGAGTGTGTGTGTGTGTGTGTGTGTGTGTGTGTGTGTGTGTGTGTGTGTGTGTGTGTGTGTGTGTGTGTGTGTGTGTGTAGTATGTTAGTGTGGGTAGAGTCCGGTGAGTGTGCATAGAGCCGGTGTCTGATTTCTTGAAGTGATAAAAAAAATTAAACATTGAAAAAGACATGTCAGAAATGGCACTATCAACTGCCCTTTAACCTACTCTCTCATCCCTCTCTCGCAGTCTCCCTCCCACCCCACGCCCATGCACTGCCTCCTCCATTGATGTAGGCAGGCAGGAGGGAAGGAGAGACGCTCATGGAGGGGGGGGAGAAGCCCTGTCGCTGACATCCATTACAATAATTCTCAACACTCCACCGCTGTCACATCACCACCCGGCATTAAGTCATCACATGTGTCCCACACAGGGGCTACTCTGTGGTCCCAACCCCTGCCCCTCTCACAGGCAGCCCTGTGCCCTGTGCCTCCCCTGCAGCACTCCTCTCTCTCGCTGCCAGTAAGAGGACAGCCAGTGGAAAAAAGCCCCCCAGGGCCCACTGAGGATGGGCTCATAAATCAAACATGTGCCTGAAGCCTCCCCTCTTATCGCCGCGGTCAATGCAGGCAATAATACGTTGCGGCTCGGGGGAGCTACCTACTGTGACCTCCCCGAGCAGAAGGGCACGGTCCTCAGGAGCCGGAGAGGGCCTACCTCCACCAGTCACTTTATATTACATCCACACTGAGAGAGTGAGATAGAGGGAGGGAGGGAGGGAGAGGATGAGAGGGGGGAGAAAGAGAGAAGAGGCATGGGGAGAAGAGTTATAGGTAGAGAGAGAGGACAGATATCCAGAACATACAGAAATACCAAAGAAAGAAAAGCAGCACCAGCAGTCCAGTGCAGCAGTCCAGTGCAGCAGTCAGTGCAGCAGTCAGTGCAGCAGTCAGTGCAGCAGTCAGTGCAGCAGTCAGTGCAGCAGTTCAGTGCAGCAGTTCAGTGCAGCAGTTCAGTGCAGCAGTCAGTGCAGCAGTCAGTGCAGCAGTCCAGTGCAGCAGGCAGTTCAGCATGGGTAAAACCCACTGTGTACACAGACCTTTCAAACACCACCAATCTTCATCGGCCAGACGGGAGGTGATATATGTGACTGTCTGCCAGCGTAAATTAGGCAGTCCAGCCCGCTGTGTGGTAAAGCATGACGGGGCCGGAGAGTGCACTAACTCAGTCTGCCCGGTGCCATGCGCACCGGATTCTCCCGGTGCTTTTTGCTGGCCCATAAATCACCAGCCTAGGAAAATTAATCGCAGGTCGTCAGCGCTGGACGCACCAGCTGGCACTGCCATCACCTGACCAGCAGGAAGCCCGTACCGAGGAGCATCCATGCCGACACGGCGGAGAGGCTGGAATCAAGAAAAATGAGGCAAAGAGACCGACGGAGCCGAGCCTCTGTGGTCTCTCATTAGACTCCTCTGGGCCTCCTCCTGCTACTCCTTCTGCTCCTCCTCCTGCTCCTCCTCCTCCTCCTGCTCCTCCACCTCCTCCTCCTTCTCGTTCTTGCAACTCGGGCTGCTCGCTTTTCCTCAGACAAATGGGCACCCAGATTGTATTTCACGAGTCACTCAAGGGAAGGAGAAAAATGTACAGAAATGATCCCCCCTGGGCTCCTCACACGTCTAAAGTCAGACGTCTGGAGAGACAGCAGGCTTGAAGCAAAGCACAGGGCCTTTGAGGGGGGACAGTTTTGTATTCACAGGGATTATAATGGGGTTATTTTACAGATAGTAATGACTCGACTAAACTGTGGATTCCACTCGGCATTCAGATGTGGTTAACAAAAAACATGTTGATGAATAGATTTTTTCGCAATGTAGCCGAGTTGCTGGTGGAGAGCCCACTTATATGCTGACCGCTGTGAATATGAGGAGCCGAGTGGGCGTCAGAAGCGAGGCACAAATGGGAGGAAATTACATCAATATACAGCCCTACAGAGAGAGTAACATGACCCTGAAACAACACTAACGTTATCCTCTTCGATGGGTGAAGATGCCACGTTAAAGAAACCCAAATGATCAGAGAAGATAACTCTACCTAGCAGCATACCACCCTGCATCGCACTGCTGGCTTGCTTCTGAAACTAAGCAGGGTTGGTCCAGGATGGAGAGACCAGATGCTGCAGGAAGTGGTGTTGGAGGGCCAGTAGGAGGCACCCTTTCCTCTGGTCTAGATAAAAAATCTCAATGCCCCAGGGCAGTGATTGGGGACATTTCCCTGTGTAGGGTGCCATCTTTCGGATGGGATGTTAAACAGGTGTCCTGACTCTCAGTGGTCAATAAAGATCCCATGGCACTTATTGTAAGAGTAGGGGTGGTAACCCCGGTGTCCTGGCTAAATTCCCAATCTAGCCCTCATACCATCACGGTCACCTAATCATCCCCACCTTACAATTGGCTCATTCATCCCCTCCTCTGTAACTATCCCCCAGGTTGTTGCTGTAAATGACAATGTGTTCTCAGTCAACTTACCTGGTAAAATAAGGTAAATAAAATGTTAAAAAAATATACACAGCCAGATGTTTTTTCCCTCTGCTCTGGGATGGAGTCGACTAGCTGACAAACAGCAATGAAACTGGGTTTAAAATGTAAAAAACTTTCAAAAAGTCAGATTTTGCCTGATGCGTCTAAAATTGCCATTAATGTGAGACTGGTGCTACTGCACGTCACTCATCTTGACTGACACAGTCACTTTTCTGTAGTCACCCCCCACACATCACCAGCAGTTTTAGCTTAATTTCTTTCCTGCTGCACCTGTCCTCTAGAGCGCCCTGTCTATCACTGTCTGAAGAGAGGATTAGTTAGCCTAGCCACCTCTCTCTTCCTGCTCAAATAATTTTGTCATGGCCACCTGGTGATGAATGGTAGGAAAGACGATGTAAATAGGTGCTGGGATCAGTTAGGGTGGCAAGGTGAAGTCTGGCCGGGCAGACTGCCCGTCTCCCACCTCACCTCTTCATCCTCCCATGCCACTGGTCCAGGCAGTGATCCCCTGTGGGGCTTCCAGGTGCACATCTACTCCACACACCTGTAGCCAGCCAGCCTACCTACATCATCAGCCCGGCATCTGTTTTGACAAGGTGTCCAATTCGATCATCACGTCTCAAGATCCTTGCTTGGACACAGTGGATATTGTCAGTCAAATGTCTATTGCTCTTGTGTCCATATCCAAGAGGTGATTTTCTTTGAGGGGTAAGATGACCTAACACAAAGTATCCTGCACCTACCTCAAGCTGAAAGAAATGCACATGATCTTATATTGGCTGTATTTCATCCCACCTAAAGATAAGTTATATGAAACCACAATGTATGTCTTTAAGGAAGTACAAAGAATAGAAACTGTAGCTTAATACAGTCCAGATGATTATCTATTCTAGACTGTAGAAAGTTGCACAACTCCACTCTCTCCTTCCCCTCTCAACTTGCCTGTAGTAGACGAGGCTCAGCGGCAACCAAAACAACTGCTCTCTAATTTCTTGTGGGTCCCTGGTCTCTGCAGCTGTTGCTGTCACCGCCAGCCCCTTCCATTTCAACTGTAATCATGTAACCATGCAAATGCTGTGCGGTGAGAGGTTCGTGCTCCCCTCTCCGGGACATTATTCCCAGCTGTCAGAGCCCTTGACTTGACCACCCAGGGGAGGGGAGAAGGGGAAGTCATCAGCGCTATCACAGCCCAGGCTGGTGCACTCTGTATGCCGCAAGGCAGCCGCTCCAACTCGTAGTCCTTGACGACTTCACTAAAACATCCCATTTAGTCAGACCCCATTTGGAAATTTAAATTTAAATCAATCAGTTGTTTTTTTCTAAATCTGCTTGTTTGGCTGACCGAAATGGCATCGGAGAAAAGGGAACCTTTTTCTCCCATGGCGCTGCTATTCTACCCACATCTCCAAGATATTCATAATTCATCTTCCATTCCTGACATCTGCCGCTGATTGTGCTGTTAGGGCTGGCTGGAATTAGCCACTCCTGGGAGCCGGCGCTAATGTGCCAGTGGGCATGCCATAAGGAAGGTAGGGGGTTGGGGGGAGCCTTTCACAATCCTAACGTGTAATTAGGAGCCATTTTTGAGTGCTGCCTTCCACCACCAAAATTAGTTGTCTTTTATTAATCAGGCAGGCCAGCACAATGGCATACTGGGTCCCCATATACTCTAACACCAAATGTTGTTCTTAATTACAGGGCTGGGGGTTATGCAGCCCTGTTAGTAAGGAAAGGGCTGGAGCTCTTATGTGTATGACACACCCCTGAATATATTCTGCTTTCCAAATCCATGCAGAACACACAAACATCAGACCAACTGAACACACACTCAACGCTCACACACTCCATACTCAGACATATAGAACGCAAAATGAACCTCACAAATGCATGGTCCATTAAATACATTAGCATATGTTAAATGGCAGCTCCACTAGTGAATGAGATTATCATATATGTGATTACAAGTACTGGCCCTCCATGTTTAGTGTAAGTGCTGTGACCCTGACTGTATGTGCACATCAATGCTAATGCACTCATTACTAGTGATGAGGACGAACGCGTGCATGTGCATGTGCGTGTGTGTGTGTTTGTGTCTTCTAGGCTCATGTGGAATACATAGTATGTTGCTGTAGCAACAGGACACACTGAATAATGGACATGGCAAAACATTACTATTCCAGAAAGTGGAGAGTACTTTTAAATTCATGGGGGGAGAGCTAGGGCAATGATGAATCTCAGAATCTCTGAGTGACATAATAGTGTTTTTTCTAAATCACTAACACCTACAAAAACTCCCTCCAATCTCTCCCAAATGTCCTTCATCGCTCTGCATCAGAAAAACACTATCCTCACTTTCATTCCAAAAAGAGCGTCTGATTCCTTTCAACAGGCGGTGGATGACACTGGCCCTTCCTTTGTCCACTAGCTGCACTGCAGTGGGATGTGTCACATCACAGAGGTCATTACCGCCTGTAAAACCTATAGTCTGCATCTCACATGGCACCCCATTCCCTACGTAGTGCACTATATAGGAAATAGGGTTTCATTTGGGAAACACCCATAGTCTGCCTTGGGATTCATCAGACAGCTCGCTTGACAAGAGAGCCTGTCAGTCAAAGCATTATTGACTGGATGTATACTAGTGGACAGAAGTGGGAGCAATGTGTCAATAAGGGTCAACGGTGCCTCTGGTGTTATGATCACAATGGAGTGCCAATGGAGCAGCTGCAGTCACAGAGAGCAGTGGGACTAGGAGGCCCCTGGTGTAAGGACATTATACACTAAGCATATTAAAAGGTATAGGATGACCAATTTGATAACAATTATAGATCTGGGTCCATTTTCAAAAAAGGTTTCAGAGGGTCATGGCTAGAAGGGATCCAGCTTTTGTCAGAATAGATTTGTCGTAGCAGGTTTAGGAGAACTTATGCAGCAGGTTAGGAGAATACATGTGGCAGGTTAGGAGAATTAGGTTAAGGTTAGGAAATGGGTTAGCTAAAATACTAAAGAAATAAAATAATTGTGACGTATATTTGACAAAAGATGTGGGTTCGATTCCAATGGGGGACTAGTAAGAAAAAAACTATGAAAATGTATGCACTCTGGATAAGAGCGTCTTCTCAATTCCTTAAATAAAAAAAGATATGGACCTGATCCTAAATCAGCACTCTTACTCGGAGCCCCTTTGTGAATGTAGGCCCTGCTATTTAACCTTTTACTGCAGTGATCTAAATCAGGGTCTCACAGAGTGATTCTTGGTCATCTAAGACAAATATACTTTGAAACAAAATGATACACTTAGCACACATGGCTATGGGCTTAAAAAGAAGTCATGTCAGATATAGAGTTGACATTTATTAAATTTTGAGATTGCATCCCAATATTACACTTTATATAAATCACAGAAGACTGAAATATAACAAAACTGTTTGACATAGAAACTGTATTTTTGGGGCAAATTTTTGTAATTTTTTTTTAAAATGTATTTTGAAATTATGAAAAATATTAATAACATTCCAACCATGATGCCAAAAAAGGCACTTTTGGTCATTTTAACTGCAGGAAAGGGCTACCTTCTCCCTCACCAAGACAGAAAACAGTTAGTTACTTTCTAAAATGGTCAAAACCCATAGTTTATTAGTATGTTGTGCAGGTCTATATAGCTTATATATCAGGGTAGACTTTCCAGCATGTATTAAAATGGTATTGACTGTAGTGCTCCCAAGTGTGCCCCCTCGTTGTCACCCACCTCAGGTCTCCCCAGGGTTCCACTGGGAGGGCGGAGAGAGCGGGTAAGGGAGCGAAGGAGCTGTGCTGTCTGACGTGAGCCACTGGGGATTGGAGGCGACCGACGGCGCGCTGAAGCCTGAGTGTGCACCTGCGCTGTCTGTCACAGGGCTACAAACACAGACTTATGTGACACATGACAGGACAGCAGTTGAGGCTGCAGCACTAGAAGTCAAGACCCGGGTGACAGTGTGGATGAGGTGCACGCAGCTAAACTCCATAACATCCCTCCCTCGACCACTGGAATCCCAGCCTCTCTCTCTCTCCTTCTGTCTCTCTCTCGCCTGCTCTACTTCTCTCCTTTAAAATATGTCAGGGTCCTGCTGGGTTCAAGCCCACAGCCATAGGATGTCTGAAGAGTGCCTGTGAAGTGTGACTGGCTCAGAGGAGGGGAGCTGATGTGCTGCAGTCTGACAGAGAGAGCTTCACGAGGAAACCGAGACGAACAGGCTCTTAAGATGAATTTCCCACTCTGCATTACTAAACTAAACTGATATCCAATTATGTTCCCCACATTGACAGGCTAACCGAGTGGTGGCGAGCCGCACCATAGCTCTGCAGCGCGGCAGTGTGGGCCTGGAGTGTCAGAATTGGCCAGGCACGAGGCAGGCTGAGAAACCCCAGGACCTTGAAGGAGATGTCATGAGGAGGCCGGAGTAAGTCTGCCACTTGACCGAGCGATGGTCCACACGCTTGCCTGAAATCATGACATTGCTGAAGGGGGAAAAACACAATTTTATCATTCAGTGCCATTCGCACCCTCTCTCCCTGTCAAACATGCCATATGTCCCCATCACAGGTTGTCCTGCTGGCTTATCGACTGTGACAGGGCTATTCACACACTGCTCCCAATCAGACAGCATCTCCTGCAGAAATAAGGGTGTGGGGGTTATGAAAACGCTGCCACCTTGGCACAGTGACGGGCTGTCAGACAGCGGGCACCAACCTCCACAGGGCTCTGGCTGAGGACCTGCCAGCCGGGGGAGAGGGGCAAAGGTCCGGGGTCAAGATTTGGAGACACAAAGTACACACACACACACACACACACACACACACACACACACACACACACACACACACACACACACACACACACACACACACACACACACACACACACACACACACACACCAGTCACTAATAAAATGAAAGTACAACAACTGGTTTCTGAGTTCATGTGAGGGCATGCTTGTGAGTGTGTACAAAGATAGCAATCTAACCACTAGTCCATTTTCCTAACCACCAGGAAGAAGGAGAAGAGCCGAGTGCAGTGGGAAGATGTGTGTTGAGGAAGAATAGTGCCAAGTACAAACCATATTCTGCTGTCACTGATGGCTCAGAAATTGAACCTCATGAGAGTGAGGATGAATTACCTGTGGTGGCATGTGTGGTGAAGACCTGAGCAAAGGATAATTCGGGCCCAGTGGGAGTGACATTTTTTGAGAAAGTAGACCCCTGTATATTGGCTGATCCACATATAGTCTCAGGCTGGGTAGAAAATAAGTTGGGTACTAATAAATCGGTGAGGGTAGTGCGAAGTCGACTTGTGATTTTTTCCCCGTGTTTCTTCGCATCACGCGAAGGTGATGCGAACACCCACTAAGGTGTTTCAGATGCCAAGCTTATGGTCATGTTGCAGCAGTGTGTAGGAGGGAGATTCCGAGATGTGAGAAGTGTACAGGAGGGCATGGGACAAAGGAATGTGTAGTATCGGTGGACAAAAACCGTGTGTGAATTGTCGGGGTGCCCATGTTGCTGGGGATAAGAAGTGCCCGTTGCGAGAGAGACAGGTTGAGGTTGCCAGGGTTGGAGTAGAACAGAAGATGTCGTATGTTAAGGCAGTGAAGAGAGTAGAGGATGATGGGTCGATGCCAATCTGTATTGGCTTAGGCCAATACAGATTGATACAAATTTTTGTTTCAGCAAGGCTGGCTTCTTAGCATTCATTGCCATGGTCGGCCTGGTTTAGGATCAGTTAGGGTCAATGTAGTGGAATGGGGTGGTGATTTTTATTTGTTTGAAATAGTGGTAGGCCTATATAGGTGTAGGGTTAGTTGGTTGGGCAATTTTTTCCTTTTCCCCCTTCCTTTTTCATTTTTGTATCACAAAATGTAACGTGATTGACCACACACTACCACACGGTAGGTGGCGGCACGCACAAACAAAATGTGTGAACGCCATAAAACCAAATAAGAAGAAGAATAAGAACCTCCTGAAATGGTGACGAGTTACACTTCGTTCGTGGCAGAGAACAGAAAACATCACAAACTTGTCATATTCTGAAAGCTGATAGTCTACTGATTTAGATTTCACCCCCAAGAAAGTATTTTATCATATGAGTTGTGCACTTGTCTGTGTTTTATGAAAAGCTACAAATGGGGTATTAAATGAATTGTTAGGTTGTTCCAAACATAACCAGCCGATTTGCTGAACAAACCAGCCGCTTTGCGTGCGCAGGCGTTGCAAAATAAATTTACACATACATGTTATTCAATCATTTCATCTAAACTGTTTGCGCGCGTCTGCAGGCTCTAAAATAGAACTTGGTTCTATTATTTGGACCTGCTGCAAGTCCCACCTCTCCCATCTACTCATTGGTTTTTAGGAGCAAACTAATCCACATGTGCGATTGAAAGATGAACAAGGTCCACAATCCAGTAGGTGGCGGTAATGCACATTAAAGTTGGTTGCCAACTGTCATATAATATCCATAGAAGAAGACAAATGACGCGGAGACCTTAACCAAAGAAAACTAACTAAAAACTAACTAGGTTTCTCATTTTTATCTGTGGATTAATTGTCAGAGTAGAGAACACATGATTTTCTGTGACTAAAAATGGGTCAACATTACACAAAAATCCATCAAAAAAAGGACTATATGCATTTCAGGTAAAATAACAACCCAATGTTGATCTCCCAAGACAAATTAGCTAGCAACAGCAAGCAAGCTAAATGTCCATCAATGATTCACGTGTGTTTCGACCTGTCCCCAAATTAATATAGTTGGTTTACAGTTGGTTTTGGTATTTTAAACTGCGTGTCATGAAAGCGTCTGGTGGGAATAGACAAAATCAACATGTGCATGATGGCACACGCGCGGAGCCAGTTTAGTCAGCATGTAAGCTTCAGGGCCTAACTGTACGTGTGCCAAATAACCTACACACCAATCGCCAAATACTTTTGGGAACAAACAGAAAAAGTTAACGTCAATCCACGGAGACAGAAAGTACATTGTTGAAGTTCAATTCAAAAAGAGAAAAGCTGTGAAATGGAGAGTTGAAAATAAAGAGAAGGGAGGGCCAGAAAAGTAATGTTTGGTGAAGTGGTAAAAGAGGATGATAGCTATCTATGTAATGTGATGATTGTGAGGCGCTATACAAATTCGACAGTCACAAGACAGTGACTTCAAATGGGGAAGTTCAAGGGAACTGTAGCCTAGGCCTACTGTTAAGATGGGTTAAATGGAAACTGAAAAGTCTATAACAGGGGTCTCCAACAGGTCAACCTATGAGTAGCTCGATAATTTTTTTCCCCATGTGTTCCAACACAAACTGTCATAAACAAATCTCACAAGTATCAGACACAGCCAGCTCCCAGCTATTATCTATTCAAAACAAGATGGTGCCGACAGAGATTGCCCCCTCGCTTTGAGTCCTATGTAGTATTTTGTTTTTTTATGTATTATTTCTTACATTGTTACCCCAGGAAATCTTAAGTCTTATTACATACAGCCGGGAAGAACTATCGGATATAAGAACGATGTCAACTTACCAAATTTAAGACCAGGAATACGACTTTCCCGAAGCGGATCCTCTGTTTGGACCACCACCCAGGACAATGGACCTAATCCCAGAAGCCGACCCAAAACAATGGCGCATGCAGAAGGGACAGACGGAGCGGCCTCCTGGTCAGGCTCTGTAGACGTGCACATCGGCCATCGCTCCCGAGTATGCTACTCGCCAATGTCCAGTCTCTTGACAACAAGGTACACCTGGCTATCAGCGGAGCCTTATTTGGCAGCGAAACAATTAATTTAGCCTCATTTACTGCCTTTTTAAAAAACATAGCTGATATGGCCGACTTGCTTAAACAAATGTGGTTTCCACTGACAATTGAGATGTACAAACTATAGCATAAGGGAACGATGAGCGGATAAGAGACATTCCGTAATTTCGATTAAGATATTAATGAGCGAGCGACAACGGACGTAGTCAATATAACTATGTTTTCAGCACTTTTGAAATGTACAGCGACAGAATGCAGAACATGGACTGCTCTTACAGTATTTTCCCTGTATACCAAGTCAGAACCGTAGGATAAATGAAGCAGACAATGAAACCTCTTACAATATTAGATGATTACATTTCTCAAAAACAGGTTATAAGCTACATGTGCAGCACCACCAAGTCAGTTAGGAGAAATTAAGAGGTGAAAATAGACCACATTTTTGTGGTGAGGCACATGGGTTACTAACAGTTTACTACACAACGTACACTTAGTATTACTTACTTAGCTACAGTATATATATCTCCCTTGCATATTACATCAAGTATGCAGCAGCATACAAGACATTTTTGGACTCACCTTGGCTTGTGATGTGCTCACTTAAACATGAAGGTGGCACAGCGGTCCTTTGAGGGCAAATTTTGTCATCAGTCTGGCATTTTCTGGATTTATGGTGGGAACTCGGGGAAAAAAACACATACCCACTGCATTGTGGGGCGGCAGGTAGCCTAGTGCTTAGAGCGTTGGACTAGTAACCAGAAGGTTGCAAGATCGAATCCCCGAGCTGACAAGGTAAAAATCTGTCGTTCTGCCCCTGAACAAGGCAGTTAACCCACTGTTCCTAGGCCGTCAATGAAAACAAGAATTTGTTCTTAAAACCTCTACCGACCCCGGATCCGGGATCCTCCTCATCAGAAACGCTGACTAGCATAGCCTAGCCTAGCGCCACAGGGAATATCATATAATATAATTTCATGAAATCACAAGTCCAATACAGCAAATGAAAGATAAACATCTTGTGAATCCAGCCAACATGTCCGATTTTTTAAAATGTTTTACAGCGAAAACACAACATATATTTATGTTAGCTCACCACCATATCCAAAAAAACACAGCCATTTTTTCACAGCAAAGATAGCTTTCACAAAACCCACAAATAGAGATAAAAATAATCACTAACCTTTGAACAACTTCATCAGATGACAGTCAGATGACAGTCTTATAACATCATGTTATACAATACATTTATGTTTTGTTCGAAAATGTGCATATTTATAGCTACAAATCCTGGTTTTACATTGGTGCCATGATCATAAATGGCTCCAAAATGGCCGGAATAATTACAGAGAGCAACGTGAAATACAGAAATACTCATCATAAAACATTTATGAAAAATACATGTTGTACACATAATTAAAGATAAACATCTTGTGAATCCAGCCAACATGTCCGATTTTTAAAATGTTTTACAGCAAAAACACAACATATATTTATGTTAGCTATGTTATTTATGTTATTTATGTTAGCTCACCACAATAGCCCAAAACACAACGCCATTTTTTCAACGCAAAGATAGCTTTCACAAAACCCACAAATAGAGATAAAAATAATCACTAACCTTTGAACAACTTCATCAGATGACAGTCTTATAACATCATATAACATATAACATATAAGTTATATAACATATAACATATATGTTATATAACATATAACATTATAACATCATACATTTATGTTTTGTTCGAAAATGTGCATATTTATAGCTACAAATCCTGGTTTTACATTGTGAACATGGCGCCAAAATGCTTCAAATTGTCCGGAGAAATTTTAGAGTCACATAATCTAACAGAAAAACTCATCATAAACTTTGGTGAAAAATACATGTTGGACATATAATTAAAGATGGTTCTTAATGGTTCTTAATGCAACCGCTGTGTTAGATTTAAAAAAATAACTTTAGTAAAAAGCACAGCATACAATAATCTGAGACAGCGCTCAGCCATTCTCCGCCATGTTGGAGTCAACATATTCAACAAAAATACGAAATAACATCATAAATATTCTCTTACCTTTGATGATCTTTCATCAGAATGCAGTGCAAGGAGTCCTAGTTCCACAATAAATCGTTGTTTTGTTTTAGAATGTCCATTTCTTCTTTCGAATTAGCAACTTTGGCTAGCATAGTGGAGCTCACGTGTCCATGAAGATTTTACGCATGAACGAAAAATTCAAAAAGTCATAATAATAGTCGAATAAACTGGTCAAACTCAGTTGATAATCCATCTTTAGGATGTTTTTCAGAAATCAATCCAATAACGTCCCAGACGGAGCATTTCTTCGTGTCTACCTAACACATTACAGAAAACGATGTGACAAACCCTAGTGCGTAGCCAGGTACTGCCAATATGGCTGACCTGTCACTCCAAAAGCTCTCATTCGGTCCCACATCAGGCTAGACACCTCATTCAACGTTCTACTGCCTGTTGACATCTAGTGGAAGGCATATGAAGTGCATACATATCCATAAATACAAGGTAATTGAATAGGCGAAGCCTTTCACAGAGACCTATTTCAGAATTTTCACTTCCTGTTTTGAAGTTTGCCTGCCAAATTAGTTCTGTTTTACTCACAGATATAATTCAAACAGTTTTAGAAACGTCAGAGTGTTTTCTATCCAATAGTAATAATAATATGCATATCATATGATCTAGAACAGAGTACGAGGCAGTTTAATTTGGGCACTATTTTTTCCCAAAGTGGAAATGGCACCCCCTATTAAGAAGAAGTTAACCGACTTACCTAGTTAAATAAAGATAAAATAACATTTAATAGCTGGCTACTGGTTGCTTTGCAATGCTTGCAGTTAGCCACTGATTCCTTCCAAATGACTCATAGTTGAATTTGCAATTTCCAACTTGTTGTGTAATCTTTATGTCCAATGGCCGATGAGCACCGATACATTTTTTCTATAATTTCTCTCCAATATTTCTCTTCATATGACAAGGATGAAAAGGATTTGCCAGTAGATTGTCGACTTGATTCATGATGATGACTGCTAGCTAAGACTGAAAGTAAGATGTTGACATGATCAGTCCAATCAAAGCTACTAGATATAACGTGATTTGACGTCATTTTATCTGTGGTCAATGACCTTGAGCCTTCTTGGAAGGGCACTTGTAATATAACTATGGCAGGACTCACATTTTGGATGTCTACACTTACTAAGGACTTAAACTTGGCGATGACGTAATGTCCCCATGAGTGACAGAACACTGAGCCAATCACGGCGCAATGCTCCTATTTTTTGCTGGTTCGCCCCACCACCACAGAAAGCACTGCGCTAGGCTGAAACAACTGCATTTTGGAGCTGCCTTACTCAAGAAAACAAAAAAGAGACCGTGTGTGTATGCGTCTTTATTAACTCAATGCCATGTATTTTTTTTTTACATTCTTTGCATACTGATATGTGACACGTATTAATGACAAAATAACATGCAAAACAGGCAAGCCCAAAAATATATATTTTGCAAAAAATAAATATATTTTTGCAAAGAATGTGGGGCTCTGGACCACATTGCCTCCGGACAACATTGCTGGATCAAGCATAAATCGGCTATTAGGGTCGGGTCGGGTGCGGGCCTCAGATTTTCACTTTATCAAATATAGTTGGATGGGTTATTAGCAATTGCAGGCGGGTGCAGGTGAACAAACAGTTGACCCATGCACCACTACTTTACAGGGTTGTAGCAAATAAGATAAGCTTTTGAGACCATATCCACATCACAGGGGTGGAGTTTTCCCCTCTTTCCAAGAGGAGTGCTCAAAGCCGCATGTGAGTTGTTATTTCCTCTTGCAGTCAGCCAGCGAACCAACGCACAGAGCAGCAGACACAGTTTTGACAAAAAATATTTGTACGCACTTTTATACATATTTGGATAGCTAGCTAATGTATTCGTATAGCTAGCTAGTGTAGGTAGTATCGATATGGCTAGTGGCAAAAATAAGTAATGGACTACAGCTACAACACAACAGTGGTAGGCTTGATTACCAACAACGATGAGACAGCCTTAAGGGAGGAGGTGAGAGCCCAGGTAGAGTAGTGCCAGGAAAATAACCTCTCCCTGAAGCAGCTGATCGTGGACGACATGAGACAGCAGAGAGAACATGCTCACATCCACATCGACAGGGCCGCAGTGGAGAGGGTCAAAAGCTTCAAGTTAGGCCTCCCGAGTAGCATAGCGGTCTAAGGCACTGCATTGTAGTGCTTGAGGCGTCACTACAGACTCGGATTCGATCCCAAGCTGTCACAGCCGGCCGTGACAGGGAAACCCATGAGGCGGTTCCCAATGACTTGGGTGGCTGGAGTCTTAACAATTTTGACTGCCTTCCTCTGACACCGCCTGGAACATTATGAGGGTCCTGGATGGCAGACTTCAGCCCCAGTGATGTACTGCGCCATACGCACTACCCTCTGTAGCGCCTTGCGGATAACAAGCCGTTGCCATACCAAGCAGCGATGCAGCCCATCAAGATGCTCTCAATGGTGCAACTGTAGAACTTTTGGAAGATCTGAGGGCCCATGCACAATCTTTTCGGCCTCCTGAAGGGGAAGAGGCGTTGTCGTGCCCACTTCACTGTGTTGCTGTGTGTGGACCATGATGCGTGCTCAGCCTCCCGTTTCCTGTAGTCCACGATCTGCTCCTTTGTCTTGCTGACGTTGAGGGAGAGGCTGACGTTGTTGTTCTGGCACCCCACTTAGTCACTGTTCTAGCCGGCTACCACCCGGTACTTTACCCTGCACCTTAGAGACTGCTGCCATATGTACTGAGTCATTGAACACTGGACACTTTAATGATGTTTACATACTGTTTTACCCACTTTGTGTACAGTATATACTGTATTCTGGTGATGGCCCATCCTATATAACTACTGCTGTACACACATTTTCTATTCATATACTTTCCATACTGTCTTTACACACCATTATATATATTTATACTCCGGTCTCTGACATTGCTCATTCTAAAATATATATACAGTTGAAGTCGGAAGTTTACATACACTTAGGTTGGAGTCATTAAAACTCGTTTTTCAACCACTCCACAAATTTCTTGTTAACAAACTATAGTTTTGGCAAGTCGGTTAGGACATGTACTTGGTGCATGACACAAATCATTTTTCCAACAATTGTTTACAGACAATTTATTTCACATATAATTCACTGTATCACAATTCCAGTAGGACAGAAGTTTACATACACTAAGTTGACTGTGACTTTAAACAGCTTGGAAAATTCCAGAATAGGATGTCATGGCTTTAGAAGTTTCTGATAGGCTAATTGACATCATTTGAGTAAATTGGAGGTGTACCTGTGGATGTATTTCAAGGCCTACCTTCAAACTCAGTGCCTCTTTGCTTGACATCATGGGAAAATCAAAAGAAATCAGCCAAGACCTCAGAAAAACAATTGAAGACCTCAACAAGTCTGGTTCATCCTTGGGAGCAATTTCCAAATGCCTGAAGGTACCACGTTCATCTGTACAAACAATAGTATGCTGGTATAAACACCATGGGATCACACAGCCGTCACACCGCTCAGGAAGGAGACGTGTTCTGTCTCCTAGAGATGAACGTACTTTGGTGCAAAAAGTGCAAATCAATCCCAGAACAACAGCAAAGGACCTTGTGAAGATGCTGGAGGAAGCAGGTACAAAAGTATCTATATTCACAGTAAAACAAGTCCTATATTGACATAACCTGAAAGGCTGCTCAGCAAGGAAGAAGCCACTGCTCCAAAACCGCCATTAAAATGCCAGACTACAGTTTGCAACTGCCCATGGGGACAAAGATCGTACTTTTTGGAGAAATGTCCTCTGGTCTGATGAAACCGAAATAGAACTGTTAGGCCATAATGACCATCGTTATGTTTGGAGGAAAAAGGGGGATGCTTGCAAGCCGAAGAACGCCATCCCAACCGTGAAGCACGGGGGTGGCAGCATCATGTTGTGGGGGTGCTTTGCTGCAGGAAGGACTGGTGCACGTCACAAAATAGATGGCATCATGAGGCAGGAAAATTATGTGGATATATTGAAGCAACATCTCAAGACATCAGTCAGGAAGTTAAAGCTTGGTCGCAAATGGGTCTTCCAAATGGACATTGACCCCAAGCATACTTCCAAAGTTGTGGCAACATGGCTTAAGGACAACAAAGTCAAGGTATTGGAGTGGCCATCACAAAGCCCTGACCTCAATCCTATAGAAAGTTTGTGGGCAGAACTTAAAAAGAATGTGCGACAAGGAGGCCTAAAAAACCTGACTCAGTTACACCAGCTCTGTCAGGAGGAATGGGCCAAAATTCACCCAACTTATTGTGGGAAGCTTGTTAAAGGCTACCCGAAACATTTGACCCAAGTTAAACCATTTAAAAGCAATGCTACCAATTACTAATTGAGTGTATGTAAACTTCTGACCCACTGGGAATGTGATGAACGAAATTAAAGCTGAAATAATTAATTCTCTCTACTATTATTCTGATATTTCACATTCTTAAAATAAAGTGGTGATCCTAACTGACCTAAGACAGGTCATTTGTAATTGGATTAAATGTCAGGAATTGTGAAAAGCTGAGTTTAAATGTATTTGGCTAAGGTGTATGTAAACTTCCGACTTCAACTGTACATACACACACTACCGTTCAAAAGTTTGGGGTCACTTAGAAATGTCCTTGCTTTTGAAAGAAAAGCAATTTTTTTTGTCCATTTAAAATAACATCAAATTGATCAGAAATACAGTGTAGACATTGTTAATGTTGTAAATGACTATTGTAGCTGGAAACGGCAGATTTTTTATGGAATATCGACATAGGCGTACAGAGGCCCATTATCAGCAACCATTACTCCTGTGTTCCAATGGCACGTTGTGTTAGCTAATCCAAGTTTGTCATTTTAAAAGGCTAATTGATTATTAGAAAAAACTTTTGCAATTATGTTAGCACAGCTGAAAACTTGCTCTGATTAAAGAAGCAAAAAAACTGGCCTTCTTTCGACTAGTTGAGTATCTGGAGCATCAGCATTTGTGGGTTTGATTTCAGGCTCAAAATGGCCAGAAACAAAGAACTTTCTTCTGAAACTCGTCAGTCTATTCTTGTTCTGAGAAATTAAGGCTATTCCATGTGAGAAATTGCCAAGAAACTGAAGATCTCATACAATACTGTGTACTACTCCCTTCACAGAACAGCGCAAACTGGCTCTAACCAGAATAGAAAGAGTGGGAGGCCCCGGTGCACAACTGAGCAAGAGGACAAGTACATTAGAGTGTCTAGTTTGCGAAACAGACGCCTCACAAGTCTTCACCTGGCAGCTTCATTAAATAGTACCTGCAAAACACCAGTCTCAACGTCAACAGTGAAGAGGCGACTCCGGGATGCTGCAAAGAAAAAGAGTTGCAAAGAAAAAGCCATATCTCAGACTGGCCAATGAAAAGAAAAGATTAAGATGGGCAAAAGAACACAGACATTGGACAGAGATTTGTCTTTTTCTTTGCAACTCTGCCTAGAAGGCCAGGAGTGATGGTTGCTGATAATGGGCCTCTTGACGCCTAAGGAGATAATCCATTAAAAATCAGCCGTTTCCAGCTACAATTGTTAATGTTGTAAATGACTGTCTACACTCTATTTCTGATGAATTTGATGTTATTTTGATGGACAAAAAAAAAAGTGCTTTTCTTTCAAAAACAAGGACATTTCTAAGTGACCCCAAACTTTTGAACGGTAGTATATATTGTGTGTATTGTGTCGTTTGTTTTTGAACCTGCGATAACATCTGCAAATCTGTGCATGTGACCAATAAACTTTGATTTGATTTATGATTCTGGAGGATAGGGCAACGGACACGTAACATATGGAGGATAATAGCGGCAACTTGGACAGCTGAAATTTTGCAGCGATTACATTTTTTTAAGGGCTCGCTGCATCCTCTTTTGGATGATTGTAAGTACATTTGATTTTGATTTGTTCTGCATGTAGAACATGTGTCATTGCTTGTTTTTGGATTTGTATTTTTTTAGAACAAGTCTCGAATTGCATTCTATTCCCCCTATACAGTGCACTACTTTTGTCCATGATACTATGTGCCCTGGTCAAAAGGAGTGCACTACATAGTACCATTTGGGACTAAAAGGTCCAGGCTCAAAGCATTACTTTTGTTTTGGTTTAGATAACTAGCAATCTTAATCTTTTCATAGTAGGCTGTTTTTACCTTAGTTTAAAAAATGTGTGAGTGTACCACTGGGCATTACTGCCCAATGCTTCCGTGCTTTTGTACATATTTATATATTTTTTTGTGAGTGCACCTCTGTGTGGCTCAAATCAAATACATATTTCAGGCTTTGTATTTTGCACCAGTTTCCACTGTAATGTAATGTAGCTTCCAATATGATAATTTCTCCTCACCACCCCGTCAGGACACTGATGATGAATGGGAGCCAATAACCCGGCTGGGGGCCCAGTCAGCTGTCCTTCCCTACTGCCACCCCTATCACCCCCCACCCCCTTGGCCAACATCTCCAGCTTGATTGCTGCCAGCATTATTGATTGTTTTGTGTGAGTGCACCTAAGCTTGGCCCAAATCAAATACATTTGAATATGTCCCCAGGACACTGATTTATTGTGTATTGTTGAAAACATTGCCCTGCACCTCTGATATTTTGGATGTTTTAGCCCTCAGTTTTGAAAATGGTTCGACCATTTCAGTTTTTCTGTGAAGAAATGTTTGCAATTGTATAACTAACTGTATATCATACTTTGGGTACATTTTGGGCCACAACTCCAAAACAATGCTCACTACTTCATGTGATGTGAAAAAAAAGAACATTTATTATTTCTGCACCTTATCTTGTGTAATTCCTATCTATGATATGAGCATTTCTATACAAACTACAATGCGTTTCCTTTCAAACGATACCATCCATATGCATGTGCAGCAAATAATTCCTAAGTTATACACTTTTTTGGGGGTATAACATTTTAGGTGGAAATTCACATTTTTGCCTGTCAGCTGTAGAGGTTTTAAAGGATGGTCCGGGTGCCATCTTCCTCTTCCTAGGTTGTGGCAAATATTTAATTTGATAATAGAACATCCCTGCTGAGCTTAGCCACGCTGCCCCAGACACAACACTACAGATGCAAAGATATTCAGCAAGTGAGCAATCAATTTAAAAGCAGGTTGAAAATTACATACAGTGGGGAGAACAAGTATTTGATACACTGCCGATTTTGCAGGTTTTCCTACTTACAAAGCATGTAGAGGTCTGTCATTTTTATCATAGGTACACTTCAACTGTGAGACACGGAATCTAAAACAAAAATCCAGAAAATCACATTGTATGATTTTTAAGTAATTAATTTGCATTTTATTGCATGACATAAGTATTTGATCACCTTCCAACCAGTAAGAATTCCGGCTCTCACAGACCTGTTAGTTTTTCTTTAAGAAGCCCTCCTGTTCTCCACTCATTACCTGTATTAACTGCACCTGTTTGAACTCGTTACCTGTATAAAAGACACCTGCCCACACGCTCAATCAAACAGACTCCAACCTCTCCACAATGGCCAAGACCAGAGAGCTGTGTAAGGACATCAGGGATAAAATTGTAGACCTGCACAAGGCTGGGATGGGCTACAGGACAATAGGCAAGCAGCTTGGTGAGAAGGCAACAACTGTTGGCGCAATTATTAGAAAATGGAAGAAGTTCAAGATGACGGTCAATCATCCTCGGTCTGGGGCTCCATGCAAGATCTCACCTCGTGGGGCATCAATGATCATGAGGAAGGTGAGGGATCAGCCCAGAACTACACGGCAGGACCTGGTCAATGACCTGAAGAGAGCTGGGACCACAGTCTCAAAGAAAACCATTAGTAACACACTATGCCGTCATGGATTAAAATACTGCAGCGCACGCAAGGTCCCCCTGCTCAAGCCAGGGCATGTCCAGGCCCGTCTGAAGTTTGCCAATGACCATCTGGATGATCCAGAGGAAGAATGGGAGAAGGTCATGTGGTCTGATGAGACAAAAATTGATCTTTTTGGTCTAAACTCCACTCGACGTGTTTGGAGGAAGAAGAAGGATGAGTACAACCCCAAGAACACCATCCCAACCGTGAAGCGTGGAGGTGGAAACATCATTCTTTGGGGATGCTTTTCTGCAAAGGGGACAGGACGACTGCACCGTATTGAGGGGAGGATGGATGGGGCCATGTATCGCGAGATCTTGGCCAACGACCTCCTTCCCTCAGTAAGAGCATTGAAGATGGGTCGTGGCTGGGTCTTCCAGCATGACAACGACCCGAAACACACAGCCAGGGAAACTAAGGAGTGGCTCCGTAAGAAGCATCTCAAGGTCCTGGAGTGGCCTAGCCAGTCTCCAGACCTGAACCCAATAGAAAATCTTTGGAGGGCGCTGAAAGTCCGTATTGCCCAGCGACAGCCCCGAAACCTGAAGGATCTGGAGAAGGTCTGTATGGAGGAGTGGGACAAAATCCCTGCTGCAGTGTGTGCAAACCTGGTCAAGAACTCCAGGAAACGTATGATCTCTGTAATTGCAAACAAAGGTTTCTGTACCAAATATTAAGTTCTGCTTTTCTGATGTATCAAATACTTATGTCATGCAATAAAATGCAAATTAATTACTTAAAAATCATACAATGTGATTTTCTGGATTTTTGTTTTAGATTCCGTGTCTCACAGTTGAAGTGTACCTATGATAAAAATGACAGACCTCTACATGCTTTGTAAGTAGGAAAACCTGCAAAATCGGCAGTGTATCAAATACTTGTTCTCCCCACTGTATATTCCCCCTGATGATGATATGCATGGAGAAATAAATCAGAGAGCAAGAGGGAGCATAGAAGAGAAATGGGGGAGAGACAGTATCACCTGATCTGTCATATCTTAAAAAGCGCAGGGATGTGTCACCTAACGTCTTCAAAAAGAGAGAGATAGAACCCTCCTGGCACATTTTGATATGAAAGGTTTCTGTGATTGCTAATCTATGCAAAACAGTGACTCATTCATAATGCATGAGCAAGAAGAGATACCAATTTTGCAACGCTTTCAGATTATTAGATATTATCGTGAATGCAGCGGATGAAATATGAACACTCCTACCTGTCCCATAGTAATTACATGAGTGGAGTGGTCTAAACAGCAGTGGTGGAAAAAGTACTCAATTGTCATACAAGTAAAGATACTAGAAAATGACTCAAGTAAAAGTAAGGTAAGTCAACCAGTAAAATACTACTTGAGTAAAAGTATTTGGTTTTAAATGTACTTAAGTATAAAAAGTAAAATGGAACTGCTAAAATGGAACTGCTAAAATGTATTTAAGTATCAAAAGTAAAAACCATTTCAAATTCTGTATATTAAGCAAACCAGACTGCACAATTATTATTTATTTTTTTTAATTGACGGATAGTCAGGGGGCACACCCTAACACTCAGACATAATTTACAAACGCCGCATTTGTGTTTAGTGGGACCGCCAGAACAGAGGCAGTAGGGATCACCAGGGATGTTTTCTTGATAACTGTGAATTGGACCATTTTCCTGTCAAAATGTAACATACTTTTGGGTGTCAGGGAAAATGCATGGAGTAAAAAGTACATTATTGTCTTTAGGAATGTAGTGAAGCAAAAGTTGGCAAAAATATAAATAGTAAAGTACAGATACCCCAGAAAGGGTTTGGGGGAGGGGGGTATGTCCCCCAGTGGGGAACACACCAACGGGATATAATCACAGAACTCCTAATAGGGATGAATGTGTTTCCCTCCATTCTATGAATCCAGTTGTTCACCTTGATTTATTCACTTTAATGCTGAATCTTTAAGTATGAGCGGTTGACAGTTTTAACAGGCCGTCAATCACACTGTGATGACACGTGATTAAATAGGAAGATCTTCATCCTCTCAAAACCTCAACGACACACAGCAGGATTAAATTAAATTGGCAGGCATCCCAAGGACAATGATGAGTGTATTTTCTATTCAAAAGGCAGTTCAAAGTATGCAAGTTAGATTAGCATTCATTTAATAATAGCCAGCTTATTAAATTTCTTCTTGGATATTTGGGTTCTTTAGAAAGCCAAGTGTAATTGCATTGAGTTCTATGCCAGGTTCTTAACGCGGGTGGTAGCATGATTAAAGATTTGGCATCAATGTTTGCGTCGCTAGATTTACAATAGATGCAATGAATTGTACATATTTCTGATTGAAGCTTCATAACCGAGAGACATCAAGAGAAACCACTTCAATATTATATACTAGCATATTCACCCAAATGCCACAGTAGATAGCATTAATTCCACAGAACTACACAACCTGAGAAATCATTATTGCCATAGTTTTGGTGGGGATTTTTGACAGGGTCAGTTCATTTAACCATAACAGGAGCATAGCTGCTTTAGAGTTGGGGTGCACTTGACTCATTCAGTAGAAAATATACATATTCTTTTACAGAGTTGGCGATGAGCAAGCCCTTGAGCTGACCCGTCTACGAGACAGACCGCAGGAATAAAATACAGCCTCAATACTTCCTCTCACTCTTTTTAAAAAGCAGAGGAGCCCAATTTTTCAAAACTTCAATGTCAAAACGTCTCGATTGCACATCAGTCTTGTGAAAAATAATTTAAAAAAAATTGCTGACAATTTTATGCTTTTACATTCCCGGTAACTTTGCCATAAGGGATTTGCTCTTAAACCGAGCAGAGCAGAGATGAGGGGTGGTATAAAAATCAATAAGGCTCTTCAAAGGCAACAAGAAAAAGCGAAACCTTAGCCTGCAATTAAAACAAGAGCTGCCGGCACTAAGGGGATGACATACTACCGTGCAGGTTTCTTCCACTACTTCACACAACCAGTTACCTGATCGATGTAATGACATGAATATGGTATGTGCAGTGGACACTAGTCATATGCTGTGGTGGTCAACGCTCTCTATGTTGATGTAGTTCTGGTAACTCTGTCTAGTTATGTTAGTGCTCACGTGAGTCACAAATGACCCATTGTTTTTCCAAAGTGGCACCAATGTTTCAGTCCTCTTCAAATGAAGCGTGGGGACTCTGGGGAATTCTGTCACAGATTCCACCACACCCCCGCTGGCTTTAATAGGGTCAGCAGATCCCTGCTTTCACCAGAGCCAGTTGCCCCTGGCCCCCTCCGCCCCGTCACTTCCCCAAAAGGGCAACCTCCCCACAGGAGGGTCACAGAGCCCTAATGAATGGTGGTGGGGGCTCGGAGACTCGACCCACGAGGGCTTTCAGTGGCTGATGTCTGTCAGCCGTCTGTCTGTGCCTGGAGGCTGGAGGGCTTTGTGGGTTCACACACTGCTGCCTTGGCAACAGCTAATGGGGATCCTAAGAAACTACTAAATGTTAATGACCACATACTGTACTCAAAATCTCCAACTGACATGGATACCGATATAATGACCTGCAAGGAAAAACATGCATAGGCAAACAGTCATGGCCAAGTACAAAGTGATATATTGTCAGCCAGTTCCAATTGTGTGTTGAAAGTGAATGGGTCATGACAACATTTCACCAGCTCATTGAGACCAGAGGGATGGTGGTGCCATAGGGATCATGATCACAACATTTCCATAGCAAAATTAACCATTGCGTTACTCTTGCTTGAGCAGTACGACTTCTGCATCCCTTATTATTCTCCCATAATGATTCAAACACTGCACACTTTGTGAAAACAAAACCACAACAAAAATATATAATTTACACATATTCTCTCTTTTAAGGCTTTTCTAGTGTTTTCATGTCATCTCCAGTGCTGTCATTCTCCCTCTATCCTTGACCCCCTTTCATTGCTCCTTCTGTTATCTGAAATAATGTCAGGGCCTTCTTAGAATCTATTCATCAGAGCAAAAAGAAGCTGGCACTGACATTGATTAAAAAAAAACATCTGTGCCTCGCAGGGGTAAAAGGAGAGAGAGTAGAGTAGAGAGAAAGTAGAGAAGAAAGAGGAGCTTAAAATGAAACGGGCACGGCTGGGCTGCTGTCTCCCTCTTGTCCCCCCTCGTCAATGCCATTTCAATTGAAAAGTGCAGTGGTAATTAAATTGCAGCGGGGGTTAGGGGCGACTGTGCAGAGCAGTGACGGGGGCAGCACTGACATAAAGATGACACAATTCAGGGGGACGAGAGGGGCAACAGGCGGAAAGGAGGGGGGTGGGGGGGGGGGGGGCATGTGACAAATGCCATTCATTCATACACACTGCCAGGTCCACACTACTCAATCTTCATGACATTTAAAATTAAATAAAAATTGAGATTTAAGACTAAGATATCCCCAACTGACCTTTTCCGAAATGAGAAGTTTTCTAAATTAGGCTAATCCACATCTTATATGAATGCAGCATAGGCAGAAATTTCTGTTATGCTTAGAGGATGAGCAGTTAAGTAAAACATAATTTGAAGATGCCTGTGTGTGTGTGTGTGTCAGCACAAAAGTAAGCGTGAGTCACTGCACGCCACGAGCTGTTGATCCACATTAGAGGACATTAATCCAGGCTCACTGATAAGCCTTGGAGAGCCAGCCTCCCATTCCTCATGTGCTACACCACCTTTCTCACACAACATTAACACTGATCAAAAACAAACGCTTTCCTAATTTTGAAAATAAATCAATAGAAATATGGGATGCATATGTACCAGAGGAGGCTGGTGGAAGGAGCTATAGGAGGACAGGATCATTGTAATGGCTGGAATGGAATTAATGGAACAGCATCAAACACATGGAAACCACGTTTGACTCCATTCCATCCATTACAATGAGCCTATCCTTCTTTAGGTCCTCCAACCAGCCTCCTCTGATATGTACTGAAATACATTGATTCAAGATTAGATTTTTTCCCCCTTATACATGCTGTAGCATATCATGGTTAATATAAATAACAAACATGAAAACCAATGTGAAAGGCAGAGATGTAGCCTAGCCTACCTACCAATAGTTATTTTTAAAGGCCTTGCATTTCTTGGTCTGCGGCATGATGCGTCAGACATATTTGATGACCAAAGAAATCAGATAATGGCTGTCATTTTCAATTTCATACTCAGCTCTTGGAAAGAAGAGCTTGAGGGGCTGTCTTCAAAAAAAACATGGTCTCACCACAAAAAAAGTATGGAGAAATACAATTTTTGCTTTGGACCTTGAGAAAACAATTACCCTGCTATGCTTCTTGAGGAAGTGGTTTATCTTAAAAATCCATTTTGTATTTTTAGTCAATGAATTCACCATAACTAGTCTTGGATGGTGTCCAAGTGTGCAATAGCTCCTTTAAAAAGACATCCACACACCATTTATGTGACACATAGAACTAGAAGGTTTTCAGTTTTAAAAGGTTAGTTTAACAAATAGTGCATCAGCCATGGCATTGTATTGACACCTGAAGCAAACACTGAATGACAATCTATCGCTCTGACTCACTCAGTCCCTGTTGAGGTTAGTGAATTCTTACATTTTGCTGCCATCTATTGGAAAAACAGATCACTGCAGCCTCTTTCAAAATTAACACGACGTCAATGAAGGTAGAGATATTCAAAAACAAGACTAAAAACCGCACACTGAAAAAGGACAGATGGACCAATCTTGAGTTGAAAACAAATAAGCACTAAAGTCAAGGTTGGTCATCTATCTTTTAAAAAAATAAAAAATTCTCAGTGGGTTTGTTTTTGAATAGTAGTTGTCCCTGCCAAAACCAGCAGCTAGACACACTGCTGAGCACAGTGTTTCTTGCTTTTCTGCAGCATCCGCTTTAGAAATCTAATGAAAAGCTCATGCTAGACATAGAAAAACGGTTCAAAACCACATCTGTTAACATTCATTTCAGGCCAGGCTCATACTCCAATACTGAAAACAACATTTCAAAGTGACGTGTGATCACCTGCCTAGTTCCCCTACAATATTAGTGTCATGACCTCATGAAATGGCATGATTTCAGAGTTAGAAAAATAAGTGATGAGTGTGTGATGAGCTATTGTCCTCCCCTGACACAAAGAGTCTGTCTTCACTGTTGGTAGTCTAATAGACGAGTGCTATTAACATTCACGCGTCAACCCATACTGGAGCCAACTCTATTGTTCGCTGTCATTCCTTAACAATAGAATACTTGGTAGGCCAGAGTCATGCAGCAAAGCTCCCAGCTACCCTATGGGGAGGGCATTGGGCACACCCATGGCCAGTGAGTCTCAGTAGCGCGCCAGAACCTCCAGGACCTCCTCTTTCACAGCGAGGGGAGAGTGCTGCTGCACGCCTGCTGCACCGATACGGGTCTCCCAGCAGTCATAGCCACAGTCTCTCAAGTCCTGGATCGTGTTCTGGACCACCGAGCACTCCGTTTCTACGAGAGGAAATCACAAAGAAAAACAAACCATCACACACAGTGAACTACATTTAACACCCAACTTGTTTTTGACCCTCCGTTCCTGCTTACTGCACCGGAGGATTCATTTACATCTGCAGACCTTGGGAGAAGGACTAGGTTTGCTACTGAAATGGCACCCCTCGGAGTCCGCACCCTAGGGTTCTGTGATGCGAGACTCCCACTAGGAGGTGGAGTCTGACGGCCGCTGTGAGAGCTGAACCCACAAAGCCCTCTCTAGCAAACACCAGGGTGCCCAATAACTGGATAATAATGTGTAAACATAGGCTAGGGCTAAAATGCCTGGGGTGAAAATGTGTCAAATAGGGGAGCAATTTCTGAAAGTAAAAGTAGAAAGCCTCCCACCATGTAACAAAGGAAATGTTTGCGTGGGATTTGGATTTCAGACTGACCTTGAAGAGGGCATTTAACCTGAACCGCTTCTGTGTGGCTCAGCTGGGAAGAACATGGCACTAGCAATGCCAGGGTCATGGGTTCAATTCCCACTGGGGTCAAATATATTTAAAAAAGGTATGCTCCCACTCTCTGTACAGTAAGTTGCTTTGGATAAAAGTGTCTGAAATGGCTACTATACTGTATTAGTAGTAGTAGTACTTATTCAGCTGAAGAACAAACAGTAAGCTAAAGTACATCTCTATGTGGAGAAAAATCATTACAATGCTCATTACAAAGAAATGATAAATACGTAGCACGTCATCAGACAGTGGTGGGTTTTAACAAGGCTGCAGGATAGCAGGTTACTTCACTGCATGTTTCGTCCCTGCTCTTGCTCAAATCAAAACTTCTCAGGTCAAAGCTGATCTGAGAGCACTGAGGGGAAAACACTTGACTAAACCTTTCGGAAAATAGCTACAAACCACAAAAAATGTGCAACACTTGTTTGCTAGTACAACAAAACAAATCAACTTCATTTGGGGCTATATATTCTATGTGTTACGGGCTGCAGGCATAAGCAAAGGTGGCAGTGGATTTTTGTGGAAATAAGCGTGAAACACAGGATCCTCCTGGCTAACTCAACCAGCTCTCCTTCTCTATACCGTCCGTTTGAAACTACAGAACCTCAAAAGAGGATGACATTTTGTCACACACCCCATATCTTGGCTCACCGTCAAATCAATATAATGGAGCCAAATCTACTGATGTGTCGACATACAATCAGCATGCAGATGTCATTTCACAGATCTCACTCACTGTTAAGAGGTCACGCTATTCATAGAAATATAGACAAGACAACAAGGCTCTCAGCAACTCTCTGCCCCAAAAATAAGGCGAGGGCCATAGATGGTGGCAATACCAATGCAGCATAAGAACACATAACATAGGGACGCCCCCACTTGATTACTGCGAGCCAGATGAAAGTGTAGGGAGGCATTACTAGCAGACAGCTATAGTACCTGGTCTAAGCAAGGTGATGCCACAGCCCCCTCCTCCGGCACCAGTCAGCTTGCTGTGTAGCCCTCTGGCCAGGGTGACCTGGCACAGGCTGTCCAGGGTCGTGTGTCCGACACCAATCACATTCAGGTGGTGCTGGTTGATGTCAATAAGCTCCTATGGGAGACATAATAGCAGCTGTGGGTTTTACATAATTTCATTTTCAATCTGTTTTGTATGAAAACACAATTTTGTTCTGTATTTTGGCTTTTCATGCAGCTTTTTACCAGGGGTGCAACTTTGGTTTTAGAAGTGAGGGGGGGTATAATTATTTTTTATAAATGAAGATAAACACTCTAAACAGCCTACCCGACCGCTCGCAGGGATCCGCATGGTCCTAAAGCACACCGTTGCCTCATTTTGTATCACATTCCAATGATAAACTGGGGGGGACAACAATGCAATTTCAAAATGTTAAGGGGACATGTCCCCCGTCCCTAGTGAAAGTTGCACCCCTGGCTTTTACCATGTGTAAGAGGAAGTCAATCATTTCTACGCTGTGTCAGACTGGTAGTGTCTGCCACACCAGAACACACCGTCCATAGGCAACATGTGTTTCAATACTGTACCTCCAGGACATTGTAGTGCTCTGGTGTGGGGGTGTCGCTGGCCATCTCTGTTAAGGTCTGCTCACAGGTGCAGGAGACTGCATCCACAGACTCCAGTACAGGGTTTATAATAGAGGGAAACTGGAGGGGGGAGAACAGCAAATAAAATATAGAATGAATGCTTTTTACAAATAATTGGGAATTCAATGTAAAGGAATTTAACAACACTAAATATACTTAAAAGAAGTCAACAGTGCAGACTAAAGCAGCAAATGTACATAATATCGTCTCATCTAGTGGTCATATCATTAATTAAAACAGTCAGTACATATTGCATAGCAGCACAAAAAGCCAGTCACTCAGTGCTGAGTGAAAAAATGTAGCTCTTTCCCCCAATCACAACACTGCCAGTAACACCACCTATGACAATCTAACAGAACAGAAGTGCTCACACCTGTGGATGTCACCTAGGCAACGGCACACAGGGGTGCTAGCTTAGCGCTTCTTCTCCATGTTTTATGAAGGCAGTCAATGCCAGGCCCCAGAGTGTCTTTCCCATGCAAATTAAAGCACTGGCGATTACACTAATTACAGGGCTGGGGAGGAGAACACAGTGGAGACGAGACCACAGCCATTTAGTACCTTGTTCAATTTGTCCTTCACTCCAGCAACAAGTACCTTGGTGCTGCGAGGGACCTTGGTGTTCGTGAGTAGGATCCTTAACATTGGGACCCTACAAGTAGGAAAACATTAAAGGAAAGTTAGCAATATCATACCACATTATGTACCTGTATTCATTCAGGTGTTGCTATTGTCAATGTTTCTCCTCATGAGTGGCAATAGCAGAGTGGAGTCCATAGAATCCAAAGAGAAGGAGCACAGACTATCTTTTCCATTCATTGTTTGTGACAGCATGGGCAGTGTCACGGAGGTAAGTCCTTATTCTAAAGTAGTCCATTGTAACTGCATTGGGGATTTAATGCCACCTGCCATAATTGTTCAAGAGTATAACCCATTAACCCACTGACCTGGATGACATTCATTAATCCCTCCAAAACACAGTCGACTACTTTAAAATAAGGCATGCTATCACACTCTATAAAACTGGCAATGTAAATTAGGCCCATTGACCATATTCACTACAGTGACATGGAAAGGGTTTGGTTTAGTGTACAGTACCTGCTTAAGGCTGTTATCTTCCCAGAACGGTATCTCAATATGCCACCTTCAAGAGTCAAAGCAAAGTGATAGAATCGGCCATCAATCAGATACCATAATAGAGTAGAGTAATTTGAGCAAAATAGTATTTTCTGGCCGCAAAACAGCCCTCGCACCACACAAAGGAATACTGCAGCTGGTGACTGCATGTAATGCAGCACATTTCCCACTGTTAACTGTAACATCAGCCTGCTCACAGAGAACACACACAAGAAAAGTAACTCCCGCTACAATACTGTTCAGTGCCGTTCTGCAGACAGAACATGCTGCCAGATTGTATCACACCATTCATTGTACCACACACACCACAAAGCTGTGTGGTACCGTGGGGTCTGTGCACAAGGCAGAGGGATCCGGGTCTTACCCCATGTCCCCACAGCATTGTCCACTCCTGAGGGGTTCCCATGGATGATCCTCTCTCCCTGAAACGCCCACCTGTTAATTAGCTCCATCTCCACCTCACCCCACCTGTTGAAACACAATGAAATACAGAAGAGATGATTACAATGAGGATTTACACTGGGCTTTCAACCCCTATCTAACATAGCCCTCTTGTCACTCACTCTGTGCTTGTGATGAGTCCAGCCCCACCCATACTGACATGTGAGGACATCAGAAACAAAGTCCGATCTGACTTCCAGAATTTATAACGGACTAGCATCCTCCAGTTGTGGAAATAGATTTAAGAAAAATGGGGATCTGAAAACTATCAAAATCTCTACAGATGACTGAAAAACAATATGTAGGTTGCTGGAGAAACTGCGGCCAAACGGAAGCAAATAGTTCACACTGTGGGCAGAATATATTTGTACTGACTGACTGTCTGGAGGGTGGAATAGCATATCCCAGGACTCAGCTAGTGGTGCTGCAGCAGCTACTCTAAATTAACTTGAGTAACTATTCGAGTAACTACACTGTTCCTAGACCGTCATTGAAAATAAGAATTTGTTCTTAACTGACTTGCGTAGTTAAATAAAAGGTAAAAATAAATAAAAATGAAAAAAACTATAAATTAAGACATATGGGTTACAATGTTTTATTTGTTTGTTTGTTCAATAAAAAAAACAGCTACTGAGAGATTTCTTTAAATAATTCAATGTTAATAGATCCAGTAGGGTATTTGGTGTTAAGTCATTACCTGGCTGTGTTTTCCTGGTCACTTAGTGGAGAAGGGATGGTCCCACTGGCAGAAAGCATGGCTGCAGCCAGGCACACAGAGTAGGCAGCGCTGGACCCCAGACCCGCTCCAGTTGGCAACTCTGACCACACAGACACCGTCAGGCTGGGCAACTCCCTGAGATGGACGAGAATTATTAACCACATTCAATCAATTACTGCAAACATTTTCAGCATGGCTTGCTTACATCTAGGAATGTGACTGTAGTAGGATTTCTTCAGCCTAGTTGGGTATGGCTGAGTGAAAAACTATTAAATGTGGATGAAAAAGCTAAAAACAGCACTATTGTTTTTACCTACTAGTGTTTGTAATAGGTTTTAGGGCACTCAATCTCACACAAAAACACCACACTTTGCAAAAGCTCCTACAGCAAAAACATCCCAAAAAAACACATTTCCTTTGATCTTAATCCAACTGACCAAAGGGTCTAGACACAGCAGTCCTTTTTATTGTGAACGACTAGCGTGGCGTACATATGTGCATGGGTGTGACTGCAGCAGACTTGCCCATGACTGCCAGGCCCTTTCTGGGCAGACAGGACAGGCACTGTCAATGCCCATGACAGCCAGGCTCTTTCTGGGCAGACAAGACAGGCACTGTCAATGCCCATGACAGCCAGGCTCTTTCTGGGCAGACAGGACAGGCACTGTCAATGCCCATGACAGCCAGGCTCTTTCTGGGCAGACAGGACAGGCACTGTCAATGCCCATGACAGCCAGGCTCTTTCTGGGCAGACAAGACAGGCACTGTCAATGCCCATGACAGCCAGGCTCTTTCTGGGCAGACAAGACAGGCACTGTCAATGCCCATGACAGCCAGGCTCTTTCTGGGCAGACAGGACAGGCACTGTCAATGCCCATGACAGCCAGGCTCTTTCTGGGCAGACAGGACAGGAGTACGCTCAAAACTAATTAAGGAGCTGCTTTCCCTAGGAACAAGCGCATCCAGACTTGTTAAGGCTGCAGCGTGAGCCCAGTGCCAGCCTCTCATTAGTGGTGGACGGGCTCTGACAGGACGGACAGCCACTATCTCAGACATGCTAGCATAGCGCTGCAAGCGTCAACTCACGATTAGGCCTACTCCTTAGCATCTACCCAGCTCCTAGCTGCCCAAGTCTTTCTCACTAGGATGGGGTCTGTGGTGTTCATTAGGGCATTAGAGGTTTTGTTCTTGGGTACCAAGATTAGCACTACCCTATGTTACCTGGCCTATATAAATCAATTAGCTCTATCAGTTGACACTCTTACCCTGACTTGGCAAAGACACAGAGGTAGATGTAGAGGAAGGCTAGGATGGCCATGCTGCGAGTATCCAAGGTTCCATTTGATACACCAACAAAGTTTCGCAGCATCCTGACAAGCTCTGCATCAAGCTCATTCACATTCCCCAGCTCAGCTGTGAGACAGAATGACACAAATAGACAACATTACAATAGGAGAATAAAACAACCACAACGATACTTCAGCTGTTATTTTACAACTTTGCCAATAGTTTTGGGTTTAAGTCCAGTTCATCTCCAAAATGTGCTACATTGGTGTCTTGTGCTGATTGATTAACTGGAAAGAAAATTTTTTTTTTAAATTAATTTGTGACGTTTTTTTTGGAGTGAGCTCAATGCACACATAGATTGCACAGTTTTTCTAGAGATAAATCAGATCAAGCCTGAACTATGCGATGTAGTAGGGGGAGTTGTAGATTCAAACAGGCCAATATTCTACATATTGTAGTGCATAAAACATGGTAATTAACTACAATGACCATAATGGAGAGACAGAAGAGGAAGCGGGACATCGGGACGATTTGTAGGAACGTATGGCGGATGGTTGGACATGGAGAGTAGTGCGGACCAAGTCGAGAAAATGGAGAAACGGTTGGAGAAGCAACAGCTGTGCTGGAATGTGATCAATATGGGTGACAGTTCTGATGATATGGATCAGGAGGATGAGGGTCAAGGATCTGAATGGTCTGTAGTGGAAAGACATAGGAAGAAGAGAGATTATGAAACAGAAAGCAGTGGAGCATCTAGTAAAGAAGGCAAAAAGAGGGTCAAGGTAGGAAGCAAGACTAATAATGTGTCGGATTGGAAAGTTCTGATGGTGTTTGAGACCACAGGGCCTCGTTTACACCCTATCCGATTAACCAATGCCGTAGAGAAAGAGATAGGTGAATTCAAACTAGCCCGGTTCATTGGAAATGGTAGACTGCTAATACTTTGTGGTAGCCAGGCTCAGCAAGGGAATATTCTGCTAATGTAAAAGCTTAATGGGAAGAAGATTAAAAGCCATGTCCCTGGTGCTTATGCTAGATCACTGGGGTCCCATTATCTATGGCCATAGATGATATTATAGAAAATGTGAAGAGAGGCAGAGTGATTGAGACCAAAGGATTGATCAGTAGGAAAGAAGGTCAAAGAAGTGAAAGCTTATCAGTGCTGCTGAGTACAGATAGGATTCCTTTTTTCAATGCAAGAAATGGAAAGCAGATGTTACTGTCGAACATGCTGAATAATCCTATGGGTGGATTGTTTCAGCATGATAGCAAGTGTAATAGGGTAGGGGTGCTTGATTGTGGGGGGGGGGGGTGATAGAAATTAGTATGGATAGATGTATTCTTTTCTTAGTAGCGCAGAATTCGGCAGACCATAATTGATCGCACACTCCAGCACAGTAGGTGTTTGGTCTGTTCTTCTTTTACGCCTGCTACAGAAGCAGAAGAATGCACGATTGTGATGTGATATAGAGACCAGCTGTTGCTTCGAGAGGTATCACTACCTGAAAGAACATGATCTAAGTGGTTGATAGTTGGTATTCAGCAGTCATAAAAGTATGCTTTATTTACTTTGAAGAACTACAAAACAGTGATTTTGTCAGAAAGCATAGGCAGCAGCTCTATAGAGATGAGATTACTTGGAATTAAATAATAAAGTTGTTAAATAAAACAAATGTAATACACACAATAACTGAAATATTTTATTAAAGTAATGTGCATAAATGGTTAATAGGTGATAAGCAGTAATGGGCAGTCACTACCATCATGGGACTTTTATTCATTGTTTTATTCTGTGTGGTTACAGCATTTAACCTTATCCAAATAATTAAAACCAAAATCCATGATAATTTTTCATTAAAATAATTTAACCGAAACGACCACAAAAAGCACTAATAGCTCAGCACTATCAGAAGTGGAATAGATCTCACCTCCAGAGTCAGGGAGAAGCTGCTTCAACGCGGTCACATCCCAGCTGAGGAAAGTGTTGATGTTGGGGAGATTGATGCAGACTTTACTGGTGGATGTGGCCTGCAACCGTAGGTATGTGCGCAGGTTCAAACTTACAGCCAGAGCCACCTAGCACAGGTTGGAGCAAAAATACCTCTGAATTATTGTTGTGGTTAATGTCAAATCAATTTCAACAACCAATCTTTCGGTGAACAGAAAACCATAACACTGCTTGTCCTGGGGGTCATATGACGAACAAATCTCATGAATACATAAAGATGATGGACTGGCATGGATAACTATCTTCAGTAAGATATTCATACAATAAAGTAAATCAGGCTCAAAATATACTTAAAAGTATAAAACAGAACATGTAAAGTGTTGGTCCCATAGTTCATGAGCTTAAATAAATGATCCCAGAATTTTTCCATACACAAAAGAAAATGCTTATTTCTCTCAAATGTTGTGCACAAATTTGTTTAAATCCCAGTTAGTTAACATGTCTCCTTTGCCAAGATAATCCATCCACAGGTGTGGCGTATCAAGAAGCTGATTAAACAGCATGATCATTACACAGGTGCACTTTGTGCTGGGGACAATAAAAAGCAAATAAAATGTGCAGTTGTGTCACACAACAATGCCATATATGTCTCAAGTTGAGAGGGTGTGTGCATTTTGAATGCTGACTGCAGCAATGTCCACCAGAGATGATCCCATATAATGTAATGTTCATTTCTCTACTATAAGCCACCTCCTAATGTCGTATAAGAGAATTTGGCAGTCCAACCGGCCTCACAACCGTAGACCACATGTAACCACGCCTGTCCAGGACCTCCACATCCAGTTTCTTCACCAGTGGGATCGTCTGAGACCAGCCACCCAGACAGCTGATGAAACTGATGAGTATCTCTGTAATACCGCCCCTTTGTGGTGAAAAACTCATTGTGATTGGCTCGGCCTGGGTCTTGAGTAGGTGGGCCTCGCTCCCCAGCGTGTAGGCCTATGCCCTCCCAGGCCCACCCATGGCTGCGCCCCTGCCCAGTCATGTGAAATCCATTGATTAGGGCCGAATTAAATTTATTTCAATTGACTGATTTCCTTATGAACTGTAAATTAGTAAAATCATTAATTGTTGCATTTATAGTGTTGTTCAGTACATGTCTGTTTTTTATTTTTACCTTTATTTAACCAGGTAAGCTAGTTGAGAACAAGTTCTCATTTACAACTGCGACCTGGCCAAGATGAAGCAAAGCAGTGCGACGCAAACAACAACACAGAGTTACACATGGAATAAACAAGCGTGCAGTCAGTAACACAATAGAAAAAAAAAAAGTCTATATACAGTGTGTGCAAATGGCATGAGGAGGTATGGCAATAGGCAATAGTAGCGAGTGGCTTCCTATTTCGCAACAAAGCATCCTTCACTCATGCTGCCAAACATACCCTCGTAAAACTGATTATCCTACCGATCCTTGACTTCGGCGATGTCATTTACAAAATAGCCTCCAACACTCTACTCAGCAAATTGGATGCAGTCTATCACAGTGCCATCCGTTTTGTCACCAAAGCCCAATATACTACCCACCACTGCGACCTGTATGGTCTCTTTGGCTGGCCCTCACTACATATTCATCACCAAACCCACTGGATCCAGATCATCTACAAGTCGTTGCTAGGTAAAGCCCCGCCTTATCTCAGCTCACTGGTCACCATAGCAGCACCAACCCGCAGCACACGCTCCAGCAGGTATATTTCACTGGTCATCCCCAAAGCCAATTCCTCATTTGGCTGCCTTTCCTTCCAGTTCTCTGATGCCAATGACTGGAACGAACTGCAAAAATCACTATAGCTGGAGACTCATATCTCCCTCACTAGCTTTAAGCACCAGCTGTCAGAGCAGCTCACAGATCACTGCACCTGTACATAGCCAATCTGTAAATAGCCCATCCAACTACCTCATCACCATATTGTTATTTATTTTGCTCCAGTATCGCTACTTGCACACTCATCTTCTGCACATCTATCACCTCAGTGTTTAATTTGCCATACTGTAATAATTTTGCCACTATGGCCTATTTATTGCCTCACCCCCCTTATCCTACCTCATTTGCACACAATATATATAGACTTTCTCTATTGTATTATATACGGTATGTTTGTTTATTCCATGTGTAACTGTGTTATTGTTTGTGTCGCACTGCTTTGCTTTATCTTGGCCAGGTCACAGTTGTAAATGAGAACTTGTTCTCAACTAGCTTACCTGGTTAAATAAAGGTGAAATAAAAATAATAAAACGTACTTACCTTGCCATGCACGACAGCGTGTTCTCCGTGGAGGATAGCTTTCCCTGGTGCAGACACGATACATTCCTTGATTTGCATTCTGATAGCAAAATGTAGCCTGCCAAGTAAATGTTGAATTGTTAGTAAAATAGCTATCGTTAGCTAGCTTTTTCCAGTTAATTCATCAGGAAAACGACCTGTAGCTATATATATAGTAATACCTCCAAACCACTCCGTACGATGAGGGATAGTCTTTACAAACTCCCGTTGTATTTTTAGAAGGGATAAAGCGTCCTTATGAAGCTGTCCGCACTGTTAAATACCACAATCTTGAAAACATCAAGCGACAGTCAACAAAACACACACAGCAGCGGGACATGCCTCTGGCTTCATGTCCAATCAGCGCTAGAGGTGAGATGTACAGATATTTTGATAGCCAATCAAAATCCTACTCTCACCCTCGTGCCATTGGTCGTGTGATCAGATTGGTTCAGCCCACTAACATACGGATGCCACCGATAGACAAGAGGCACAAGGAGCGTTTTTATTTTATTTAAACATGATTACAATGATTACAAAGACATCTCACCTACGGTGTATCCAAACAACAGTAACATGTCTAACTGTGAATTGGACAGACATCATTTGGATCAAAAATAAGGTAGTTAGCTGTATAGTATAACTCACTTTTAATGCTACAATATTGTATCTTGTTTGGTAACAAGTTAGCTAGATTTGACACACATTTAACACCACTGTCAGCACAAAGCTAGACAGCAGCATACCCAAAATATACACAAAAACGGGCGATAAAGGTGAATATTCAAGCAAGTCATTGCACATCATATGGTCATTTCATCAAAGAAAGCTTTGCTCATCATCTTGTCATTGCCAAAGGTTTCTCTAGCACTTACACTGGAGAGAGAAGGCCCAAGGAAGATCATGTGTTTGAAGCATTGTGAACAACAGATGAGCTGTCATCAGCAATAGGGTAATGTGATGTCCTTTCCTTCTATTGGGTATTATGCTTTGTGACGTATTCACGGTCTTGTGTTTTGCATCGACAAAGGTCATACTTCACAGATCAGCTGGACAAGGTCTGAGTTTGAACTTATTCAGTTAATTTTTGGAGAGTAATGATGAACATATGTTATATTTTACTCAGTGCATACCTGCCTAACCCTACAGATTCAGTGTGTCTTACAAGATGTGGGATCCAACATTACCACACCTCTGTCATCTGCAAGAGAAAGATAAGTAAATATATTTCTGCAAATCCTTTTGTAGAATCATTACACACAGCTCACCCCAGCCAGTGGCATTCTCATTCTATTCATACTCTTATCTCACTCTATCCAACAGAGAAAAGCAAGTTCAGTTCCCAGCCAGTGGCAGACCTGGAAAGCTGTCTCGACCATTCACAGAGGAGCTGCCACCACTGACAAACTTTATATTACCTGTAAGCACCCACTCTGGATGAAACTTCTCTTTCATTTCTTTATTTTTATTTTTTATTTCACCTTTATTTTACCAGGTAGGCCAGTTGAGAACAAGTTCTCATTTACAACTGCGACCTGGCCAAGATAAAGCAAAGCAGTGCGACAAAAACAACACAGAGTTGCACATAAACAAACGTACAGTCAATAACACAAAAAAGAACATTTGAAAAATCTATGTACAGTGTGTGCAAATGTAGATGAGTAGGGAGGTAGGCAATAAATAGGCCATAGAGGTGAAAATAATTACAATTTAGCATTAATACTGGAGTGATAGATGTGCAGATGATGATGTGCAAGTAGAGATACTGGGGTGCAAGAGGGTAAGTAATAATATGGGGATGAGGTAGTTGGGTGTACTATTTACAGATTGTCTGTGTACAGGTACAGTGATCGGTAAGCTGCTCTGACAGCTGATGCTTAAAATTAGAGAGAGAGATATAAGACTCCAGCTTCAGAGATTTTTGCAATTCGTTCCAGTCATTGGCAGCAGAGAACTGGAAGGAAAGGCGGCCAAAGGAAGTGTTGGCTTTGGGGATGACCAGTGCAATATACATGCTGGAGCGCGTGCTACTGGTGGGTGTTGCTATGGTGACCAGTGAGCTGAGATAAGGCGGGGCTTTACCTAGCGAAGACTTATAGATGACCTGGAGCCAGTGGGTTTGGAGACGGATATGTAGTGAGGGCCAGCCAACGAGAGCATACAGGTCGCAGTGGTGGGTAGTATATTGGGCTTTGGTGACAAAACAGATGGCACTGTGATAGACTACATCCAGTTTGCTGAGTAGAGTGTTGGGGACTATTTTGTAAATGACATCGCCGAAGTCAAGGATCGGTAGGATAGTCAGTTTTACGAGGGTATGTTTGGCGGCATGAGTGAAGAAGGCTTTGTTGCGAAATAGGAAGCCAATTCTAGATTTAATTTTGGATTGGAGATGCTTAATGTGAGTCTGGAAGGAGAGTTTACAGTCTAACCAGACACCTAGGTATTTGTAGTTGTCCACATATTCTAGGTCAGAGCCGTCCAGAGTAGTGATGCTAGTCGGGCAGGAGGGTGCGTGCAGCAATCGGTTGAAGAGCATGCACTTAGTTTTACTAGCATTTAAAATCAGTTGGAGGCCACGAAGGAGTGTTGTATGGCGTTGAAGCTCGTTTGGAGGTCTGTTAGCAGTGTCCTAAGATGGGCCAGATGTATACAGAATGGTGTCGTCTGCGTAGAGGTGGATCAGAGATTCAACAGCAGCAAGAGCGACATCATTGATATATACAGAGAAAAGAGTTGGCCCGAGAATTGAACATTTATAAGGTGATGTGGAAGTATTGATGATCGGTTTACAGGTTCAAATTCCAAATAGTCTTAGCGTACTTCCAGGTAACACATCAGATGAGGTTTTGATATGTTAATCCATGTTTAAAGCACCTCAATACATGTATATTGACATTTACTATCCAATGATGCATTATTTATTAGGTCCCTTTGTTGGTGAATACATCTATGCATATTGGTTAAATGTGGTCTCTTAACTTGTCTGTCCGGTTACATAGTCTGTAGGAAAGAGCAGTGCAGCCCTCCACATAGCACGGACAGTATGTCGCCGAGCAGAATGCAGGTCAATTTGAGCTAATCATATGGTTGTTCAGACCAACCACTGTAAAACAGTCATCCTGAACATTGTCCCAGAAACAGCCATATTAACTATAACACTGTCTTATTTGTAGAGTGTTTCCCCTATAGTGCGGTCAGGTGAGGCCGATCCTGATGTTGCCACAGTTTTGAACAGGTACAGTGCCTTGCAAAAGTATTCATCCCCCTTGGCGTTTTTCCTATTTTGTTGCATTACAACCTGTAATTTAAAATTATTTTTATTTGGATTTCATGTAATGGACATACACAAAATAGTCAAAATTGGTGAAGTAAAATTTTAAAAAGAATTTGTTTAAAAAAATTCTACAAAATAAAAATGGAAAAGTGGTGTGTGAATATGTATTCACCCCCTTTGCTATGAAGCCCCTAAATAAGATCTGGTGCAACCAATTACCTTCAATTACCTCCACATAATTAGTTAAATAAAGTCCTGCTGTGTACAATCTGTGTCTCATGATCTGAGTGTACATACACATATATAAATATACACTGCTCAAAAAAATAAAGGGAACACTTAAACAACACAATGTAACTCCAAGTCAATCACACTTCTGTGAAATCAAACTGTCCACTTAGGAAGCAACACTGATTGACAATAAATGTCACATGCTGTTGTGCAAATGGAATAGACAAAAGGTGGAAATTATAGGCAATTAGCAAGACACCCCCAAAAAAGGAGTGATTCTGCAGGTGGTGACCACAAACAACTTCTCAGTTCCTATGCTTCCTGGCTGATGTTTTGGTCACTTTTGAATGCTGGCGGTGCTCTCACTCTAGTGGTAGCATGAGACGGAGTCTACAACCCACACAAGTGGCTCAGGTAGTGCAGTTCATCCAGGATGGCACATCAATGCGAGCTGTGGCAAAAAGGTTTGCTGTGTCTGTCAGCGTAGTGTCCAGAGCATGGAGGCGCTACCAGGAGACAGGCCAGTACATCAGGAGACGTGGAGGAGGCCGTAGGAGGGCAACAACCCAGCAGCAGGACCGCTACCTCCGCCTTTGTGCAAGGAGGTGCACTGCCAGAGCCCTGCAAAATGACCTCCAGCAGGCCACAAATGTGCATGTGTCTGCTCAAACGGTCAGAAACAGACTCCATGAGGGTGGTATGAGGGCCCGACGTCCATAGGTGGGGGTTGTGCTTACAGCCCAGCACCGTGCAGGACGTTTGGCATTTGCCAGAGAACACCAAGATTGGCAAATTCGCCACTGGCGCCCTGTGCTCTTCACAGATGAAAGCAGGTTCACACTGAGCACATGAGCACATGTGACAGACGTGACAGAGTCTGGAGACGCCGTGGAGAACGTTCTGCTGCCTGCAACATCCTCCAGCATGACCGGTTTGGCGGTGGGTCAGTCTGGTGTGGGGTGGCATTTCTTTGTGGGGCCGCACAGGCCTCCATGTGCTCGCCAGAGGCAGCCTGATTGCCATTAGGTACCGAGATGAGATCCTCAGACCCTTTGTGAGACCATATGCTGACACATGCACATTTGTGGCCTGCTGGAGGTCATTTTGCAGGGCTCTGGCAGTGCACCTCCTTGCACAAAGGCGGAGGTAGCGGTCCTGCTGCTGGGTTTTTGCCCTCCTACGGCCTCCTCCACATCTCCTGATGTACTGGCCTGTCTCCTGGTAGCGCCTCCATGCTCTGGACACTACGCTGACAGACACAGCAAACCTTTTTGCCACAGCTCGCATTGATGTGCCATCCTGGATGAACTGCACTACCTGAGCCACTTGTGTGGGTTGTAGACTCCGTCTCATGCTACCACTAGAGTGAGAGCACCGTCAGCATTCAAAAGTGACCAAAACATCAGCCAGGAAGCATAGGAACTGAGAAGTTGTTTGTGGTCACCACCTGCAGAATCACTCCTTTTTTGGGGGTGTCTTGCTAATTGCCTATAATTTCCACCTTTTATCTATTCCATTTGCACAACAGCATGTGAAATTTATTGTCAATCAGTGTTGCTTCCTAAGTGGACAGTTTGATTTCATAGAAGTGTGATTGACTTGGAGTTACATTGTGTTGTTTAAGTGTTCCCTTTATTTTTTTGAGCAGTGTATATATACAGTTGAAGTCGGAAGTTTACATACACCTTAGCCAAATACATTTAAACTCAGTTTTTCACAATTCCTGACATTTAATCCAAGTAAAAATTCAGTTAGGATCACCACTTTATTTTAAGAATGTGAAATGTCAGAATAATAGTAGAGAGAATTATTTATTTCAGCTTTTCTTTCATCACATTCCCAATGGGTCAGAAGTTTACATACACTCAATTAGTATTTGGTAGCATTGCCTTTAAATTGTTTAACTTGGGTCAAACGTTTCAGGCATCCTTCCACAAGCTTCCCACAATAAGTTGGGTGAATTTTGGCCCATTCCTCCTGACAGAGCTGGTGTAACTGAGTCAGGTTTGTAGGCCTCCTTTCTCACACATGCTTTTTCAGTTCTGCCCACAAATTTTCTGTTGGATTAAGGTCAGGGCTTTGTGATGGCCACTCCAATACCTTGACTTTGTTGTCCTTAAGCCATTTTGCCACAACTTTGGAAGTATGCTTGGGATCATTGTCCATTTGGAAGACCCATTTGCGACCAAGCTTTAACTTCCTGACTGATGTCTTGAGATGTTGCTTCAATATATCCACATAATTTTCCTGCCTCATGATGCCATCCATCTATTTTGTGAAGTGCACCAGACCCTCCTTCAGCAAAGCACCCCGACGGGTGCTGCCACCCCCGTGCTTCACGGTTGGGATGGTGTTCTTCAGCTTGCAAGCGTCCCCATTTTTCCTCCAAACATAACGATGGTCGTTATAGCCAAACAATTCTATTTTTGTTTCATCAGACCAGAGGACATTTCTCCAAAAAGTACGATCTTTGTCCCCATGTGCAGTTGCAAACCGTAGTCTGGCTTTTTTATGGTGGTTTTGGAGCAGTGGCTTCTTCCTTGCTGAGCAGCCTTTCAGGTTATGTCGATATAGGACTCGTTTTACTGTGGATATAGATACTTTTGTACCGGTTTCCCCCAGCATCTTCACAAGGTCCTTTGCTGTCGTTCTGGGATTGATTTGCACTTTTCGCACCAAAGTACATTCATCTCTAGGAGACAGAACACCACTCCTTCCTGAGCGGTATGACGGCTGCATGGTCCCATGGTGTTTATACTTGCGTACTATTGTTTGTACAGATGAACGTGGTACCTTCAGGCGTTTGGAAATTGCTCCCAAGGATGAACCAGACTTGTGGAGATCTACCATTTTTTTCTGAGGTCTTGGCTGATTTCCCCATGATGTCAAGCAAAGAGGCACTGAGTTTGAAGGTAGGCCTTGAAATACATCCACAGGTACACCTCCAACTGACTCAAATTATGTCAATCAGAAGCTTCTAAAGCCATGACATTTTCTGGAATTTTCCAAGCTGTTTAAAGGCACAGTCAACTTAGCGTATGTAAACTTCTAACCCACTGGAATTGTGATACAGTGAAATAATCTGTCTGTAAACAATTGTTGGAAAGATTACTTGTGTCATGCACAAAGTAGATGTCCTAACCGACTTGCCAAAACTATAGTTTGTTTACAATAAATTTGTGGAGTGGTTGAAACACTTAGGTTGGTGTAATTAAAACTAGTTTATGTAAACTTCCGACTTCAACTTTACCTGTTCTGAAAGGCCCCAGAGTCTGCAACACCACTAAGCAAGGGGCACCATGAAGACCAAGGAGCTCTCCAAACAGGTCAGGGACAAAGTTGTGGAGAAGTACAGATCAGGGTTGGGTTATAAAAAAATATCCCAAACTTTGAACATCCCACAGAGCACCATTAAATCCATTATTAAAAAATGGAAATAATATGGCACCACAACAAACCTGCCAAAAGGGCCACCCACCAAAACTCATGGACCAGGCAAGGGGGACATTAAATCAGAGGCAACAGAGATCAAAGATAACCCTGAAGGAGCTGCATATGTCTTGGAATTGGAGTATCTGTCCATAGGGCCACTTTAAGCCGTACACGCCACAGAGCTGAGCTTTACGGAAGTGGCCAGAAAAAAGCCATTGCCCAATAAAAAGAATTAAGCAAACACGTTTGGTGTTCGCCAAAAGGCATGTTGGAGACTCCCCAAACATATGGAAGAAGGCACTCTGGTCAGATGAGACTAAAATGTTGCTTTTGGCCATCAAGGAAAATGCTATGTGTGGCACTAACCCAACACCTCTCGTCACCCCGAGAACACCATCCCCATGGTGGTGGCAGTATCATGCTGTGGGGATGTTTTTCCATCAGCAGGAACTGGAAAACTGGTCAGAATTGAAGGAATGAAGGATGGTGCTAAATAAAGGGAAATTCTTGAGGGAAACCTTTTTGTCTTCTAGAGATTTGAGACTGGGATGAAGGTTCACTTTCCAGCAGGACAATGATCCTAAGCATACTGCTAAAGCAACACTCGAGTGGTTTAAGGGGAAACATTTAAATGTGTTGGAATGGCCTAAAAGCCCAGACCTCAAACCAGTTGAGAATCTGTGGTATGACTTAAAGATTGCTGTACACCAGCAGAACCCATCCAACTTGAAGGAGCTGGAGCAGTTTTGCCTTGAAGAATGGGCAAAAATCCCAGTGGCTAGATGTGCCAAGCTTATAGAGACCTACCCCAAGAGACTTACAGCTATAATTGCTGCAAAAGGTGGCTCTACAAAGTATTGACTTTGGGGGCGGTGAATAGTTACGCACGCTCAAGTTTAATTTGTCTTATTTGTTTGTTTCACAATAAAACATATTCAAAGTGGTAGGCATGTTGTGTAAATCAAATGATAAACCCCCTCCCAAAAATTAATTTAATTCCAGGTTGTAAGGCAACAAAATAGGAAAAATGCCAAGGGGGTGAATACTTTCACAAGCCACTATGTTCCTGGTATAAATGTGCACATTTTAGAATGTGGTGTGCTCTAGCTGATGAACATTCACCTCACGTTTTCCCACAGATTGAGTGACTACCTGTTTACAGTGGCCAGGTACACAGCCATGAAATAAGGTAATGAGGAGAAAATCTACAAAAGACCTGAGTGACACATCTACACATGAATGAACAGACTGGGGAACTTTGAAACAACATTTATTCTGTTTAAGGGTTGAATTCATCATTGGCATATGTAAAAGACAGATTGATGGTCTAAGCTTGAATATCTCGTAATGGAACTGCCCCTAAATTTCAAATAAAGACTAGAATCCAAGTTCGACTTTGCTGGAGGCTAAACCTTAACATACTGAGTGGCACGTTGCTTTTAATGAAATGTGGAAACTGCTACAACAATAACCTGTGACACTAGGATAATACCGAATAAAGAATTCGAATTTTGTAATGAAGTGAGCAAGTTATAATCCTGTGTTGGAAGCACACAATGTACATTGTTGTATTTAAATGTCACAGGTTGGGTCACAAGAAGCTTCTTTATAAAGTATTTCAGAGAGCACTGGATGAAGAGCTTAAAATATCCCATAGATACAATATTTATACTGATGGGCTATACTGCCATGCTGCAGTAAATAAACTTGCTGATCATAGTCACTGCATTAGCATCATGTTCTACATCAAATGTAAAGTGCTGAATATATTGTCATATTGGAGAACTATCACAACCGGTCCTCAGAATGTACTGTAGGTTCAGATATCCTCTTTTCACACTGGGCTTTACAGCATGGTTTCAACAACTATGGTGGATGTGTAATCAAGCCAGTACAGTAGAGCTCAGCCCGGCTCAGTGTTGTAAAAAGGTCTCCGTCTTCCAACTCGCACACAGTCACAGTATCTGGCACCAGCCCTGGCTCTTCTGGGAAAGGCTACTTGCCCAGGTCATAAGTGACAGATTGCGTTCCTCATATGGTGGGTAGCGCAGGTAGGTGACACACTCGATGCAAGTGTTTCTGAGCAGGCATGATTTCCGGTGTGAGAAGGTGTCAAAGCTGTAGCGCCCATGGTAGGAACCCATCCCACTGGCACCTGTCAAGTAGAGTTAACCAAATATGGGAGGGTTAATATAATATATTTATTCATTCACTATAGTGCTGCCTGTCAGACCTTATTATGGAATCATTTTTTTTTTAAGGGAGATGCAGTTCGACACAAACCGGTGCGCCAGGCACGTACTGTACTACCATACCGTTACATTTTTTGTCTTGCCCCTTCACCCTCTGAATTGCACACAATCCTATTACCAAGGCTTAAAAATCCTTCTTTAACCTGTCCCCTCCATCCACACTGATTTAAGTGAATTTAACAAGTGACATCAATAACAGATCTTAGCTTTCACCTGTCAATAGCATGTTTGTTTTTAATACTTTGTTCAATAAGAACAGATTTCTGCTGCAAAACATTTTATTACAGCATGTCCTACTGAACATGACCCAGGTCTCTGTACTGAGAAGGGTTGAAGACCTGAGGCAGTAATCTGACCCAGGCAGACCGTTCTCAAACCTACCTACTCCCCCAAAAGGCAGGACCACCATCAGGCTCTGCAGGACACTGTCATTGGAGCAGAAGCTCCCACTTGAGGTCTCACTCATTAGCCTTGAGATTACCTGCACGGGAAGCAGAAAGAGGCATGACAGCCAGCATATATTGTATGTGTACACATGAATTGTGTGTGTAAGCTTGTGCCAGTCACCTTGCTGTTGCTAGAGTAAGCGTACACACAGAGAGGCTTCTCTCGACGACTGATGAAGGAGATTGCCTCATCTATGCTGTTGACGGTCAGAATGGGCAGAACGGGGCCGAAAACCTCCTGCTGCATGATAGGGTCCGAGTCGATCACATCGCACAGAATGGTTGGTGCTTCACACAAACAAATATATAAACAAAAGTTACGTACAAATACTGTGGTGTAGTACACAGACTGTAAATCAGGTGCATATACATGTAGGAATAGTTTCCTGGACACCAATTAAGCCTAATCCCGAACTGAAAAGCACTTTCAATGGAGATTCTCTGTTGAGCATGCTATTTGCGCAGGACTAGGGTTAATCTTCGTCAAGGAAACCAGGCCTTAGAATCTCTTCAAAACTTCCTTCCTCATTCATTTACCAATGTATTTATCTGCTTCATTCACTTGGCCTCCTACAGCCACCTTGCCAGACCTCCGCAGCGGGTCCGTGGTGCGGTGTAAGTTCTCCAGGTTCACGATGCGGCCAAAGCTCCTTGACTCCTGGGGGTCTGAACCATAGAACTGCAGGAGGCAGCAGCGCAAGTCCTGGAGCAGCTGTGTTTTGACCTCGGCATGGCACAGGACGTAGTCGGGTGCTACCATACTCTGCCCAGCATTATGGAAGCGTGCCCAGGTGATGCGTCGTGCCGTGGTGGTGATGTCACACTGCTGGTCCACGTAGCAGGGGTTCTTACCACCGCTCAAGACCAGGGTGACGGGTGTGAGGGTGCGGGCTGCTGCCTGTGCCACTCTGCCCCCATCCCCACGGTTTCCTAGGGGAACCATTATTACCTCATACACAGAGCACACATTACTTCTGATACAACAAAGATTAGGGCGCAAAATTCAGATAAGGCAGTGGTGACATTTTAAATCGGAACCTTTTTTACCTGTGAAGAAGACATGATCAAATTTGAGGTCCACTATTTCAGTCAGGTCATTCACCCCTGCAAGGGTCACATGGTAACACTCCTTTGAAAAGAGCAGGAATGTTTGTAGGTTAAAAGGTATACTCACTTATATGACAAGTCACCCAAAACAGCCACCTGTGTAACATTGAATTCAACTCACATTGTCCAGGTATGACGGTATGAGATGGTGTAGCAGCTCCGATGTGTGAGAACTACATTCTGAGGGGTTGAGGATCACACAGTTCCCTAAAGAACAAACAGATACAACAGTACAACGATTGGCAAGCAACTTTCAGTATTGAATGCAAATGGATGAGCATTGTGTTTGAGTGTGTGACACTTAAATGCCCTAAAGCCTATAGTTACAGTGTATTGTTACCTGCGGCAATGGCCCCAACCAGGGGTACCAGACAGAGCTGAACAGGGCTACACCAGGCCCCCACAATCAGCACCACCCCCAGTGGCTCAAACACCACCAGGCACTCATCCAACGTGGTGGTCTGCACCAATCAGAAGAAGGCAGAGGGGAGGAGCTCACATTACCCAGCCAATGGAAAACTCATGAGTCACAGATACTACATGCAGTCACTGTTTGGCATGACAATTCCATAAGAAGTTGGAAATAGAGCAAAAACAGACTGGCACCCAGACTATTCTAAGCTGTTTTGACAAGTTCAGCACAATACATTGCTTTGTAGCTGAGAGACAGCCCGTTCTCTCAAAGACAATTTAACTAATTGATGATCCAACAATCATTTTAAGTGGCTTTAAAACTTGTGTATTCCTACAAAGTGCAACTAACCCACCCTCATACATAGCAAAAGGTTATGCAACAGAAAACAAAAAACTGTGTTTTTACTGGACAAATTCAGGTAGTAGTACCTCCCCGTTTCACTCCAACTGAACACGACCCAGTATTCAGAAAACACACACAGGGCACCCTGCAACAGTCTTACCAGGTTCCTCTCCACCTGTTGCGGCTCCATCCACTTCTTGAGGTTGTTGATGGCATGAAGAGCCTCGTTCTTCACCAGTATCAGTTCAGACACTACCGTCTCAAACCGCGGCTGGCAAAACACCACAAACGCTCAGGTCTCGGACAGAACATTTGAAATAAGGCCTTGATGGTAGCCGGTTTGTTTACACTACTGATTACCTTGAAGATAAACATTATAAAATGCCACACAGTGATTTATTGGGGAACCAATGTGTGCCTTCAGGAATGTGGATTCCCTAATAAAATCACTGGGAGTAATAAAGAAGGTGATATACACACACACGTGTCAAAAGCTTTAGAACACCTACTCAGGGATTTTTATTTTTACTCTTTTCTACATTGTAGAATAAGTGAAGACATCAAAACTATGAAATAACGCATGGAATCATGTAGTAACTAAAAAAAGAACACCTCAAATAAGCAAAGAAAAACGACAGTCCATCATTGCTTTAAGTCAGTAAATACGAAAAATGTGAAGAATTTTCAGTCGCAAAAACCATCAAGCGTTATGAAACTGGCTCTCATGAGGACTGCCACAGGAATGGAAGACCCAGAGTTCATTAGAGTTACCAGCCTCAGACATTTCAGCCCAAATAAATGCTTCAGAGTTCAAGTAACAGCCACATCTCAAATTCAACTGTTCAGAATCAGGCCTTCATGGTCAAATTCCTGCAAAGAATCCACTACTAAAGGACACCAATAAGAAGAAGAGACTTGCTTGGGCCAAGAAACACGAGCAATGGACATTAGACCGGTGGAAATCGGTCCTTTGGTCTGATGAGTCCAAATTGGAGACTTTTGGTTCCACCCGCCGTGTCTTTGTGAGACGCAGAGTAGGTGAATGGATTATCTCTGCGTGTGTGGTTCCCACCGTGAAGCATGGAGGAAAAGGTGTGATGGTGTGGGGATGCTTTGCTGGTGACACAGTCAGTGATATATTTAGAATTCAAGGCCCACTTAACCAGCATGGCTACCACAGCATTCTGCAGCGGTACGCCATCCCATCTGGTTTGGGCTTAGTGGGACTACCGTTGTTTTTTCAACAGGACAATGACCCAACACACCTCCAGGCTGTGTAAGGGCTATTTTAACAAGAAGGAGAGTGATGAGTGCTGCATCAGATGACCTGGCCTCCACAATCCCCCGACCGCAACCCAATTGAGATGGTTTGGGATGAGTCGGACAGGCAGAGTGAAGGAAAAGCAGCCAACAAGCACTCAGCATATGTGGGAAGTCCTTCAAGACTGTTGGAAAAGCATTCCAGGTGAAGCTGGTTGAGAGAATGCCAAGTGTGCAAAGCTGTCATCAAGGAAAAGGCTATTTGAAGAAACTCAAATATAAAATATATTTAGATTTGTTTGACATTTTTTTGGTTACTACAAGATTCCATGTGTGTTATTTCATAGTTTTGAAGTCTTCACTATTATTCTAATATTAAAAATAAAAACCCTTGAACGAGTAGGTGTTCTAAAACTTTTGACCGGTAGTGTATATACACACATATACATTATATAGAACAAAATGCAACAATTTCAAAGATTTTACTGAGTTACAGTTCATATGAGGGAAATCAGACAATTGAAATAAATTCATTACACCCTAATCTATGGATTTCACATGACTCGGAATACAGACATGCATTTGTTAGTCACAGATACCTTAAAACAGGTATTCCCAGGGGTATGTGCAATGCCATCGGGGGTACGCCAAATAAAAATGTATTTTTCTTCACATTTTCAAACAGTCCATTTATATTTTCCAACGGGCTATACATTTGGGTGAGTTTCACCCCCCCCCCACTCAGTTTCACTGCCAAAAATTAAATTAAACCATCTAGCAAAATAACAACAATGTAAAATACAGGTAACCCAGCTAGCATGGACACTGACAGTTGGGAATCTGATGCAGCCAAAGAGAATTAAGACGACTTTCGAGTAGTAAGACGTGCATAAATGCAACTAATTAATAAGAAGGGGCTAGAAGTGTCTTATATGGTGGTGAGCTACCGAGTGCCTAGGACAGGCAAGCCCCATACTATTGTGGAGTGCTTAATTTTTCCTTCTGCCGCGAATATGGCAGGGACAATGCTGGGGGAAAAGACAAAAAAAATAAAAAATGGGTACACTGCAGCATCCACCAAGAGGCTCTTGCTGCCAAGGGAATGCCTGACCGCTTGAAAGACGTTTTGGACACTCCAGTGAAAATGGTTAACTTGTTAAAGGCAAGGCCCCTGAACGCGTGTGTATTTTCTGCACTATGCAATGATATGGGCAGCGACCATGTAACGCTTTTACAACATACAGTAAGTAGTGTGCTGGTTATCAAGGGGCAAAGTATTGACATGTTTTTTTTTTTTAAATGAGCTTAAAGTTCTTTTTACTAATCATTATTTTCTCTTGTCTGACCACTTGCATGATGACGAGTTTCTCACACGACTGGTCTATCTGGGTGATGTTTTTTCTCGCCTGAATGATCTGAATCTAGGATTACAGGGACTCTCAACTATATTCAATGTGCGGGACTAAATTGAGGCTATGATTAAGAAGTTTGAGTTCTTCTCTGTCTGCATTAACAAGGACAACACACAGGTCTTTCCATCATTGTATGATTTTGTGTGTGCAAACGAGTGAGTTTGATGCGCAATTACGCAGGTACTTTCCCGAAACGGATGACACAAACAATTGGATTCGTTATCCCTTTCATGCCCTGCCTCCAGCCCACTTACCGATATCTGAACAAGAGAGCCTCATCGAAATTGCATCAAGCGGTTCTGTGAAAATTTTATTTAATCAGAAGCCACTGCCAGATTTCTGGATTGGGCTGCGCTCAGAGTATCCTGCCTTGGCAAGTCGCACTGTTAAGACACTGATGCCCTTTGCAACCACGTACCTATGTGAGAGTGGATTCTTGGCCCTCACTAGCATGAAAACTAAATACAGACACAGACTGTGTGTGGAAAATGATTTAAGACTGAGACCCTCTCCAATACAACCCAACATTGCAGAGTTATGTGCATCCTTTCAAGCACACCCTTCTCATTAACCTGTGGTGAGCTATTCACAATTTGATGAACAAATAAAGGTTTTATATGTAAGATGGTTAAATAAAAGAGCAAAATGTATTATTATGTGTGTCCTCGTCCTATAAGAGCTATTTGTCACTTCCCACGAGCAGGGTTGTGACAGAAACTCACTCATTCTTATGTTTAATAAATGTATAGTATAGTGTGTGTGGCAGGCTTACAATGATGGCAAAAAAACTATATTTGACAGTGCGCTGACCCTGGTGCTAGAGGGGGTACGAAGCTGGAGGTTGAATGTTTGAAGGGGTACGGGACTATAAAAAGTAGGAACCACTGCCTTAAAAGAAATGGTCTCACAGGGGGCCTCAGGATCTAGTCATGTTATTTCTGTGCATTCAAATTGCCATCGATGAAATGCTATTGTGTCCTTTGGCTGTAGCTTATGCCTGCCCATACCATAACCCCATCGCCACTATGGGGCACTACGTTCACAACCGTGACATCAGATAACCGCTCGCCCACATGACACCATACATGTGGTCTGCGGTTGTGAGGCCGGTTGGACGTACTGCCAAATTCTCTAAAACGATGTTGGAGGCGACTTATGGTAATGAAATAAACATAAAATTATCTGGCAACAGCTCTGGTGGAAATTCCTGCAGTCAACATGCCAATTGCACACTCCCTCAAAAACATCTGTAGCATTGTGTTGTGTGGCAAAACTGGACATTTTAGAGTGACCTTTTACTGTCCCCAGCACAAGGTGCACCTGTGTAATGATCATGCTGTCTAATCAGATCCTTGATATGCCACACCTGTCAAGTGGATGGATTGTCGTGGAAAGAAGAAATGCTCACTAACAGAGATGTAAACAAATGTTTGAAAACATTTGAGAGAAAGAAGCTTTTCTGGGACCTTTTATTTCAGCTCATGTAAAGTGTTGGTCCCATGTTTCATGTTGCATTTATATTTTTGTTCAGTGTATATAAACCTGTTTTTACTTTGTCATTATGGGGTATTGTGTGTAGATTGAGAGAAAAAAACGATTTAGTCAATTTTAGAATAAGGCTGTAACGTAACAAAATGTGGAAAAAGTGAAGGGGTATGAATACTTTCCGAATACGCTGTATATTGTTATTATGTACTGGTCTGCATCTTGTCAACCTCTTCAGCTCCTACTAAACTATGGAGAAATTATTAGACATTCTCCATCTGGAGTATAACCTCTGTACACCCACCTTATGGAGGTCCCTCCCAAGTGCATCCACAAAGTCACACTCGTGTTCCACCAACATGCGCACTAGGGCTTCCAGTTGGACCTGTCTGAAGCTCTCGTCAAATGCACGGCCAGCTTGGAAGGCAGCTCTGGCCCTTTTCAGCAGCTCCATACACTCTAAAAGACGGGTCTTCATGCAGGGCTCCTCCAGCCTGTTCCTGAAACACATGTCAGACAAAAGCCAGTGTATTCCTATGTGTAAAGGAAACAAGTCTTGTAGTTAGTATTCTAGATCAAATCATATTTCAGTACACCTTCTGCAGGGAAGGCTTTCCACGAGATGTTGGAACATTGCTTCCATTCAGCCACAAGAGCATTAGTGAGATTGGGCACTGATGTTGGGCGATAAGGCCTGGCTCGCAGTCGCCGTTCCAATTCCTCCCAAAGGTGTTACATGGAGTTGAGGTCAGGGCTCTGTGCAGGCCAGTCAAGTTCTTCCACACAGATCTCGACAAGACTATTATTCCTCCACCAATCTTTACAATTGGCACTCTGCATTGGGGCAGGTAATGTTCTCCTGGCATCCAAACACAGGTTCGTCCGTTGGACTGCCAGATGGTGAAGCGTGATTCACTCCAGAGAACGCGTTTCCACTGCTCCAGAGTCCAATAGCGGCAAGCTTTACACCACTCCACCCGACGCTTGGCAGTGCGCAAAGTGATCTTAGGCTTATGTGCAGCTGCTCGGCCACGGAAACCCATTTCATGAAGCTCCCAATGAACAGTTCTTGTGCCGATGTTGCTTCCAGCAGCAGTTTGGAACTCGGTAGTGAGTGTTGCAACCGAGGACAGATGATTTGTATGCGCTATGCGCTTCGGCACTCGGCGGTTCCATACTTTGAGCTTGTGTGGTCTACCACTTCGCGGCTGAGCCATTGTTGCTCCTAGACATTTCCACTTCACAATAACAGCACTTACAGTTGACCAGGGCAGCTCTTGCAGGACAGAAATTTCACCAACTGACTTGTTGAAAAGGTGGCATCCGATGACAGTGCCACGTTGAAAGTCACTGAGCTCTACAGTAAGGCCATTCTACTTCCAATATTTGTCTATTGAGATTGCATGGCTTTGTGCTCGGTTTTAAAGGGGGCGGCAGGTAGCCTAGTGGTTAGAGTGTTAGACTAGTAACCGAAAGGTTGCAAGATCGTATCCCCGAGGTGACATGGTAAAAATATGTCGTTCTGCCCCTGAACAAGGCAGTTAACCCACTGTTCCTAGGCAGTCATTGAAAATAAGAATTTGTTCTTAACCGACTTGCCTAGTTAAATAAAGGTTAAAAAAAATATATAATACCCGTCAGTGACTAATTTGAAGGGGTGTCCACATACGTTTGGCCATGTAGTGTATAGCCTGGTGAAAAGTGTGTGCCAAACAGAGGACAGCCCATGGGCAGTATCCATATCATTAAAACCCCAGTATCAGAGGAAAATGACTCAGCCAATCAAGTTGCCTGGAAACCTGTTGAATTGCATTTAACTCTACATCGGGCAGAAATTTGTGTTTGAACCAGGAAAGTTTCCTCTCATGACCGCAACAAGTCAGAATGGTGAATAAAATTATATTTTAAAATGTACTTTACCGGTTGTCCTTGCAGTTGGTCCTTTGGGCGGTAGGAATGTGAGACAATATATCCACAGGAAGGTTTTCAAAGCGCTTGTAGAGCGTTTCGATCACCTGAAGCATGCGATACAAATACATGCTGAGAAGGATGGATACTTGCTGGAGAGGCATGCATACTTGCCAAGCTGGTGCACATGTTCATGTTTACATGCTTCTGTGCATGCTTCAGGTGATAGAAATCCAAATGCACCATCAGCATGTAATTATATTTTTCTGCCACCAAAAGGACCAACCACACAGACAACCAGTAAAGTACAATTAAATATACTTTTATAACATTCTGGCTTGTAGAGGTGGTGAGAGAAACATTTCCTGACTCAAACACTCATTTCTGTCCACCTAGACGTCGGGTTTCCAGGCAACCAATCAGACAACGCAAAAGAGAATCAATCAAAGATATGAGTAATGAAGTTGTTCAAACCTGTCACATGAAATTTCTAAAAGATAAGTAATATTGATCTCAAAGATGAACAAAGTTTAACAATATACATTAAGTTTGAGCAACAAACGTAAATCAATAAAACATTAATGCGTATTACTACCAAAGTGATTCAAGTGAATTTAGACAGCGATTTGGGATGCGTCTGACTAGTTTTAATCGGCTCCCGAGTGGCACAGCGGTGTAAGGCACTGCATCTCAGTGCTAGAGGCGTCACTACAGACCCTGGTTCGATTCCAGGATGTATCACAACCGACCGTGATTGGGAGTCCCATAGGGCGGCGTACAACTGGCCCAGTATCGTCTGGGTTAGGCCCGGGTAGGCCTCCATTGTAAATAAGAACGTGTTCTTAACTGGCTTGCCTAGTTAAATAAAAATACAATAATAATAAGATTAATAATAACAATATAGGCAACTTACCTCCGCAATGCTTTGAACCAGAACGTTGGAGTACGCGCGTTGGAGGTTTGAGATGCAATGATCATTAAAATACTTTTTGAAGTGTATGAAGGGGACGCATGGAAATTCAGGCTCACCTGACCCAAACTTGAGTCGTCTGACATACGTCTTCGGGCGTGCGCAGTAGCCTATAACGGAGAGTTAGTGCTATCTGGAATCATTGGGATGTCCCCCACCCTAAACCATAACCATGGTTACAAAATTCCGCTAATTTCAATATATTCCCTGATTTTCCCGAAATCCCGGTTGGAATACTCCCGGAATCAGGAGGAAATAAACACGAAATCTGGAATTCTTCAACCAGGTTAACCATTTTAAATTTCAACGGGGTAGGGACGTCCCAAGGACCATTCAGGGAGTTTGTTCCTTTGGGCGGTAGGAATGTGAGACAATATATCCACAGGAAAGTATAATTATTATTTTTTTCAAAGCGCTGGTAGAGCGTTTAGATTTATATCACCTGAAGCATGCGATACAAATACATGCTGGAGAGGGTGGATATAATTTGTGGAACGATCCAACAGGAAACTGTTCCAAAAACTTCGTAAAGTACAAGGTAACATGAGCAATCCACCTAGCTGCCGAATAGGCATCAACTCACCATGTAGCTTATTCTTAAATGTTTGTCGATAGGCTACCAGAGTGAGTAGACATTTTTCGGAATAAACAATTTAAAAAACGTAATTAAATAGCCCACTCCCTACCTCGTTATCTTATTCTGCCGCTATACAACTTTGTATTTGTTGTTTGTTGGCAACCTTGTTATTTAAGCAGTTTTTGGAAAAGATTCCTGTTGGAATGTTCCACAAATTATACCCACCCTGCAGGAGAACCATGCATATTTGCCAAACTGACGCACATGGTTATGTGCATGCTTCAGGTGATAGAAATCGGAATGCACTACCAACATGTAATTATACTTCCCTGTGGATATATTGTCTCACATAACCGGTAAAGTACTTTAATGTACTTTTATAACATTCTGGCTTGTAGAGGCGGCGAGATGAACAGTTCCTGATTCAAACACTAATTTCTGCCCACCGAGACGTCGGGTTTCCAGGCAACCAATCAGACAACGCAAAAGATAATCAAAGAAAAGCGATGAAGAAATGAAGTTGTTCAAACCTGTCACATGAACTTTCTGAAAGATAAGTAATATTGATCTCAAAGATGAACAAAGTTTAACAATATACATTAAGTTTGAGCAACAAAAGTAAATCAATAAAACAATGCGTGTTACTAACAAAGTGATTCAAGTGAATTTAGACAGCGATCTGGGATGATTCTGACTAGTTTTAATGTAGCCAATTTACCTCCGCAATGCTTTGAACCAGCGCGTTGGAGTACTCATGGTTTTAGATATGCAATGATCGTTAAACTACTTTTTTTAAAGTGTATGAAGAGGACTCATTGAAATTCATGCTCACCTGACCCAAACTTGAGTCGACTGACATACGTCGCTATAGCCTAGTAAGGGAGGGTTAGTGCTATCTGGAATCATTGGGATGTCCCCCACCCTAAACCATAGTTACAAAATTCCGCTAATTTCAATATATTCCCTGGAGTATTCCCGGAATCAGGAGGGAATAAGCAGGAAATCTGGAATCCTCCAACCAGGTTAACTATTTTAAATTTCAACGGGGTAGGGACGTCCCAAGGATCCCAGATAGCAAGGAAACGATCTGGACTTTGCAGATAGAAAAGTAATAAATAGAGAACTGACACACGAATCCATGACATAACCTGTTCTACACAGCTGCTATTTCATTATTTAATATATATATACCTATCTGCACTATACAACTTCTCCTGAAGAAAAGCATGGCTTGATTCCTGAAGAAAGACACTCACTTTAGTGAAGTAAAGTTTAGAATAAATATGGTTAACATGACTCAACAATTGTTAATGTTTTACAGCAGAAATATCTTACACAGACATGTTTTACATTGAAATAACCTTTTCAACAACCTGTATTTCACATAGTGCAACCAGTTTCAAAAACACTTTTTAAAAGGAGGGAGAGGACAGTACTTTCATAGGAGTATGTTGCACATTTCCTGGATTTCCTTTTCTTCTAATAAAAAGATAGCAAGATCTCATGACATCATTTAAAAGTGAGGAATGACCTCATCAAACACAACAGACAGAGTGTGTGAGATATCGTCCATTCTCTCTTGGACACTGAACATTTGTCTCACTACAGCTCCATTTCCAAACCTCATTTCTAATCTGCATCAGGCTGTTGAAACAATTGATTGAAAGAATGTATGGGTAACATTTAGTCAGACACCACTGAGGACATTGACCACTGATTTGTCAGAGGGGCCACAGTCAGAGGCTCTTGGGAATTAAATATCGCAGTCACAACAGACAAAATTGAGGTAAGATCTTCCCATACTATAGTCTAATAGTTATTTCAATTTGTCAATGAAATTGATGGCATTCATAACTGGGGGAAATGCCTGTACATGTAGGTTGTGCCCCTTAATATTACTATACACAAACAAATAGATCACAGATTTCGGTTCATTGGTCGATATAAGATAGCGAAGCAATATAAAACCATACAGAACCTTGTTTAGTGGCCCATATAATCCCCATAAAATCATCAGAAGGGTGTTTTTCTGTTAACTAGTGATTAATGCCGTGAGGTGTTGGGGTGCATTATACCTTCAACTAGAAATGACCACAACCAGAGCCGCATCTCTGGCTGACCACAACCAGAGCCGCATCTATGGCTGACCACAACCAGAGCCGCATCTATGGCTGACCACAACCAGAGCCGTATCAATGGCTGACAACAACCACGCAGTGCACATGTACACCCCTCATGAAAAAGTTCTGCATAAAATACAGAATCAACAAACAGGCTATTGCTTTTTATCAGCCTGTTTATCTTTCACTTCATTCAAATCAAGACCCTAAACTGCCTTGTCTCCCACCACCAAGTCACTAACAACTGCCCCACATAGTCTATTTTTATTTGACCCTGTTAATGCAACATTTTGCATGGTATTTTGCAGGGTTTTCTGTGCAAGAGAGGGTCTGAAGGAGGGTAGATGGATACAAAAGAAATGCTTTCAGTTTCAGGTGATCAACCAACCCATGACATCATGTTGTAGTATGGTTTGCTCCCTGTGTAACCCCTTTCCATGTGGCTGTAAGGTCTACAGACAAGGGAGCATCCTTACAGGGTTGGCATGCACAGCCAGTGACAAATGACACCAAACTTTCCTGGTTTGGTTGGTTGGTTTGTTCAGTGGCGGATACGGTAGAGGGAGCATTGAAATTGAATTGTCTCTAAGCAGGCTCAAGTCCTTATAAATACCTTGTCCTGTGTGTTTATGGCTTGATTCCATTTCGAAGAGACATGGTCAGTCACAAACACGATCAAACGCCACACTTAGACATATGAGGTGGGGACATACGAGGCACTCAGCATTTTTCAGAGGTGTAGTGAGAGTTATTCAGTGAAATCCTAGTGTATAGAGAAACATTCATGATTGACTTCACTGTAACAGATTTGTTTGGGAAGGTCACAATCAGCGACATGCAATGCAGAAAAAACAACAGTTGTCTGCTGTAGTTATAGGACCCAGATATTTCACAGCAAATCATATAAAACATTCAAGAGCCACTAATTCATTATCAAAAGCAACCAACAAACAAAAAAAGACTCCGGAACCACGACATAAGATAATGGGGCATAAGATAATTTGTCTGTATCAAACAACCGCATGATCAGTGAAAGTATTGACATGACAGACAGGCATCACTTTGGGTTACAAATGCATTGCTGTGTAACATGAGTTCTAATTTCAATACATTAGAGAACAGAGATACAAGGTCTAATGCTTTTGTCAGGTGACTGTGTATATGGGGAGAAAGAGACAGATCGTCAGGATTTAATTCCTTAATTAATCCATGAGAGCCAATATAAATATGACACAGGTGACCACCTCTCCGTGGTTAGAACTTGTTGTTGAACACGAGGCAGTGATTTGTTGTCTCTTTATAAAAAGGTGCTTTCGTCATGTTCAACAAGGCTATTAAGACTCATCGAATGACAGCTGAAAGTTGCATGGATAATATTGTATTCCAATAGATAGGAAACTTTGTTCTATGGTTTTGCTCCAGTGAGAAGTCTTTCACGTGTCTAATGGCTTGCATTGCATCTATATTGCTTTCCAGTAAATTTGACGTGGGAGTGCTAGATCCAAGTATCGTTCTATTAAGCCTGAGAAGAAATGGTAAGACATGGAGCCATTTTAGTTTGGCAATGTGTTAGGTAACACATTCTTCTCCTCCTTGTTACGATTATTAGCATGGGGTTAAAGTTAAGAGAGTAGAAAGTGACTGTTCCAAATGTGTTGCTCCCACAGCACTTGTTTCTTTAGCTACTTGTCTATTTGAAGAAAAAAAATCTAACGTAGTCAATGACTACAACTGGTCAGAAAATAGGTTACCGTGGTTACACAGGCAGCAAATGGGAGCCCTTGGGGTGGGTAGCTTCCAGAATCCAGACTGATTGGGATAAGAGAGGGTGGAGCTCTTCTGGTTTCCTAGGCTACGATAAAGGTAAGGGGGGGGGTATATCTTATGTGTTTTGCCTTCCGCTTTCGTAAAGCTCCACTGACTTAACGGACTCCCACCTCTAGCCTGGGTAAGGAGGACGCTCTTCAGTCGTTCTCCCTTTAGTTTTGCTGTCAGCAGGCCACGAGCAGGGGGGAGTTTATTTTATGAGAGCTCAAAACCTGTGTTCATACTGATGGCGTAGCGGAGCTTGTCACGCAGGATGCTCTTCTTGCTGTAGTTAGGCAGCTTGAGCAGGTTGAAGCAGGTGGACGAGGTGGGGAGGCGACCGCCTGGTTCCTTCTTCCGGATGGTGAAGAAACCCCGGAGGACGCTGCCTAGGGTGTCCCCAGTGTCCTAGAGAGAGACAGGCGACAGGAGCACACAAACACACAGTGACCCCAAAGTACTCCCAAGGGACTGATTTCCCAGAGCTATTTTCTTGGAGAGTAGCAGGGGTGCTGGTGTCGGTGTGCTGTCGTAGAGCTGGGACCATAAACCAAAAATGATCGACACCGACCATACTGATCACTTATAGCAGGCATTTTGCGGATATCGTTCATCACGATTAGTAGCCTATGCTACAGAAATGTAAAGTTTGAAATTAAATAAGTTCGCTAATATGGTTTATTGTTAATGGGACAATTGATGGCTACAACTTTTTAAATGTTAAACTGTGGTGCACATTGTTATAAACTTATAGTTTAATTTATTGTTATCGCATCAAATCAGGCAAATTATCATGGTATGGATTTTTTCCCATATCACTGAGCTCCATGTATAAACATCTGACTTTTGACTATGATTACAGTGTTCTCACCTGATCGTCAGACACCTCCACACAGCGGATGGAGAAAGGGGGCTTGAGGTAGGCAAAACCTAGGAGGGGGGGTCTTGAACAACTGGTGACAAACTGTAAATCAAGAACAACAATGGATGATCACATAACAGTTACAAGTCTCAAACTGGCGCCCCGCAAGTCGATTTAATGCAGCTAAATGAATGAATGGTAAAATAGCATTTTTGTAACATTTGGGGCTGGTTATTACCTTGAGGAACATGGCTCTTTCCTCAGAGGAGAAGTCACTGGACAGGATGTCCCACAGCCAGATGATGACCCGATGGCTGCTGTGGAAACCTCCATAGTAAACTGTGTGTTTCCTGACAACAGGAGAGAGACAGACAGAGAGACAGAGTGATGGAAAGAGATATAGAGAGAGAGAGACCATGTCAGCGAGCACCTTCACCGTGGCTTCATCACCTTCTTACAAAGTCAGCACATTGTCAGCGAAACAATCAAATGGGAGATTCACACCATTTGAACACCGTGGATTTCAGGATTTCCCTAAAATGTTTGAGAATTGGCACGTTGAAGAGCTGTCGAGTGACAACAGTAGTGACATGTGGAGGGGCTGGTTGGGGTGAAAGGGGTCGAAGGTTACGCACTTGAGGTCGTCCAGGTCGATCTCGGCGTTGTCCCCGGAGACGAGGCGCTGGACCTCAGGGGTGGAGAACATGTGCAGCCACTCGGGGTTGATGATGCTGCGGTATCCTCGGATAAAAGCTGCCGTCTGCTCCTTGATCTGCGTGTGCATGCGGAAGTGCGCCATCAGGTGGATGTAGCTGATCCTGCAGCACAGAGAAGGTCAAAGGTGAGGTTACATCAGACTCAGAACACCATGGCAGAGTTTCTAAACCCAGAGGAGCAAACATCAGGTGCACAATTAAGAGCATCCTGTCGGGCTGTATCACCGCCTGGTACGGCAACTGCACCGCCCACAACCGCAGGGCTCTCCAGAGGGTAGTGCGGTCTGCACAACGCATCATGTGCACAACACAATGCCCCAAAAATTATCAAAGACAACAACCTCCCAAGCCACTGCCTGTTCATCCCACTAACATCCAGAAGGCGAGGTCAGTACAGGTGCATCAAAGCTGGGACAGAGACTGAAAAACAGCTTCTATCTCAAGGCCATCAGACTGTTAAACAGCCATCACTAGCACAGAGAGGCTGCTGCCTACATACAGACTTGAAATCATTGGCCACTTTAATAAATGGATCACTAGTCACTTTAATAATGTTTACATGTCTTGCATTACTCATCTCATATGTACTGTATTTTATACCATCCATTGAATCTTGCCTTTGCCACTCTGTCATTGCTTATCCATATATTTATATATTCTTATTCCATTCCTTTACTTAAATTTGTGGGTATTAGGTGGTTGTTGTGGAATTGTTAGATATTGCTGCACTGTCGGAACTAGAAGCACAAGCATTTCACTACACTCGCAATAACATCTGCTAACCATTTGATTTGATCTCAAGACTTCCGGGAACGCTTGTGAAGCAGACCAGGGTTTAAGAAGTCAATGAGAAAAGGGAAAAATTCTTCCTTGGTTGTTAATTTTCTGAAACTCTAAAGGCACAACCTAGATTTGAGCCGATGTCTTAAGTAGCTGAACATGTTATTACTCCAACCTTGTGAAAGTGACAAACTGACACGTTTTCATTTGTCAAAAACAACTTTATAGCAAAGGAGTGCCTTTGATTTGACGACCTGCACATGCGCAGTTCAGTGAGAGAGGACTGTTAGACCCGATGACGTGTTTCTATGCATGAGCCTTGCTAGCCAACGTCGCCATGACATCAGCTACAAGCGTGATCAGGATTTCTATTGCAGAAGCAGTTTCCATCTTCATACTGTACCGTCTTTGACCATGGGCCTGTCTAGAAACAACCCCCTAGCCCTTCCCTCCTGGGCACTTGTGAAATCAACTCAAACTATTTGTCACATGCGCCGAATACAACAAGTGTAGACTTTACCGTGAAATGCTTACTTACAAGCCCTTAACCAACAGTGCAGTTCAAGAAGAGTTGAGAAAATATTTACCAAGTAGACCAGGGGTGTCAAACTCAAATACCCAGTGGGCCAAAATGTAAAACCTGAACAAAGTCACGGGCCAACATTGAACAAATGAACCTTTTAATATGGACCCAAACAAGTTTTGCTTTAACATTGAATATGGAACAAGCATCGCTTATTACCATACAATATATAATTTAATAGTGGAGACATGCAAAATCGAATTTCAAATGAAAAAACACATCAATGGCATTAATTTATTAAATAAATAAAATTTAAATAAAAATCGTATGCCTCTTTTCTATTTGCAGCCTTCTGATTTAAATACCAAAATAAACTTTTTCCACTGGCTAATAATTTTACAAATAAAATGATAATAAATCAATCAACCATTCAAGCCCATGCCTTGTAGCAAGAAAAAGTGCACAAAGAAAACGTTAATTATTGCACACTGATCTAATCTGATGTGGCCAAGCCAGATACCTGGCATCTCTTCTTGGATGCTAGTTCATCAATGTCTGGGCTCAGGCTCTGAGCTGAAGAAATCATGTCCAGGTCATGTCCAGGTCCTTGTATTTGTCATGGTGTTTCATAGTGTCGTCTAATGTTGTACTCCTTACTTACAGCCACGTTGACTCCACAAACAAGTCAAACAGGTTTGTCTTTTACATATGTAAACAGATATTCTGCCTCCCACTTGTCCAGAAAGCTCCTATTTTCTGCCTTTCTTTTCGCCATTTTTGGGAAGGGATAGCGCGCTGCCAGTTGTAGCGTCTATGTTGCTATGACTACTGTCACAGAGGAGAGGGCGTTTCTGGGTCCTGTCCTGATTGGCGCGCGAAAACAACAGCAGAGCATTATGGGATTCGTAGTATTAGCGGTGAATGCGCTGTATAATACCGGCGGGCTAGCTCTAGTAGTAATTTGGTATTGTCTCGCGGGCCAAATATAATTACCCCGCGGGCCAGAGTTTGACACCCATGAAGTAGACTAAAATAAAAAGTAATAATAAAAAAGAAACAGTGAAGATATGAATGGATTTGATAGGTATAATGAGCAATGCATGTACATCTATTATGCCCTGGCTTGGTAGGACATTCACCTTATTGCTTATACCTATCAGATCCTTTTAGATCTCCACAAGTGTCTGGGGGGAGGGGGACAATAAATACATATTGTATTAGACGAACAATGGTGTGAACATCAAGTGGCATTAACAACTAACATCTGTAAGTTTGGTTCTACAGTATATCAGTGGTTCTCAAACCTCTCCTCTGGGACCGCTAGATGTTTCACAATTTCATTGTAGCTCTGAACCAGCTCACCTGATTCACCTAGTCAAGGGTTTGATGATTAGTTGACAAGCTGAAATCAGGTGTGCTAGCTGTGGAATAGATCAAATACATGGAATGGGTGGGGGTCCCCGAGAGGTTTGAGAACCACTAGATACTGGATCTGCATCTTACTCACTTGTTTTCGTTGGTGACTTGCATTGTCTTTCCTCCAGGAATCAGCTCGTGACAGACCAGCTGCCAGGAAACATGAAGAGAGTATTAAGAGATTAAAAGAGCAGTTCTGTTTTCCTGCAGAGAAAAAATATAGTTTCTACCTGTCCCATAACGTCCTCGTCATACGATAGTGTCAGTCCCAAATCACCAACATCCCCGTCATAGCGCTGGAAAAGGACAAAACCAAGATCAAACACCTATTTTGAGTCAACTTCCACAACTTGAAGTCAAATTGATCACAAAAAGTAGCGACAAAGCAAAACAAACGTCTCAAATCAAAAGAGCGCAATTATAACCATAAACCGGGGTCGTGTTCAACAGGCACCAAGCGGGAGAAAATGGACTGAAACAGGGAGGGACCACCTGGACTTATCCAATCAGAAACGCTCATTTTCAGTTGCATTTTTTTTTTTTTACAACGCTTTCATAATAAACACGGTTTATGCTGTAATACACATGATACCAGGGAATGTATGACTATGGTAGTTGGGGCGGGGGATCTTTCTGACCTTGATGGAGGTGAGGTTCTTGTAGAACTCAGAGTCCAGGGAGGGCAGCTCGTCGATGGAGCTGTAGAAGGTGCTGTGGTGGTGACCCATCACCTGGCTGAGGAAGAAGGAGGCGAAGGGTACGTCCACCACGATGCCCTGAAAAACACACACACACGTTGATCTCATGGACTATCAGGCATTGCATCCATAGCTCCAGCTATGAACCGTCGTTACATTTCTCCAGACCCATCCCTCAGTTTTATAGGGGGGAAAGTGGTGGGCAGGGCTTGTAAGGAGTCATTCTTGTAAATATATGGCAATTTCACATGACTAACATCCTCTGTGAGTGCAGACACACCTCATACATTGCTTTGCCAAGCATCTTCCCCACAAACTCAAAAAGCTGCAGGTGGTTCTCGTGGATGTAGGACGTAGGGGAGGGGTACAACCTCTCGTTGCCACTGGTGGTCTATGGGGGAAAATACATCATCAGCAGCAGCAGCATGGTCAACAGAAAATGGCTAAAAGCACCTTGTGAGAGTGAATCTTTCAAAATTATTCAAAAGTATTTGAAACGAGGTCTGGAGAGCAAACCTTAAAGAGGTTGAGTGCCGGGTTGAAGACTTTCTTGATGATCTCTTCCAGGAACTCCTTGAAGACGCCGTCCTGGTCGATTCCGGCCTCGTCCACACCAAGGTCGTTGACAAACTTCACACGGATCACACCTTTGATGGAGTTGACAGGCAACCGGCGGAGTTGGTCATAACCATCCTGAAGAGTGTTCAGGCACAAAGAGTTTGGGTGATCAGTTTGGGCTGAAGTCACAGCCACCATACCTGACTGTATTTGACAACTAGACTCTGTCTCAATCTGTACACTTGAATACAGAATTCATCCTAAGTGGTATTCGAGTGTGGGGGAAAACATGCAACAGATCGATACATCAATTTCATACCTCTAACATCCGTGAGCGGCGAATGGTGATATGGGTGACATGCGGAGACGCGGAGCTTGTCTCCACCAATCCCAAGGTTTCCTTCTCCTTGGTAATAATGTTCCGGAACAGCAGGACCCTCTACAGTGGGTAGGACAAGATTACAAATGGGGGTGAGACACCATGTACATATTGATAAGGACACGGTACAGTGAAACTACAACTACAGATGCCCCAGAGGGACAATATTCTTTCTGTGCAGACTCACGTTTTTGTGGGGAATGACGTGTGGTATGTACTGCAGTAACAGCTGAGCTCTCCTCTTGCCCTTCTCCAGCTCTTGGAACAAAAGGCTCGGCTTCAGATCCCTGGACATAAGGGGTGAAAGAGTGTGGGTGTGTGCCTTTTTCCAACATCACAATTGTCTCCTACAGATCACATCTGGAACAAATACATAAGTCAAATACTTGAGATGGGCCCAATATTTCCCCGGTGTACAGGGTGGACAAAGTTGGCGCTTTTGGCACTAACATTCCATTGGTTCCATTATGGTGGGCAAGCTTCATCAAGCGCACCTCAAGCTTTGAGAGTATTTGACTGCTACTGATCACTAGGATCACCTTATAAGGATTTGGGAAGTGCAGAACAACAAATATGGGAAGTATTGGGGATTAGGATCAGTATGTTTCCGGAGGGGCACTTACTTGCGCAGCCAGTTGTCATCAGGGGAGAACCTCCTCCTGCAGTCCCGCTCATAGAGCACCATCAGCCAGCCGTGAACACTGTGGAACAGGTCCAGCTTCTCCCCCTTGGCATTCTCTGTCACAACAACACACTAAATTAATGCACCCACTCACTAACCCTATCCCCAAACAATTTCTCATGGTGCCGGAACCAGGGATTGGCAATTCTGTCACTGTCAATCAGCTTGACCTTTGAGTTTGACAAGAGTTCCAACAGGGGTAAGAGGCGACTCACCTAAGATGCCGTCCCAGACCATCTTGTACACAAACGTGTTGAGAAACGAGGAGATGGTGACGAGCTCCTCCGTCTTAAATGAGATCTGCTCCTCGTAAACCTCGATGTCATCCAGGATCCTGTGGAAAACATACAGTATAACGTGTCAGTAACTACAGACATCCAGGATCCTGTGGAAGACATACAGTATAACGTGTCAGTAACTACAGACATCCAGGATCCTGTGGAAGACATACAGTATAACATGTCAGTAACTACAGACATCCAGGATCCTGTGGAAGACATACAGTATAACGTGTCAGTAACTACAGACATCCAGGATCCTGTGGAAGACATACAGTATAACATGTCAGTAACTACAGACATCCAGGATCCTGTGGAATACATACAGTATAACGTATGAGTAACTACAGACATCCAGTGGGTCTGGGATACTGCATTTATGGACAGTTTTCCAGACACAGATTAGTATTGAAAGTGCTTCTTAGTCCAGGACTAGATGTAATCTATATGTAGGAAACCCTCCCATACTGGATGTGTCTATCACGTGTCTGTTATATGGTAGCAATTCATGGAGCTCACGTGATGAGGTGTCTGGAGCAGTCACAGAACAGCATGAGCATGGCCAGCAGCTGCTTAGACTCCTCTGTGTCGTTGTTCAGGCACTCCATGAACAGCTTGAGGCCTCCCTGGGGGCCTAGCTCGCAGATGAAGGCCCACAGCTTAGGCAGAAGGTCATCCAGGTAGGTTAGGCCTGAGGGCGACACCGCCGGACACAACATGAGAGAACATACATTGTGTGTGTGTGTGTGCCTCAAATCGCAGGGACTCACCAGTGAGGATTTGCAGTCGTATCTGAGTGAGCGTGGTGAGGGCTGTCTGGTACAGCACACAGATACTGCACACCTTCTGCACCTCAGCAGAGTCCACTCGTCTCCCGCCGACCGGCTTCAAGATGTTGCGCACCGAGGCAGACTTCTGAAACGCCCGCTTAAAGAGGCCTAAGAGAAACCCACATGTCAATCAGAAACCACTCTGACAAGGTTACTTCATTGATAAGGTTTAGTTCATTGTTTTAAAACACAACCTTAAATACAGTGTCTGGATTGATCGACAAAACCCCAGGTAAGTGGGGGAAAAAACTGATAATAGTGTCAAAATAATTAACCCTTGAAATTGATTGATTAAGTGACTGGGAGGAAAACAACAAACTGAAACCAAATTCGACTTACTCTTGACTGGCAGGTTGTTCTGCGACGTGGTAGGCTGTGGTGGAGGCGTGGGCTCTTGGGTCTCAAGCTTTTTGCTGAGGACGTCACTGAAGAGAGTCCGGATCACAGGCATGCCCCACAGGTACTGCAGCTGCTTGGTGACCAGTGGCATCGACTCATTCAGACTGAAGAGGGGGACAGGGTGAGGGAGTTAAGATCCACTTTAAATCCATGACATTCAATGGTTGAGATCCCATTTCATAGCCCGGTCCCATATCTTTTTGTGCCGTTTTGCTCCTATGGTCATTGTCATGAGTTTGGCATGACAATAGGAGTCGACAAGAGAGCAGAAACATATCTGGGATCAGGGTACACCTTTCAGGTTCTGAGGATGTCCCACTGACCCGTAGTCTACAGTTTGGGAAAACCAGCCTAGGACCGGGTGCCAGTGAGTGAGGTTGGATTTCTTCTGGGACACGTATCTCTGGCAGTAGGACAGCATGTCCGTCAGGTCTTTAACAAAGTGGTTGGCCTCCTCCTCCAGGACTTTCTCGTTGAGGTAGCCCAGGTGAATCAGGTTACCTACAGTACAACAGGATGAAACAGAGGCCCCACAGAGCAGCAACCACAAAGAGCTGATTCAGTTTCACAGAGAAAAACAAGAGTGATGCAAAAAAACTCAAACTTGTACACTCACACAAACAGTAGCCTATAGCAGGTTTCCCAAAATCGGTCCTGCCCCCCCCATCCACTGGGCGCAGGTTTTGTTTTTCCCCTTGCACTACACAGCTGATTCAAATAACCAACTCATCATGAAGCTTTGATTATTTGAGTCAGCTGTGTAGTGCTAGGACAAAAAACAAAACGTGCACCAGGGAGGGCCCCAGGACCGAGTTTGGGAAACCCTGCCCTATAGAAGAGAATTAAAAACTATTGCCATAGAATAGCTATGTGAGGCAGTGTAAAGGACCGTACCCAGCAAGCACAGTGTGTGGCTCCCCTCCAGGCAGACACAGATGTCAACACACTGCTCCTCGCGGCTCAGGAACAGGGTGAACTTCCTCAGCAGGTCGTGGGTCTGTATGGTGGCCATGCACTGCACAGACAAGCGCACACTCAGAGGCTCTCTCATTGTACAAGTTATGATGTCTACACAATAAAGGGTGCGTCTGAAATGGCACCCTATACCTTATGTAATGCACTACTTTCGAGCACCCTATTCCCTACATACAGTGCACTAGGTAGAGAATAGGGTGCCATTTCTTCATGTGAGTGTCTACCTCTGGGGTGATGGTGTTGATGTGGGAGACGACAGCTGGGACAGACATGATGTGGATGAGAAGAGACCTCAGCAGGTTGTCAGAGAAGTGAGCAGCAATGACAGGTCTATAAAATAAAGACAAGTTACACTAATGGCTCCCAAAGCTTCTTTGGCTCCGAGCATTCTAAAACGGTAACCAAGCAGATCATACACTATGATAAGATAGGACTTAATTCTCCATGAAGCTAAAACAGGAATATTTTCTTACTACAAACCCTGTTACTGAGAGGGAAAGTGAGCTAGCTGAACCCTGGGAATCTACTACAATAGGTCTGCTCCAGGCTCTAGTGATGCAGAGACAATTGATCCATTGTGGTTAAATGGGGATTAGAGCACTCCCAACAACCACTCACCTTAAGCACTCCCAACAACCACTCACCTTAATGCCAACGTGAATACTGCTGTGAGTGTGCCCTTGGTAAGAGAGGGTCTGGAGCGCGCCAATCCGTTGGTGAGTAGTATCTACCAGGGAATCCAAAGGTGACAGGTCACACATTTTATTTTTTATTTATATTGCATAAACAACCAATACACATCAACAACCAGGGTTGGGGTCAATTCCATTTCAGTTCCAGTCAATTCAAAAAGTAAGACAAAATTCTAATTCTTCCTAATTGAAAAGCATTAAAGAGAATATGAATTAGAATGTGTACTTCCTGAATTGACTGGAATTTAAATTGAATTGACCACAACCCTGTTAACATCAAAATAATCGTTCTAAAAGGCCTGGGGAAAAGATAGAAGATGCTGCGTGTGTAACTGTACCTGCAGTATTGAATAAAATCCCTTTTGATTGAGATGCCCCATGATGTTCTCACAGATCCGGGTCAACGCTGGTCTGAGGGCCTCTCCTAGAACAGAGTAGGGGGAAAAAATGTGGATTCCACTTTGTGTCTTTTTTTTCTTTCAATATCAAGACACTTGTGATAATAGAGGATGTGTGTGCACTGCAGCAGTGGTTTGACCTGAGACTGACCTTTCCCTCTCACTATCTTCCAGGTTGATGTGTCTGTGAAGGTCACCAGCATGGTAAGGTACAAAGTCACCAGCTTATTGTCCTGCAGGATGTCAGGCTACAGGAGAAGGAAGGGAGAGGTAAAGTTACAATTTTGACATTTCAATATTTAAAATTATACACCTGTTATTTTATAGAAGGTTATTATCCTAAGTATTAATATTTACCTTTAATTTTTTTAGAAAATTACAGGAGACCCACAGAACATCTTTGATCTGCTTTATCCATGGGATGGTGAGGTCTTTGGAAAGGGCCAGTGACACATACCAAACCTGATAACCAAGAACACAGTCACAGAGTCAATCACACTCTGGGTTCATAAAAAATCTGTAATCACTGATGATCAATAATAATCATACTCACTTTGGGCTCATTTTCAACCTCCATGCTACCAAGAATGGAGCGACAAAGCTTCTCAAACCTCTGCGTAGAAAAAAACATCATAGTTCGTTAGTTAAATGTAGACTAAGCAATCTTCAGTAATCTCAAGTACTATATTGATACATAATCATTGAAATGCCTTTCAGTTCGTAAGTAAATAAAATACATCCTCCAGTAAGAGACAATTAAAACATTCAAATCAGTTATAACAATGTACAAAACATATTTCCAAATCAGTTAACAATGTACAAAACATATTTTTATATATTATCAGTGAGGGTAAAGTGTAGGGGTTAAAGAAACTCACCAGCTTATCCTCTTGACAAAAAATGAATAACAACTTCCGAGCAATTTTAAAAATTGATAGTGCATTTCTTTTTGTTGTTCCGACATCTTGAAAGAAGTCATCAACCTCTTTCCTGGTCAGAAAGAGAGAGAATTCACACATTGAGTCTCACGAAAGATTATATGTCCTCCTAAAGCATAATGGCAAGTATTGCTTGTAAAGCTAACCTTATTTGCTTCTGGAGTTTGCAGCGACAGAGGAATCTCCTGACCAGCGCTTGAATCAGAGTGGCTGCTCTCTCCCTCTCTTTGTACCCCTTCCTCTCCTCACGTGCCTGCCTGGCTTTGTCCAGGAACTCAGACTTGGAACTCTGAGTTGCACTAAACATTGTGCACCCCTAAGATCAGGCAAAATTGACAGATTTAGTTGCTGCAGAAACACAATAGTGATGAATATTCAAGGACAAATTCACTTATCAGTATTCTCTGTGGGAAAAGGGGAAGGGGGGAAAACAATAACATGACTTAGATCTAGCCGTACACTGCAATAGAATAAGAATACATTAAAATGAATGTAATGACATCACACACAGAAAACAATAGCACAAAAACAGGACATGGTGTGTTATACCTGTGTTTTTCTCTGGTGATCTTGGCTTGACCTTTGCAACTATGCGCTATGTTTCTGCAGTCATTTGAACATCCTCGAAATCCAAGTTTCCAGAAACCCTTCGAGAGCTATAGCTGCGCTTTGGTTAGCCCAGCAAAAGCGGATCAATTTGTCATCTCTATGAAAATAACACATAAAGAACATATGTAACGAGTTAACCCATCATTACAACTTTGAGACCATTTAAGCTAGCTAGCCAGCCAACGTTAGCCAAATTGTGGATGGTCTGTCTGGTCTCAAACAATGACACGTTCCTAATTTAGTTACAGTAGAAAGCAAGTAAGCTAACAACATAAACATTTTAATCCATGACAAACTAACATTGTGGTACAAATCAAGAGTAACAGTTAGCTATACTAGCTAAATAACTACTAGACCCGACAAATAACTCGCTAGCTTGTTGTAGCCAACAATCTACTGTATTATGGTTTACGTTAGCTAGCCGCTGATTAGCATAGCGGGCTAACGTTAGCTAGCTACTTCGTCACCACCAATTGACTTAGCTACTTGTCAACGCATTTTACGAACGTGAAAAGCTAGGTAAAACACTACTCAACAAGAACTTGCCGTTCACTGTCAATGACACCCCCATTAAGTAGAGGCCTTAGGCTGTTTCAAAATGTAAACAATAACAAGAGATCCGTGATTGCAGCCATTAATCCTTGCACTTTCGCACTGAAAACATTCCAAGTGGGGTGTATTTTTCTCAGAGTAAACAATTTACATGATCTTTTCCATATTGATACACTGTATGTACACTGAAATTATGTTTGTAAGAATTATTATTTTGTCTAAACTGGATCTATTCAATTGAAGCTTTTGATCCAATTCATAGAACTATGGATATGAATTTAAATCTAAAGAAAATGGGGGAGCTATTATTGGTTACTCATTTCCGGGGTGGAAGCTAATTAATGACGTATGGCCACAGATAGTTATGAATGGGCTTGTTCGATATTTACAGCCGACAGTGCAGGCGACTGCCGACTGACTGATCTAAAAATCACCTTGCATCTTAAATAACGAGTCAGTATTATTTGTAGATCAGTCAGTCTGTCGCAGATTACCCCTGAGAAATCACGGTTTGATGCTCTTGAACACGGCCAATCGCATTGGTATGGCCCAATTCCAAATGGATCCATACACCCTGCACCCACTTGTGGCGATCTGAGATTTGACAGGTGCACCCAATATGGTAATACCTCAACCTTATCCTCTGATAGACTATGCTGTGTTGTCATGTATTGCTGCCTTGCTATCTTAGGTCTCGCTTTATGTAGTGTTGTCTCCCTTGTCGTGATGTGTGTTTTGTCCTATATTTATATTTTATTTATTTTTTAATCCCAGCCCCCGTCCCAGCAGGAGACCTTTTGGTAGGCCATCAACGTAAATAAGAATGTGTTCTTAACTGACTTGCCTAATTAAATAAAGGTTAAATACAAATAAATAAAATACAACAAAAAAATCTGTCAGCTCTCCACAAGTGCATAGGGTCCAGGAGTCCATTTGGGATTGGACCGTTGACTGTCCAACATGCTCTTTTCTTGATTGACGCCCTATAAAGAATTAACTTGTTCGACTTGCAGTCTGACTGATCTACAAAGATAAAAAATAACTACTCATTATAACTAGTCAGTCGGTCACAATTTACATACTCCAACCAGAAGCCATGGATTACAGGCAACATCCGCACTGAGCTAAAGGGTAGAGCTGCCGCTTTCAAGGAGCGGGACTCTAACCTGGAAGCTTATTACATTTACATTTAAGTCATTTAGCAGACGCTCTTATCCAGAGCGACTTACAAATTGGTGCATTCACCTTATGATATCCAGTGGAACAACCACTTTACAATAGTGCATCTAACTCTTTTAAGGGGGGGGGGTTAGAAGGATTACTTTATCCTATCCTAGGTATTCCTTAAAGAGGTGAGGTTTCAGGTGTCTCCGGAAGGTGGTGATTGACTCCGCTGACCTGGCGTCGTGAGGGAGTTTGTTCCACCATTGGGGTGCCAGAGCAGCGAACAGTTTTGACTGGGCTGAGCGGGAACTGTACTTCCTCAGAGGTAGGGAGGCGAGCAGGCCAGAGGTGGATGAACGCAGTGCCCTTGTTTGGGTGTAGGGCCTGATCAGAGCCTGAAGGTACGGAGGTGCCGTTCCCCTCACAGCTCCGTAGGCAAGCACCATGGTCTTGTAACGGATGCGAGCTTCAACTGGAAGCCAGTGGAGAGAGCGGAGGAGCGGGGTGACGTGAGAGAACTTTGGAAAGTTGAACACCAGACGGGCTGCGGCGTTCTGGATGAGTTGTAGGGGTTTAATGGCACAGGCAGGGAGCCCAGCCAACAGCGAGTTGCAGTAATCCAGACGGGAGATGACAAGTGCCTGGATTAGGACCTGCGCCGCTTCCTGCGTGAGGCAGGGTCGTACTCTGCGAATGTTGTAGAGCATGAACCTACAGGAACGGGTCACCGCCTTGATGTTAGTTGAGAACGACAGGGTGTTGTCCAGGATCACGCCAAGGTTCTTAGCACTCTGGGAGGAGGACACAATGGAGTTGTCAACCGTGATGGCGAGATCATGGAACGGGCAGTCCTTCCCCGGGAGGAAGAGCAGCTCCGTCTTGCCGAGGTTCAGCTTGAGGTGGTGATCCGTCATCCACACTGATATGTCTGCCAGACATGCAGAGATGCGATTCACCACCTGGTTATCAGAGGGGGGAAAGGAGAAGATTAATTGTGTGTCGTCTGCATAGCAATGATAGGAGAGACCATGTGAGGATATGACAGAGCCAAGTGACTTGGTGTATAGCGAGAATAGGAGAGGGCCTAGAACAGAGCCCTGGGGGACACCAGTGGTGAGAGCACGTGGTGCGGAGACAGATTCTCGCCACGCCACCTGGTAGGACCGACCTGTCAGGTAGGACGCAATCCAAGCATGGGCCGCGCCGGAGATGCCCAGCTCGGAGAGGGTGGAGAGGAGGATTTGATGGTTCACAGTATCAAAGGCAGCCGATAGGTCTAGAAGGATGAGAGCAGAGGAGAGAGAGTTAGCTTTAGCAGTGCGGAGCGCCTCCGTGACACAGAGAAGAGCAGTCTCAGTTGAATGACTAGTCTTGAAACCTGACTGATTTGGATCAAGAAGGTCATTCTGAGAGAGATAGCAGGAGAGCTGGCCAAGGACGGCACGTTCAAGAGTTTTGGAGAGAAAAGAAAGAAGGGATACTGGTCTGTAGTTGTTGACATCGGAGGGATCGAGTGTAGGTTTTTTCAGAAGGGGTGCAACTCTCGCTCTCTTGAAGACGGAAGGGACGTAGCCAGCGTTCAAGGATGAGTTGATGAGCGAGGTGAGGTAAGGGAGAAGGTCTCCGGAAATGGTCTGGAGAAGAGAGGAGGGGATAGGGTCAAGCGGGCAGGTTGTTGGGCGGCCGGCCGTCACAAGACGCGAGATTTCATCTGGAGAGAGAGGGGAGAAAGAGGTCAAAGCACAGGGTAGGGCAGTGTGAGCAGAACCAGCGGTGTCGTTTGACTTAGCAAACGAGGATCGGATGTCGTCGACCTTCTTTTCAAAATGGTTGACGAAGTCATCAGCAGAGAGGGAGGAGGGGGGAGGAGGGGGAGGAGGATTCAGGAGGGAGGAGAAGGTGGCAAAGAGCTTCCTAGGGTTAGAGGCAGATGCTTGGAATTTAGAGTGGTAGAAATTGGCTTTAGCAGCAGAGACAGAAGAGGAGAATGTAGAGAGGAGGGAGTGAAAGGATGCCAGGTCCGCAGGGAGGCGAGTTTTCCTCCATTTCCGCTCGGCTGCCCGGAGCCCTGTTCTGTGAGCTCGCAATGAGTCGTCGAGCCACGGAGCAGGAGGGGAGGACCGAGCCGGCCTGGAGGATAGGGGACATAGAGAGTCAAAGGATGCAGAAAGGGAGGAGAGGAGGGTTGAGGAGGCAGAATCAGGAGATAGGTTGGAGAAGGTTTGAGCAGAGGGAAGAGATGATAGGATGGAAGAGGAGAGAGTAGCGGGGGAGAGAGAGCGAAGGTTGGGACGGCGCAATACCATCCGAGTAGGGGCAGTGTGGGAAGTGTTGGATGAGAGCGAGAGGGAAAAGGATACAAGGTAGTGGTCAGAGACTTGGAGGGGAGTTGCAATGAGATTAGTGGAAGAACAGCATCTAGTAAAGATGAGGTCAAGCGTATTGCCTGCCTTGTGAGTAGGGGGGGAAGGTGAGAGGGTGAGGTCAAAAGAGGAGAGGAGTGGAAAGAAGGAGGCAGAGAGGAATGAGTCAAAGGTAGACGTGGGGAGGTTAAAGTCACCCAGAACTGTGAGAGGTGAGCCATCCTCAGGAAAGGAACTTATCAGGGCGTCAAGCTCATTGATGAACTCTCCAAGGGAACCTGGAGGGCGATAAATAAGAAATTATTTATAAGTAATTTATAATTACTTATAAGAAATTCCGCTATGCCGTCCAACAAACCATCAAACAGGCAAAGCGTCAATACAGGACTAAGATCGAATATTACTACACCGGCTCCGACACTCGTCAGATGTGGCAGGGCTTGCAAACTATTACAGACTACAAAGGGAAGCACAGCCGCGAGCTGCCCAGTGACACGAGCCTACCAGACAAGCTAAATTACTTCTATGCCCGCTTCAAGGCAAGTAACACTGAAACATGCATGAGAGAATCAGCTGTTCCGGACGACTGTGTGATCACGCTCTCCGCAGCCGATGTGAGTAAGACCTTTAAACAGGTCAGCATTCACAAGGCCACAGTGCCAGATGGATTACCAGGACGTGTACTCCGAGCATGCGCTGACCAACTGGCAAGTGTCTTCACTGACATTGTAACACCAACATGTTTCAAGCAGACCACCATAGTCCCTGTGCCCAAGAACACTAAGGTGACCTGCCTAAATGATTACCGACCCCAAGCACTCACGTCTGTAGCCATGAAGTGCTTTGAAAGGCTGGTCATGGCTCACAACACCATTATCCCAGAAACCCTAGACCAATTTGCATACCACCCCAACAGATCCACAGATGATGCAATCTCTATTGCACTCCACACTGCCTGTTCACACCTGGACAAAAGGAACACCTATGTGAGAATGCTATTCATTGACTACAGCTCAGCGTTCAACACCATAGTTCCCTCAAAGCTCATCACTAAGCTAAGAACCCTGGGACTAAACACCTCCCTCTGCAACTGGATCCTGGACTTCCTGACGGGCCGCAACAGTGGTAGGCCTGATCACCGACAACGATGAGACAGCCTATAGGGAGGAAGTCAGAGACCTGGCCGTGTGGTGCCAGGATAACAACCTCTCCCTCAACGTGATCAAGACAATGGAGATGATTGTGGACTACAGGAAAAGGATGACCGAGCACGCCCCCATTCTCATCGACGGGGCTGTAGTGGAGCAGGTTGAGAGCTTCACGTTCCTTGGTGTTCACATCACCAACAAAATATCATGGTCCAAACACACCAAGACAATCGCGAAGAGGGCACGACAAAGCCTATTCCCCCTCAGGAGACTGAAAATATTTGGCATGGGTCCTCAGATCCTCAAAAAGATCTACAGCTGCATCATCGAGAGCATCCTGACTGGTTGCATCACTGCCTGGTATGGCAACTGCTCGGCCTCCGACTGCAAGGCATTACAGAGGGTAGTGCGTACAGCCCAGTACATCACTGGGGCCAAGCTTCCTGCCATTCAGGAACTCTATACCAGGCAGTGTCAGAGGAAGGCCCTAAAAATTGTCAAAGACTCCAGCCACCCTAGTCATAGACTGAGCTCTCTGCTACCGCACGGCAAGTGGTACCAGAGCACCAAGTCTAGGTCCAAAAGGCTTCTACCCTTAACAGCTTCTACCCCCAAGCCATAAGATTCCTGAACAGCTAATCAATAATCAAATGACTACCCAGACTATCTGCAAATCCCCCCTATTTTACGCAGCTGCTACTCTCTGTTTATTATCTATGCATCGTCACTTTAACTCTGCCTACATGTACAGTACATATTACCTCAATTACCTTGACTAACCAGAGCCCCCGCACATTGATTGACTCTGTACCGGTACCCCCTGTATATAGCCTCACTACTGTTATTTTACTGCTGTTATTTGTTACTTTTATTTCTTATTTTTAGTTATCTATTTTTTACTCAACATTTATTTTTCTTACAACTAAATTGTTGGTTAAGGGTTTGTAAGTAAGCATTTCACTGTAAGGTCTACAGACCTGTTCTATTCGGCGCATGTGACAAAAACAATTTGATTTGAATTTACCATGATAAATTACGGTTTTGATCCTCTCGAACATGGCCAATGACCTGGTGAATATTCTACTTTGTGTTGAAGAAGTGTTTCAGTGTATTATTAAGAACAATACATTTTATAAACTTTAGAGAAAATAAGCTAAATGGGCCATTGCACCATTTTAACCAATTCCGTCAACTAATTTAGTAATGAATGATGAGACAAAATGCAGGGTAAATTAAAAGGGAAAATTATTAATTTGTTGGTGCGCACAGTCCCTACCTATAATGACGTCATCAATTGTTTGCTGGTCCGGAAGCAGGTGATTCTTGGGGCTGGTGCTCGTCGAATTCCGAAGTCTGTTGGGGGGTTCTATGGTAAATATGACTGAACAATGTTGTTTTAAAAGACACTTTCGGAATAGAAAACAATTGAATAAATCATCACTAATTGGTGAGATGTCGACGTATTTGTCCGTTTTGCCTAAGTTAGCTAGCTAACTAACGTTTAGCCGTCTTTGGTTCAGGTCTCCTAGCTAGCTAACGTTAGCTAGCTAACCGGAACTCTTAGCAAACGTTACGTTTACTTTAGCGCAATAATGTAGGCGAGCTTACCGTTACTCCAAAGACCTTATTGCTAATTTTGGACTGTACCACTAGTATGCACTCTTATGTGATACTAGGGAAACTGTGTTTCCATAACTCGGGCTGACAGGAGGATTTTTGAACAGGGCCTGTATTAACTTATCATAAACCTCGGGGCTTTGTTTTTGTTTTTTTATGCCGATGACGACGACTCTGTCAGGGTTTCAACTTACTCTCAGAATAGTAGGGTACACAAGGTGCAATTACGATTTTTTTTGTGCATCAGCACTTTATCTTATGTCACTCACTCAATTAGGCATGTCAACTAACAATTTTTAGATTGGTAAATTAGTCTAGCCAGCTTTTCAAACGTGTAGTAGTAATGGCAGAATACTGACCGTGCTCAGGGGCCCTGACCTCCATGGGGCCCCCATTGATTTTGTTAGTCACTCTCACTCAGATCATTAACATGGCATAAGCAATGGCAAATGTGAATAATAGCAGGTAATTAGCTTTAAAACTGCAAAAATTACTCTCCGCCCCATAGCAAAATGTTTATAATATAGGACATTAACTTTCTCTCTGCTATCAAGAGGGGGGGTGAATAAAGTGTTTTGCCCACGAGGTGGGGTGCCCAACCAAATCTTGCTTAGGGCCCCCAAGAGGCTAGGGCCGGCCCAGAATCAGTTACCCAACCAAGAAGGGGACCCCTAGTTACCCACATGAGCCTCCTCTCCTCCTCCCATCTGATGATTACCAGAGTGGGCTCATGAGGCCACCTGTGGTTGGTGGTGAGGAGTTACAGTTCACAGTAAGCCATTGTTATGTAAATTACAACTGAAAAGTACCAGTGGCCTGGCTTTGGCCGCAAGTGAGAGCGGGTCCGCCGAAGCCATGGCGCCCGGCCCGCGTAGATGAAAACAGAAGTCTTAAATCGAGTTAAGCAGGAAATAGACGCCTTTGCAGCCTGAAGGGAGAATGTTTTATGTCTGAACCGGTCCACGGGGGTACGAGTGTATAGCCGGCTGCATAGATTCCCTTTGGACGGTAAGATTAAACGACTCAATATCGCCATCAGCCAGCCTTTGGGCTAGTTCAGACCGAGCATTTGGGCACTTAACAGTCCCCCGGGTAGAAAATACCTTAATCAATAAACGCTAAAGGTCGTTAGCGTCTATGAATGGGGTACGCCTAGTTATGCTTTAGTTAGATCACTGTAAAGGATATCATGGCGTTTTGTAGAATATAAAGTGCTGGTTTTGTCAGTCTTTGTCCGTCTGAACTCACCAGAACAAAAGTTAACTGCCATTCGGGGTGTGTAAGTGGCAGGGCAACTAACTGGGCAAGACAGGTCATAGTTGTAAGAATTGATAATCATATTGGTCCTACCTATCTAGCTAGCTAATCCTTTCCGATCCCACATCCATAAGGGCAATTTAGAGTTAAAGGCTTGGTGTCAATGTGGGATTGAATGGACTAGTTTTCCAAAGCTGACCTGTCCATGCGGCTCATTGTCCTGTTTGCCATCTTGACACCTGACTTGGGGGTGTTTTGTGCCCCCGTCACAGGAAGAGATGTCAGGAGAGAGCGTGGTGAGCTCGGCAGTGCCGGCGGCTACAACCCGGACCACCTCCTTCAAGGGCTCCAGTCCCAGCTCCAAGTATGTGAAGCTAAACGTGGGCGGGGCGCTCTACTACACCACCATGCAGACCCTCACCAAGCAGGACACCATGCTCAAGGCCATGTTCAGCGGCAGGATGGAAGTCCTCACAGACAGTGAAGGTACTGTATCTGTCAGACCTCCATGGCACCACTCATTTCAGATACATTTGGCGGTAGTGAGAGTGAGGAGTCTTTAACACCTGTATTATTACCGCCACACCAGTGGTCACGAGTCATGAAGGCAGTCCAATTCCACGTGATCGGTTAGTCACGGTAATTAGGCTTCTCCAAGCTCTGATGCCGCTGATGGTCCTTAGTAGCCTACCAAACTTGCTAACTGCCTGGCACTCTATTGTCCCTCTAATCACTTTGACATCAATGCAAATGTGTTCGAAAATCTAATTAAACACTTCATGAGAACCCATGAGCTCATATTGCGCAACATTTCTGTAGGCTATGCAATTGTACAACAAAACACAGTGATAGCCTCTACTGAAAGGAGGAGGATCCGATCAGCTTTCTATAGGCTAGGCCTACTATATTTATTTCTCAACTTTCCTAATATTAAGCACATTGTTTATCTTTACAACAGGAGTATAGCCTACCTGGCTGGCACGAAAATGAACCAAGGGAAAAGCGTCCTCAATTCGCTATTTATGTGCATAGATGACATGTATTTTTTCCCGTTGCCCCTGTTTCGAGACAGGTGCATGATAATGGTCCATTATAAATCAAAACAAATTTCTTACATATTATTTAGTATATGTAAATCAAGAATAGACTGATGGGTGACAATATTAGCCTATCACCTGAGGTATATATCACAGAATAAGAAACTGCCTTTTTTTGCGACTTTTTCGAATCATAGTCGCACACCTCATGTAGTCTAGCCCATAGGCCTATATGTTTTGATAAGGTTAGTATCACATCTAAAGTGGCCAAATAACTTCTTAAAATTAAGCAGATTAATCTGCTTTACAGGGAGTGTAGAGGCTAATTGGCATACATAAGCAGCACATGAGTTTTAAGTTTGGGGAAGATCATTTTCACCATAAAAATGCATCTTTATAATAAAAGCATTACATGCAAAATCGCAGGGTGCATTACAGCCACAAAGGGGATGCCACCATGAAATTGAGGCATTATCAAGTGCTTGTCAAATTGTGAATGAGAGACTAATGAAGTGTGTACAACTTGCACAAAAAACAAAGGCGAGCTCATGCTTTTCAAGTGACTTTTTTCAAGTCATCATTCGTCGCATCATGCAGCCTTACAATGTATTAAAAATCAAAACATATTGCCAAACATTTGTATCATAACTAAAGTTAAATTAACCATATAGGAGTACCTGTTTCTTTGTTAACCGCTCAACACAGAATAGCCGCATGTGCGCACTCCCTCAAATCGTTTGGATAAATGTTTTATTTTATTCAGCTTTGTTCAATTCAGCTTTGTTCAAAAATCAATTTTTCATACTGTAAAATAATGCCATGGAATTCTAGGCAAATCTTGTCTGCTAAATGAACTAGTGTAGCCCACATCCATATCAGGACCTAACATGAGAACAACTCATAATATGCTATTCTGTTCTTCTGAAATGGACTACATTTTCTTCATATCATGCTTCTTTAGACCTGTCTAAAACAAATAATGGATTCATTGTGAAGGTGTAGGCTATATTACATGGATTTATTAGACTTTTTAAAACGCAGATGTTTCAAAGGTCTGCATCAATGGCTTATAGGCTATGTGTGGAAGCCAGGAGATGCTAAATGTGTTTGTTAATTAACGGTGAATTACCGTGAGACCGACAGTTATTTGCTTGACAATCACTGGCTGACGATTTTGTGACGGCCACAGCCCTAGTCACGAGCATGACAACGAACTTAGGAGTTACACACAGTATAAACAGAACTGGGATCAGCCTAGTATTTTGTTAGCAGTCTAAAAAATGAAGATGGCCAATAAGTTGAGCTGGTGGTTGTCCCTGTCCAGGCTGGATCCTGATTGACCGGTGTGGGAAACACTTTGGGACGATTCTGAACTACCTTAGAGACGGGGCTGTGCCGCTCCCAGAGAGTCGTCGGGAGACTGAGGAGCTGATGGCCGAGGCCAAATACTATCTGGTCCAGGGCCTGGCTGATGAGTGTCAGGCTGCCCTGCAGGTACCGTCACCCTCGGGACTGCTCGTTTCTCCTCTCACTCTTTACCCCTTTTCACACTACTGAGCTGAGCCAAACTGCACTGCACAGGCTTGGTTATGCATCGACCATAGTTGCTTGAACCGTGCTGGAAAGGACATGTCAAAAGGAAAATATCAGAGCCAATACTGTTTGGGTTGGCACAATGGTGTGAAATGGTCAGTCTCATCCCTCCACCCCCACACTTCAACTAGCTCTACCTCCCACTGCCACTACATTCTACACATACACCGTTACGGGCCCAGCCAACTCACTCACTCACTCAATCTGCATCTATCTGTTAGAGGACTTATGTTAAAAAACATCCATTCTAGCTCAAATCTGTCTTTACCATTCAAGTATTTTTATTGGTGTTCTAGAACAAAGAGTCATACGAGCCGTTCTGTAAAGTTCCTCTGGTGACATCATTGAAGGAAGAACAGAGACTCATCGCCACCTCTAATAAGGTATTGTTGACCAAGTCACGCATCAGAGTGAAGGACACGCCCAGTATTTACTTGAGAAGATCTAGTCTCACGTATTCAATTCTGACTGACGTTTTCCTGTTTTGGGTCTACATAGCCCACTGTCAAACTCTTATACAACAGAAGCAACAACAAATACTCCTACACCAGGTGAGGGATTCTTACATCTATTAAAGACGTGTAAATGATGAATGTAAAGTGAAAGATGTATGGTTTAAGTGCAGTCCACATCCCAGGCTGACTACATTGTAGCCAGCTGCCAGATCTCACAACGCCTGGATAAGTGTTTAACATCACCTAACCACATCATATGATATAGCAATCTGATGTCCGACTGCATAGTCGATGACGTGGCACACAATAGGTGGTTACTGTGCGACAGCAATTACGTGGCTGCAGTCTAGTTGACGTGGAACGCGACCTCTTATCATCACTAACCAGGCTTCCCCATCCTTCCCTCCATGCAGTAACTCTGACGACAACATGCTGAAGAACATTGAGCTGTTTGACAAGCTGTCGCTGCGCTTCAACAACCGTGTGCTCTTCATCAAGGATGTGATCGGCGACGAGATCTGCTGCTGGTCCTTCTACGGTCAGGGACGCAAGATCGCTGAGGTGTGCTGCACCTCCATCGTCTACGCCACAGAGAAGAAGCAGACCAAGGTAATGCAAAAAAAAATCGCTGCAATGGCATATAATCTTAAGATATTTTATTGAACACAGACTCAGCACCTACATGTCTCTGGCTTCAAGGCTCTGAAGGTAGAACACCTCTAGTAAACTACCCCAATTTGGGAGTTTGTTGTCGCTAGCCTGCTGTTAGATTACTGTAGAAAAGTATACTTTAATATGCCATTGGGACATTTTCTTTGCTACAAAGTACAGGCATTCTTGGCATTCAGATACCATAATGACCAGGCAGACCTAAATACATAAACCCCTTCCTCTCCAGGTGGAATTCCCTGAGGCACGAATCTACGAGGAGACCCTCAACATCCTGCTGTATGAGTCCCAGGATGGGAGGGGTCCTGACAACGCTCTGCTGGAGGCTACAGGGGGTGCCGCTGGCCGCTCGCACCACCTGGACGAGGACGAGGAGCGCATTGACAGGGTCCGCAGGATCCACGTCAAGCGGCCCGACGATCGCACACACCACCACCAGTAACCCCTGACTGACCACCCCCCTTGACCATCCAAAGCCCAGCCCTCCCTGGATGTCTGATCCTGGACTCTCAGTGGACCATGTGTGTGCCTTACTTCCAGCGCCTCGCTCGCTCTCCTTCTCTCACCAGTCCCCCACAGCGGGAGCCCACTGCTGAGGAGAGACGAGTGGAGACTTTGTGTGTAGTGGTGAAGTTGTTTCATGTAGTACTCTGAGGAAGAATGTCTGAGTCATCCAACATTTTGGGGTGTTTAGTGTCTCAGAGGCTGGTGGAGGCCGAGTTAGGATGTGATTGGATTTTCTACTATGTGTGAATGTGAATTGGATTATGAATGGGACGTCAATTGTGTGGAATGAAATTGTCAGTGGTTATACTGGAGGGAATTAAAATGTCAGCATCATGCATTTGTCTTTGGTCCTTGCTTTGTTGCAGCAAGAAGAATTACGCCTGTTGCTGAGTTTCTGGATATTTGAAGTGTATGGAGACACTATAATGGCAGTAAATCAGGTGTTCTACAAAAACAGTCCACCAGGGGGCATTATTGAAACAATCTGAGACAGGCCGCTATCAATTTCCAATTAAATCGTTGTATTTTTCTTTTGCCCCATTCTGTGAATATCGGTTGAATCAAAATATCATACAATCGAGTACCTCCACTCTCCCACAACCTCTTTTTTTAATGAATAGGATTTCCCATTTAACGCAATGTCCCTTCATGCCATGTAAGTGATTGTTTAAAAGGAGACAACTTGAGCTGTGGTGTGAAGTGTTATCTGGGCTGAAATTAATGTCTGAAACCAGAGCTCAACCCAAGGAGGGCTTTTAACAGGCAGAGAAATTAGACCTGTTAACCATACATCTACACACTGTGTCCCCTTTTAACAAACACAGTACTTGTAGATTCATCTGTACAATTGTACCACAAAATGTTTTACATATATTTATACATACCTTATAACAAATAAAACATTTCTACAAGAATGTTTGCGTTTACTCTTATATTTGAAGTGTAAAATGATGGTACATGTTGCAAAATCGATCAATGATTCCTATACAAGAGTAGCCTGATGGTTTGATATAGTGCAAAGAAATGTAGTTGACTATTTTAGAGTGCAATGCATTCTGCTCATTCAACAGTGCAGTAATGTATTGTTTACAACTGAAAAACTAAACCAGTATACACATGCCTCCCTTAGCCTTGAATTCACAAAGAAAGATCCTTATAGGTTTGTGATGTTTTGGTTCCTTAAATGAACACTTGTCTCCAGTCAATTATCTTAGACAGGATGGGTGCATAAGAAGGGGGATTTATTTTCTTATGAGCTCTGCCTAGAGAATGTCGTTCAATGGTTTGTAGCTTTCATGAAAACAACCGTTGTAGTTCTGTTTTGGGGTTCATCTCTATAAAACTCAGCCTGATTCCATATCTGTTTGTGGTGTCTTGCCAACTGGCTATTGAGTTAAATATATGCACAACACAAACAGATCTGGAATCAGGCTATACAGGAGCAGAATTCTAGGTCTAATCCAGATGTTGTCCACAGGTTCTAATGTGCCTGGTCAGTCTCCTGAGACCTTATTCATTCTCTCCTTAGTGTGTATCTGCTGGGCACTGAGCAGGTCACCGAGCCTTGGTCCGAGTGGATACCTAGAGGGACAAATATGTTATTTGTTCAGCCTGCATGTGTTGATCACCTGCGTCAAGTTCATTAGGGAACATAACAGAAAACATTTAAAAACCATTTGCAATTAAATTAGATATTTGTATTGGACACCCATGTAGTCCCTCTGTTTCAGACTCTGCATTTCTTTTTTTTAAACGGTTGACTGTGTCCATAACAAGATAGTGCATGCCTTTCAGACCACCATACAATCACTGTATCTTACTCCAAACATTTGTTAAAGGCCCAGTGCAGTCAAAAATGTGATATTCCTGTGTTTTATATGTACTTCCACACTATGAAATTGGAATAATACTGTGGAAATGTTGATAATGCCCTTTTAGTGCAAAAGCTATTTGAGAAGACTGTCTGAAATTTCAGCCTGTTTGGGTGGGATGGAGTTTTGGCCTACCTGGTGTAATCACCAGGCAGTAAATTAGTTAGACCAATAAGAGTTCCAAAGCTCTCTGCCAATAACATCTAGTTTTCAGTTTTCCCCTCCCCACTCAGACCACTCGCAGACAGTCCTAGCAAATGTCTTGCTTGAGAAATTGCTTGTTGCTAAGTAGCATTTATTTTATTTATTTTTTACAATTTTCTTTGAAAAAAATCACAGTAAGGTACTTAATTGTTACCCAGAAATGAGTTGATATTGAGATAAAAACAGCTCCATTGGACCTTTAACATTTCATACAGTATATATGATATAATTTCAACGTGATCACACTGGTTTCAATATTTGTTTGTCTGTTCTGTGTATAATGCCACGAGGAAGCCAAAGGAAATGTTCCACTTTGTGTGGACAATACAGGACTTGTTATTCTTCTAGCAGCTAAAGTCAGCAGAAAGCATGTGATACTAGCCAACTGTGCACAAGACTGATCCCAGATCTGAGGCAAAGGATGGTGGGCAATGGCCATAGGAGTTGGCAAGACAGCACAAGCAGGTCTGGGACCAGGCTCCTCTCAGCAGCAGCAATAGCATTACTCACCACCATGAGGTGTCCATACTTGTCCTTGTACACCATGGACTCCTGGCCACTGCTGAAGTCCACAATGCCCTCTTTCCCCGCCTGTATCTGAAACGAGATGCTGAAAAACAACAGCATAATCATATTCATCCAGGACTCCATGGAAAACAGTGGCACGTGTTACGGAGAGGACTATCCTGGCTAAATAAATAAAGATGAAATAAACATAAGTCAGCTCATCTGGCTACTTGATCCATCGGACTAGAACTCCCAGAATCCATCCTGTTGTCAGCCACAGCCTCACCTGCCCTGGACCACGTTGATAGCGCTCTGCTTGTTGGCAACCACACTGAGTTTGGTCAACACTTCAAACAGGTGGTCACACTGGATGACCAGGTCCCCCTGAACATGAGGTCAGGACACATTGGGTAGCATTAGGGGTGTGTCTGAAAGGGCAGCATGTTCCAAGGCCTGTAGTGCACTGTAATAGGATGGATTTCCTTCTAAACATATCCTGGTTAGAATCACTTGAAAAACAGAGGCACTACACTCACTTTACCGAGCTATTATACTATGCTGTGTGACGACAGTGTCCTCCTACCTTCTGTTTAACGTCTTCACTTGCAATATGGAAAATGATGATGCCGTCACTCAAGGTACTGACAGACACACCTGCAATGGAGTAAGCAGCACTCACACAGATCAGTACACTTTTAAACAAACTGTATATTATATATATTACCAGTATTTTCCTAACTTACACTTCAGTTGAATTTTAAACTAATAATCCATTGTGAAAATTTGATGCAGATGGAAATTAGGATTCGCCCCACTGAAATCAAATCTATTTTGCAAGTGAGACCAGACAAGCTCAAACCCCATGCATCACATCCATACCATGTTGTAGGCTCACCTTTCAGAGTAGTGTACTGCACTTTCTGTTTGATCTTGGCCTCGTCCACCACATAGGCAGCCGTCTGCGTGAGGATGAGCTGCCGAGGTCGGGGTTTAAACCCATTCCTGTCATACTTCACCACTGGTACGCTATACTGCAGAGAGAGAGAACAGAGATTGGGAGAGAGAGAGGGAGGGAGCGGGAGAGAAAGTGATAGTGTTAAGGGTTTTAAAATGATAGAGAAAGTGAGAATTTTAAAATAAGAGAGTTTAAGGGTTAAGGACATACTGCAATGCAAATGTCTTAATTACCTTGATGCGTTCATGGCGAATTATCTGCAGGACCTTCATGTTGATGTCCTGTTCACCTGAAAATATAACATATCAAATGCCACCTTTTGCACTTGATCCTAAAATACGAGTGTGAGTAAGATGACACATGTAATTAGCAGATATCTGCTACTATATACTGACTGATCCTGGTGTCCACAAAGGGTTGGGAGACACTCTGAGGGTAGCTGTCCTTCTTGCCCTTGAAGATAACACTGGTGATCCCCTTGAGTTGAAGCTGGGAGGGTGAGACAAGGAATGAACATCACCAACATAGAACTAGCTAAAGAATTATGATTTATAGGATCTTTGTGATCACAAATTGGTTACACAGCATAGACTATACAGGGCACTAAAAAGGTAAGGTATACAACAACAGTACGTTGTCTACTATGTCCATGATGTAAGTCTGTCACACCCTGATCTGTCTCACCTGTCTTTGTGATTGTCTCCACCCCTCTCCAGGTGTCACCCATCTTCTCCATTATCCCCTGTGTATTTATACCTGTTTTCTCTGTCTGTTGCCAGTTAGTTTTGTTCATCAAACCTACCAGCGGTTTTCCCCTTGCTCCTGTATTGTCTATAGTTCCTGTTTTCTAGTTTTGACCTTTCTGCCTGCCCTGAGCCTGCCTGCCGTCCTGTACCTTTGCCCCATTACTCTGGATTACCGACCTCTGCCTGCCCTGACCCTGTCTGCCGTCCTGTACCTTTGCCCCAATCCTCTGGATTACCGACCTCTGCCTAACCTGAGCCTGCCTGTCGTCCGGTACCTTTGCCCCACTACTCTGGCTTACCAACCTCTGCCTGACCTGACCCTAAGCCTGCATGCCGCCCGGTACCTTTGCCCCACTACTCTGGTTTACCGACCTCAGCCTGACCTGACCCTGAGCCTGCATGCCGTCCTGTACCTTTGCCCCACTACTCTGGCTTACCGACCTCTGCCTGACCTGACCCTAAGCCTGCATGCCGCCCGGTACCTTTGCCCCACTACTCTGGTTTACCGACCTCAGCCTGACCTGACCCTGAGCCTGCATGCCGTCCTGTACCTTTGCCTGCCGTGTTCGATTTAATAAACTTTTGTTACTTCGACACTGTCTGCACCTGGATCTTACCTTCAAACCTGATAAAATCATGATTTAAAAGGGACAATTCTGGAGTAATCCTAGCCTTACCTGTGCTTTCTGTTGTGCAGTGATCCCTCTGACGTACCTCGTCACCATGACAGACATGTGGAGCTGACGCAGGATCGCTGAGGCCTGTAGAAGAAGAGCAAGCACAGTCCAATAGACACTTCACTGAGCTTCCCCTTTAACACCAAAATAGCTGTCCTCAATTCAATGTAATTGAATTCCAATGTGAATAAATACCTCAGTCAATACAGGTGGAGGGGTTAGCCAGCTGATTTTATCCAGAACCGTTTTTGGGAGATTGTCTTTCAGCCTGTTTAGGTAGTTCTGTCTGACAAAGGCCAGGTATTCAGAGTTATCAGTAGTCTTTGCCTCCCCTCTGGTCATGTATCCTTTAATAAACCTGGAATAAAGAAGTACATAATTGGTCATCTACAGTATTAATAATAATACTGCCCTCTGGGAATGTGCTGAACATTATAGGCTTTAATCCACTATGGATCTGTAGTTTGTGGTATAAACTTCAGAGTATAAATGTATGATATGTTATTTTGGTTGATGGATCAACATTGCAGTGCTAGAGCCTAAAGATGTGATCTTGTCCTCCCTCCTCTTACTTCTTGATGACCTTGACAGCCCATTGTCTCCTCTCTTTCTCTTTCCTGGCTTGTACTCCTCTCCAGCAAGTCTCAATCTTGGTGGCTAAAGAACACATTACACAACAGGTATCAAATCAAGATGGAGAAAAATGTGAATTTATTGAATGTCTGTAGATGTTTGCATGGCCAGTGACATGAATATATACTGTATCTTGCCTACAATGTTTCTGCTCTCCAAAAAGACACACTGTTTATCCTGTCATGTTACACACATTATGATATATAATATATCTATGCCGTTTAGCAGATGATTTTATCCAAAGCGACTTAGACATGCATCCAAACATTTGTCTACATACAGTGCCTTTGGAAAGTATTCAGACCCCTTGACTTTTTCCACATTTTCTTACGTTACAGCTTTATTCTACTAAATAGTTGTTTTCCTCAATCTACACACAATAACCCATAATGACAAAGCAAAAACAGGTTAAGAAATTTTAGGTAATTTATAAGAAATAAACTAAATGAAAGATGACATTTACAAAAGTATTCAGATTCCAAGAACACAGGATGAGATGTTACTATCCTTTGTGCAAGCACTTCCAAGAGTTCATGAACAGTGAGACTGGTGAAATTTGGGGAGCGCATCGTCAGTAGTGTACCTTTGGTTCCTAGGGTGTTTCGGCCTTTCACACTATACACCCTCCCCAAAGGCGGCCAGCGACAGGGTGATCAATCCTACGCTTGCGTCCCATTCCCAATTAGTCATAGGAGTTGCCTTGTTGTTGATAGCCAACATCCCATGGGACTATGCATGGCAGGGGCAGGGGTCTTCCTCCCTGAGTCAAGCATTGTTGACCGCATACCTCCTGGCCCTCTCACTTCGGGGCCCAGCTGGGGTCTTTCCTCTTCATCCAGAGCCATTGACTGCTGCCTTCTGCCTTCTGCCGCCTCTGATACAGCTTTGATTGCCGAACGCTGGCTCTGGCCCTTAATTCCCAGGTCTCTAAGCAGTCTGGTTGTAGATGTTGCCACAAAACCTCTGCAGCCCACCTCCACTGGTCGGACTTCTGTGTTCCAGCCATGATGCCGTGCTTCGGCAGCTAGATCAGCATAGCGCAGATGTTTTCGCTCATAAGCCTCATCTACTGAGTCCTCCCAGGGTACTGTGAGCTCAATGATGAAGACCTTCTTGAGCGAATGGGACCAGAGCACCATGTCAGGTCTTAGGATGGTGGTTGCGATCTCCGGAGGAAACACAAGTTGCCGGCCAATGTCAGCTAGCATTTTCCAGTCGCGGGCCAAGCGCAGCTAGTCTCGCTCTAATGGTGTAGAGCCGCTCTTCGGTGGTTTAGCCCCTTCGCGGACAAAGGTCGTCCGTAAGGGGTGTGATGCTGCTGGGGGTGGTAGGGAGTTGGTGGCAGCTCGCTTGTCCTCCAGGGCGGACGCAAGGTTTTTAAGGACTTGGTTGTGACGCCAAGTGTAGCGTCCTTGGGTGAGGCTTGTTTTACACCCTGTGAGAATGTGCCTGAGGTTGGCTGGCATGGATCAGAGGGCACAGTCCGGATCTTCACCATACCATTGGTGAAGATTAACTGGTGTTGGAAGGACGTCATATGTTGCTCTGATGGAAAAGCTCAACCGCCTCGCTTCCATGGCCCACAGATCCTTCCAGCTGATCTTCCTCTTCTCCACACTGTCCCATCGAGTCCACTGTCCCTGTTTGGCAAGAGAGACTGCCTTGGCCCACCTTGCAGCCTCCTCCTGATGGCGTACTTCCTGCACTACCATCTTCCGCCGCTCTGGTGCAGTGGCCTTACTTCAAGCAGCACGGCTAGTTAGCCCAAGGCCTCCTCTCCCTTGCTGAACATGACCCACAATGTCAGCATGTCTGAGGGCTGCTGTTGCCTCCTGGACTGCTTTTCCTGGCCTCCATTTGCGCCCAGTTGCCAAGGTCGGCGCGTTGTTGCTCACCACTGGGTCTCGAGATTCATTCAGTGTCATCTGGAGCCTGGTTTTTGCACACTTGAATTCCTCTGTTAGACTGGTGAGGGGCAGCTTGAGGACACCATCTCCATAGAGGCCTATGGTGGTAAGGCATCGTGGAACTCCGAGCCACTTCTTTAAGTAGCCTGTCTCCTCTTTCCATCTTCTCCACTGTTGAGATTGGAACCTCATACACTGCTAGGGGCCACAACACCCGGGGTAGGAGACCAAACTGCAGACACCAGGCCTTTAACTTTCCAGGTAGCTGGGTGTTGTCGATGGACTGTAGGCTACTACTGATGTCTTTGCGCAGCTGTTGCACCTGGTCTTTGTCCTTCAGGCTTGCATCATACCACCTTCCAAGGCTTTTTACCGGCTGCTCAGACACTGTTGGGATTTGGTCATCTCCGATGAAGAATTTCAGGTCAGAGAGTACTCCCTTCACAATCGAGATGCTGCGTGACTTGGATGGTTTAATCTTCATACGGGCCCAGCTGATGTTCTCCTCGAGTTTTCTGAGCAGTCTCCTGGTGCATGGGACAGTGGTGGTCAATGTTGTAATGTCGTCCATGTAGGCTCTGAGTGGAGGGAGGCGGAAACCAGAGTCGACTCGCTGTCCACCAGCAACCCATTTTGAGGATCTGATGATAACCTCCATTGCCATTATGAATGCCAACGGAGAAATGGTACATCCCGCCATTATACCTACATTCAGGCACTGCCATGAGGTGGTGAACTCTGAGGTGGTGAAGCAGAACTGCAGATCCTGGAAGTACGACTTCACCAGCGTTGTGATGGTGTCCGGTATGCGGAAAAATCTTAAGGCAGACCACAGGAGTTCATGGGGCACAGAGCCAAATGCATTGGCGAGGTCGAGGAAGACTACATGGAGGTCCCTTTTCTCCACCTTGGCCATTTGGATCTGGTGCCAGATCATGCTGGAGTGTTCCAAGCAGCCAGAGAACCCTGATATTCCTGCCTTCTGTACAGATGTATCGACGTACGCATTCCTTTGCAGGTACTCGGACATCCTCTGGGCAATGACCCTAAAGAAGATTTTACCCTCGACATTCAGTAAGGAGATTGGGCGGAATTGGCTGATGTTCACTGCATCCTTCTCCTTAGGGATCAGGACCCCGCCTGCCCTACGCCACACTTTGGGTATTATCTTCTTTTAACAAGCTGTTCTCATAAGCCTCCAGAGGACCCTCAGGACGTCTGGTGCGTTCTTATACACTTTGTACGGGACTCCATTTGGCCCCGGGGCTGATGCTGTTCTTGCCCGTCGAACTGTGTTTTCCACCTCTTTCCATGTCGGAGGGCTGGTCTCAATATGATGTTCCGGGGGTTCAATGGGTGGGATATCTGATGGGATGGCCAGATGTTCATGTCGCTTTGAGTCAAAGTTTGTTGTTATCAGGTGCTCCTCTAGGTCTTTCTTTGTTGTTTTTAGAGCTCCACTTTTTTCCTTCGTGAAGAGACTTTTAAGGAACTTGAAGGGATCTTTATAGAATCGAGTTCTAGTTTGTTCTTTCTTCCTTCTGCGTTTCCGTAGGTTCTCTGCTCTACGGAGGGATGCCAACCGGGTTTTAATGTCAGCCTGAAGTGCCTCTATGCCCTCCTTTTCTACTTCCGAGGCCTTCTTCCACTGTTTCTTAAGCTGTCTCCTTTCTTGAACGAGGCGCTTGATTTCTTGTTGCCTCCTGGAAACTGGTGGGGTTGGAACCTTTCTCCCGCCTTTTGCCTCTTGCACTCCAAAGCTTTCTGCCCCGTACTCATAGATGATGTCCCCCATCCTCTCCAACTTCTTCTCCACTGTGCCTCGAAGTTTCTCGAGGGTCAAGGTAAGGTCAGTATTCACTGCTTCCCACAACTTCTTGTCACTGGCGCCAGGCCACTTCACATACGGTCTGTGCCCTGGTAGTCTCCTCTCGACTGCAGGTCTGGGAGGCTGGGTGAGTTCCACTCCTGTTGTTGGTTCCACCTCGGTTGTTACTTCGGTGCTTGAGTTTACGTCCTCCATGACAGTGGTACTGATGCACTGCAAACTATGGTTTGCGTCCAGTTGCTGTGCTTCATTCGACTGATTTGATCGCTTTCGCAGAAAGCGATCAATGCGAGGCCTCTGTCTCTCTTTACCCAAACACCCCTTCTTCCCCTGGTGGATCCTCAACCCATGGTGTGATGTAACTTTCCTCCAACCACAGACACATACCTGCATCTGTTTGTGGCCCGCTGTTGCAGCGGAACTTGTGACAGTTGCTGTGGTGTTCTCTTGTGCTGTGCTCTCATTACTCGTAGTCGTTTCCGGTCCAGTCGTTACCATGTTGTCAGCCAATGAGTCATCTTCCGCCCCCGCTCTCGCAGACTCTAGGGGTATTCTCGTATGTTGACTTTCTGTAGCTAAAAGCGGGTGTTTCCAACATACTGCGAAGCATGGGAAACTACAGAAATGGGAAGCTACCCCATGACTGTCCCAGTGGGGTCTATTCCCTCCTGTCAGCCGTCTCTCCGTGCCGCCACAAGGACTTTCCCCTGTTGTCAGCTGATCTTTCTCAGCAGTCACTGGACTAGTCCAGATATTCAGATTCCAAGAACACAGGATGAGATGTTACTATCCTTTGTGCAAGCACTTCCAAGAGTTCATGAACAGTGAGACTGGTGAAATTTGGGGAGTGCATCGTCAGTAGTGTACCTTTGGTTCCTAGGGTGTTTCGGCCTTTCACACTATACACCCTCCCCAAAGGCGGCCAGCGACAGGGTGATCAATCCTACGCTTGCGTCCCATTCCCAATTAGTCATAGGAGTTGCCTTGTTGTTGATAGCCAACATCCCATGGGACTATGCATGGCAGGGGCGTCTTCCTCCCTGAGTCAAGCATTGTTGACCGCATACCTCCTGGCCCTCTCACTTCGGGGCCCAGCTGGGGTCTTTCCTCTTCATCCAGAGCCATTGACTGCTGCCTTCTGCCGCCTCTGATACAGCTTTGATTGCCGAACGCTGGCTCTGGCCCTTAATTCCCAGGTCTCTAAGCAGTCTGGTTGTAGATGTTGCCACAAAACCTCTGCAGCCCACCTCCACTGGTCGGACTTCTGTGTTCCAGCCATGATGCCGTGCTTCGGCAGCTAGATCAGCATAACGCAGATGTTTTCGCTCATAAGCCTCATCTACTGAGTCCTCCCAGGGTACTGTGAGCTCAATGATGAAGACCTTCTTGAGCGAATGGGACCAGAGCACCATGTCAGGTCTTAGGGTGGTGGTTGCGATCTCCGGAGGAAACACAAGTTGCCGGCCAATGTCAGCTAGCATTTTCCAGTCGCGGGCCAAGCGCAGCTGGTCTCGCTCTAATGGTGTAGAGCCGCTCTTCGGTGGTTTAGCCCCTTCGCGGACAAAGGTCGTCCGTAAGGGGGTGTGACCCTTTACTCAGTACTTTGTTGAAGCACCTTTGGCTGTGATTACAGCATCGAGTCTTCTTGGGTATGACGCTACAAACTTGGCACACCTGTATTTGGGGAGTTTCTACCATTCTTCATTGTCATTGTCCTGTTGGAAGGGGAACCTTCACCCCAGTCTGAGGTCCCGAGTGCTCTGGAGCAGGTTTTCATCAAAATATCTCTCTAGTGGAGTGGAGAAGGTGGAAAGTTAAGTTCCTTGGCGTACACATCACTGACAAACTGAAATGGTCCACCCACACAGACAGCGTGGTGAAGAAGGTGCGACAGCGCCTCTTGAACTTCAGGAGGCTGAAGAAATTTGGCTTGTCACCTAAAACACTCACAAACTTTTACAGATGCACAATCGAGAGCATCCTGTCGGGCTGTATCACCGCCTGGAACGGCAACTGTTCTGTCCACAACTGCAAGACTCTCCAGAGGGTGGTGCGGTCTGCACAATGCATCACCGGGGGCAAACTACCTGCCCTCCAGGACACCTACAGCACCTGATGTCACAGGAAGGCCAAAAAGATCATCAAGGACAACAACGAGCCACTGCCTGTTCACCCCGCTATCATCCAGAAGGCGAGGTCAGTACAGGTGCATCAAAGCTGGGACCGAGAGCCTGAAAAACAGCTTCTATCTCAAGGCCATCAGACTGCTAAACAGCCATCACTAACATAGAGTGGCTGCTGCCAACATACAGACTCAAATCTCTGGCCACTTTAATACATTTAATAAATGGATTTAATAAAGGTATCACTGGTCACTTTAAATAACGGCACTTTAATAATGTCGAAATATCCTACATTTCTCATCTCATATGTACTGTATATACTGTATTCTATACCATCTACTGCATCTTGCCTATGCCGCACGGCCATCGCTCATCCATAAATGTATATGTATATATTCTTATTCATCCCTTTACAATTGTGTGTATAAGGTAGTTATTGTGAATTTGTTAGATTACATGCTAGATATTACTGCACTGTCAGAACTAGAAGCACAAGCATTCCGCTACACTGCTAACCATGTGTATGTGACCAATAAAATTTGATTTGACTTGATTATACTTTGCTCCGTTCATCTTTCCCTAGATCCTGACTAGTCTCCCAGTCCCTGCCGCTGAAAAACATCCCTACAGCGAGATGCTGCCACCACCATGCTTCACCGTAGGGATGGTGCCAGGTTTCCTCCAGATGTGACGCTTGGCATTCAGGCCAAAGAGTTCAATCTTGGTTTCATCAGACCAGACAATCTTGCTTCTCATGGTCTGAGAGTCTTTTGGTGCCTTTTGGAAAACTCCAAGCGGGCTGTGGTGCTTTTTACTGAGGAGTGGCTTCCGTCTGGCCACTTTACCTTAAAAGGCCTGATTGGTGGAGTGCTGCAGAGATGGTTGTCCTTCTGGAAGGTTCTCCCATCTCCACAGAGGAAATCTAGAGCTCTATCAGAGTGACCATCGGGTTCTTGGTCACCTCCCTGACCAAGGCTCTTCTCCCCCGATTGTTCAGTTTGGCCGGGAAACCAGCTCTAGGAAGAGTCTTGGTGGTTCCAAACTTCTTCCATTTAAAAATGATGGAGGCCACTGTGTTCTTGGGGGACCTTCAATGCTGCAGACATTTTTTGGTACTCTTCCACAGATCTGTGCCTCGACACAATCCTGTCTCGGAGCTCTACGGAGAATTCCTTGGACCTCATGGCTTGGTTTTTGCTCTGACATACACTGTCACCTGTGGGACCTTATATTGACAGGTGTGTGCCTTTCCAAATCATGTCCAATCAATTGAATTTACCACAGGTGGACTCCAAGTTGTAGAAACATCTCAAGGATGATCAATGGAAACAGGATGCACCTGAGTTCAATTTCGATTCTCATAGAAAAGGGTAATTACTTTTTATACATTTACAGAAAATTCTAAAAACCTGTTTTCGCTTTGTCATTATGGGGCATTGTGTGTAGATTACTGAGGAGTTTTATGTATTTAATACATTTTAGAATAAGGCTGTAACGTAACAAAATGTGTGAAAAAGTCAAGGGGTATGAATACTTTCTGAAGGCACTGTATCAGTGGTCCTGGAAATCGAACCCACTATCCTGGTGTTGCAAGTGCCATGCTCTTCCAACTGAGCTACAGAGGACCACATCCATGTAGCTTTGCTGTCACTTACCAGCTTCTTTCTGTCTTCTGAATTCTCCTTTTTGCCGGTATCCCTTGTACTGGGCCTGAATCCTTGATGCTGTAATATCCATTAATAATATTGAAATCTCTATGCAAGTAAATAAAATCTCTTGATTTCTCTTAGCTCTCATGCCCTTACCAAGTTTATGTTTGCAGACCTCGAAGGCATCTTCTGTGGCAAAAAGTGTCCTGGGGTGGCGGATAAATATCTTGGTTCTAGAGTGAAATGGAAAAGTAACAGAGATTTGTAAGAACCAATCTAGTGGAGGAGAAATGAGTTGCCCAAACTGCTCTCACCTGCCCATTTTGTACTCATCTGGTAGGTATCCCAGGTGCTGCACCAGCACTTCCACTCCTTCTGCAGCCACTCCTCTCCAATGGGGCCAGGTGGCTGGGCATAGGGGCTTGTATCTGGAGGTGGATCACACATCACCTCATTGTCCTAGATGTACAGTATTTGGAATGCCTGTAATGCCTGTGCTTGTTTGTGTTAAAATGCAACACAACATTACCCAAGGGGACAGAATAAAGAAATTAATTCATTATTTGATATCAACAGCTCAAGTAAAGGCAAAATCTTTCAAAGATTCTGGTCGAATCATTTGCCGGTGAAGCCTAATGTTATAAGGAAAATATTGTTTCTACAAAGTAATCAATGTGGTCTACTAAAGCAACAAGTTCTGTTGGCCTACCTCTGCAGAAACAACTCGTAGCGGCGTCGGTATGCAAAACCTGCCCGTCTGACCCTAAGGTGTTCCATCAGCCCCAGGTACTTCACTTGGTGCCGAACCAGCACGTCGTCAAAACGACCTGTAGCATGTGTGTTTGTGTGTGTGCCAAAAAAAAGAGAGAGGGAGAAATAGACACAAAGGGAAAAAGAGAGAGAATGAAGGAGAAATTGCTTCATAAACACAGTTGACAGATTGAAGTAGATTGAAGTTTGGAAGTACCACCAGCTGGTGATGATATTGTGCACGTGGTGGAGGTCAGAGGGTCTCTCACCTGGCTGTTTGGACTCGTTGGATTTGAGGCAGCGCACATACCAGGGCTCCTTAGACATGAGGATGTCTGTCAGTCCCAGCAGACTGCTCTTAAACTGGCTAGCAACCTACAGAGAAACAGGCCTGGGATCAGTTGTAGAGTCCCCCAACAGTTTATCTGTCAAATACACATGGATGATGGACCACAACAGGCTGCCAGTTACAGAGGTAAATGACATTCAAATGCTGCATAAGGGGACAATAAATAATCCAATATAAACACAGAGACATCTTTTACTTTTCTCAGTTGTCCGTCATTCTGAAAACTGTGTGTTCCTATCCAGCTATACTGTACAATATGTTATACTATTGAGGCAGTGTACAAGGGGGAAAAACAATGTCATTGTGACTTCAGGGGGACAGACAAGAAAGTGGTGGGGAAAACTTGGTGAGCTCTCACCGTCTCTGGTCGCCGCCTGCTATCCGACTCTGTGGAAGCAAAGCACTCTCTGACTATGGCATTTTTAGACTGCCGCATCACCTGTGTACACACATACACACACACCACGCATCAAAGTGGATACTCAAAACCAATTGGGCAAATTCACTGCATTCCCCTCCTCTTGTATTATTTACAAAACTTCTACAGGAGAGTAAATAATTAAGGAACCAATTGAAAAGAGTCCCATTCTCTGCCCCCCCCCCCTTCCTCCCCTCCTTCCTTCCTCCCCTGTCTCACATAATCCATCAGTAGAAACCTGCAGACTTACATCTTTGATGTTTCTGTATAACATGTCATTGTTTTTGTCGATGAACCCTGGGATGACACAAACAACAACATGCGAGAAAGAGTGGTGAGTGAGAAGGGACACGTGAGAGTGGCAGTGAAATCTACAAGTAGGACATGTAGGGACATTGAAGAGGAGGGTAATGCCACCACTGGGCCTGAGACCATGGGATCCCTTACCCACAACGCCATAGGTGACCTCCCCAGCGTAATGCAGAAGGCGAAAGTCGCCCCTATCCAGCGTCTTACGTATCTTCTTGTCAGACAACTTGTGCCTGCAGTCAATGGGACAGATAGAGAGTGGGGGGTGGGGAGAGGGATGAAGAGTGAGAGGCAATTAAAGATAGAGCCTAAGCCTTCTTACTGTGTCGACTCACAGGTTCAGAATAGGACAAGAGGTCCATCCAGGGCCGGCTTCAGGCATAAGTGACAAACGGTTGCTTAGGGCCCCAGGACCTTACGGGGGCCCTACACCAAAAATAATATACTGCATATACAGTTGAAGTCTGAAGTTTACATACACCTTAGCCAAATACATTTAAACTCAGCTTTTCACAATTCCTGACATTCAATCCTAGTAAAAATGCCCAGTCTTAGACCAGTGAGAATCACCACTTTATTTAAAAAATGTGAAATGTCAGAATAATATTAGAGAGAATGATTTATTGCAACTTTTATTTCTTTCATCACATTCCCAGTGGGTCAGAAGTTTACATACACTCAATTAGTATTTCAGTTCAATTGTTTAACTTGGGTCAAACGTTTCGGGTAGCCTTCCACAAGCTTCCCACAATAAGTTGGGTGAATTTTGGCTCATTCCTCCTGACAGAGCTGGTGTAACTGAGTCAGGTTTGCAGGCCTCCTTGCTCGCACACGCTTTATCAGTTCTGCCCACAAATTTTCTATGGGATTGAGTTCAGGGCTTTGTGATGGCCACTCCAATACCTTGACTTTGTTGTCCTTAAGCCATTGTGCGACAACTTTGGAAGTATCCTTTGGGTCATTGTCCATTTGGAAGACCCATTTGCGACCAAGCTTTAACTTCCTGACTGATGTCTTGAGATGTTGCTTCAATATATCCACATAATTTTCTTTCCTCATGATGCCATCTATTTTGTGAAGTGCACCAGACCCTCCTGCAGCAAAGCACCCCCACAACATGATGCTACCACCCCCGTGCTTCACGGTTGGGATGGTGTTCTTCAGCTTGCAAGCCTCCCCATTTTCCCTCCAAACATAACGATGGTCATTATGGCCAAACAATTCTATTTTTGTTTCATCAGACCAGAGGACATTTCTCCAAAAAGTACAATCTTTGTCCCCATGTGCAGTTGCAAACCGTAGTCTGGCTTTTTTTATGGCGGTTTTGGAGCAGTGGCTTCTTCCTTGCTGAGCAGCCTTTCAGGTTATATCGATATAGGACTCGTTTTACTGTGGATATAAATAATTTTGTACCTGTTTCCTCCAGCATCTTCACAAGGTCCTTTGCTGTTGTTCTGGGATTGATTTGCACTTTTCGCACCAAAGGAGACAGAATGCGTCTCCTTCCTGAGCGGTATGACGGCTGCGTGGTTCCATGGTGTTTATACTTGCGTACTATTGTTTGTACAGATGAACGTGGTACCTTCAGGCATTTGGAAATTGCTTCCAAGGATGAACCAATTTTTTTTCTGAGGTCTTGGCTGATTTCTTTTGATTTCCCATGATGTCAAGCAAAGAGGCACTGGGTTTGAAGGTAGGCCTTGAAATACATCCACAGGTACACCTCCAATTGACTCAAATGATGTACATGTGTGGAATTGCAGGAAATTAACTTTAAAATGAAATGTTTTCTCTCTGCCGTCAAGAAGGGAGCCACCAAAATGTTTTGCCCGTGAGGTGGGGGGGGGTTAGGGATTTGAACTTAAGTGATAAGAGAGGTTGAATTAATGCTGTTGTATATCCGTGAGAAAGGTTGTGTGTGGTCAACATGTACATATGCAGGACTGTGGTTCGGGGAGCGAGGGAGATAGCTGAACTCACGTGATGAAATGAGGGTGACTGCCCATTTTCTCCTCAAGCTTCTCCAGAAATGTGAAGTCAGTGGCCTCTCCAGGTCTCAGGCATTCTTCATCCTGAGAAAGCAACAAGATCATCCCTTTCATTTCAGCCTATGTCCTTCCCAAGAGCAATAGGATGCATCATGTTACTAATTTACTCTATGGGTTGAGTCCTGATCAAAAGTAGTGCACTAGATAGGGAATAGGGTGCCATTTGTGTGTCCTCACCAGTACTGAAATGATGCCCCTGTGTTTCTCCTCCACTAAGTCACAGATAATCTTATTGTTGAAGAACTGGACAGGCTCCCACTGAAGATGAAAGGAAATAGGTAATGGGAAGACGTGTGAGTTACGGGAATACTACCTAAGCTAAACTCAGCATAAACACACAAGGCATTGCAGGATGCAACAGTAACTATAACAACAAAGTAATACTATGACAAGGTACAAATGCCATATTACACATGTTGACTAAATAGAACCGGATAGAATAGGATAGATAAATATCCGTGTGTGGAAAAATTACGTGTACCCCAATGCCCTCTGCCTCGTATTCCTCCTGCTCCGACTTCAAGGTCAGCTGGATAAAAAGCTGCTGCAGTTTCTCGTTGCAGTAGTTTATACAGAACTGCTCAAAACTGGAATGGACATACAACAGATAACAATTGATGTGTACCTTAAAATGTAGCCCACCAGTTTTCTACAATTTACTGCACAACCTAGTTCCACCCAGAGCTATACAGTGCATTCGGGAAGTGTTCAGACCCATTCCCTTTTTCCACATTTTGTTATGTAACAGACTTATTCAAAAATGGATTAAAGAACAAAATGTTCTCATCAATCTACACAAAATACCCCGTAATGACAAAGCAAAACCAGGTTTTTAGAGATTTTTGCAAATGTATAATTGTTTTTATTTTTAAATACCTTATTAACTTAATTATTCAGACGCTTTGATACGAGACTCGAAATTGAGCTCAGGTGCATCCTGTTTCCATTGATCATCCTTGAGATGTTTCTACAACTTGATTGGAGTCCACCTGTGGTAAATTCAATTGATTGGACATGATTTGGAAAGGCACACACCTGTCTATATAATATCTCACAGTTGACAGTGCATATCAGAGCAAAAACCAAGCAGTGAGGTCGAAGGAATTGTCCGTAGAGCTCCGAGACAGGATTGTGTCGAGGCACAGATCTGTGGAAGAGTACCAAAACATTTCTGCATTATTGAAGGTCCCCAAGAACACAGTGGCCTTAATCATTCTTAAATGGAAGAAGTTTGGAACCACCAAGACTCTTCCTAGAGCTGGCCGCCCGGCCAAACTGAGCAATCCGGGGAGAAGGGCCTTGGTCAGGGAGGTGACCAAGAACCCGATGGTCACTCTGATAGAGCTCTAGATTTCCTCTGTGGAGATGGGAGAACCTTCCAGAAAGACAACCATCTCTGCAGCACTCCACCAATCAGGCCTTTATGGTAGAGTTGCCAGACCGAAGCCACTCCTCAGTAAAAGGCATATGACATGAGAAACAAGATTATCTTGTCTAATGAAACCAAGATTGAACTCTTTGGCCTGAATGCCAAGCGTCACGTCTGGAGGAAACCTGGCACCATCCTACGGTGAAGCATGGTGGTGGCAGAATCATGCTGTGGGGATGTTTTTCAGCGGCAGGGACTGGGAGACTAGTCAGGATCTAGGGAAAGATGAATGGAGCAAAGTACAGAGAGATCCTTGATAAAAACCTGCTCCAGAGCGCTCAGGACCTCAGACTGGGGCGACGGTTCAACGACCCTAAGCACACAGCCAAGACAATGCAGGAGTGGCTTCGGGACAAGTTTCGTAAGGTCCTTGAGTGGCCCAGCCAGAGCTGTGACTTGAACCCGACCGAACATCTCTGGAGAGACCTGAAAATAGCTGTGCAGTGACACTCCCCATCCAACCTGACAGAGCTTGAGAGTATCTGCAGAGAAGAGTGGGAGAAACTCCCCAAATACAGGTGTGCCAAGCTTGCAGCGTCATACCCAAGAAGACTCAAGGCTGTAATCGCTGCCAAAGGTTCTTCAACAAAGTACTGAGTAAAGGGTCTGAATACTTATGTAAATGTGATATTTCAGTTTTTCATTTTTAATTAATTGCAAAATTGTCTAAAAAACTGTTTTTGCTTTGTCATTACAGGGCATTGTGTGTAGATTGATGAGGGGAAAAAAATATTAATTTTAAAAATGTAATTAAAAATATATATAATTAATTTTAGAATAAGGCTGTAAAGTAACAAAATGTGGAAAAAGTCAAGCGGTCTGAATACTTACCGAATGCACTGTATATATAGAGTTCGGACAACTTTTAAAACGGACGCAATGTTGATGCCATTGAGCTTTCAATTGATCCATTCATGACAAGTATTTGGATTCTACTTTTAATTCTAGAGGTTCAGTTACATAGCTTTGTTCAAAATTAAGAAAATTCCATAAACTGCTATTGCCCATGGGGAGCTAACATGGCTGCCATATGGAATTATTTGATTGTACTGTGTCATGTAAATGCATAAAAATGTGGAAACATCAATGTCCTAACTCTAAATATATGGCTCTGGTTCCACCTACCTGTTGACATAGAAAACCTCAAAGCCATATATGTCAAGGAGACCAATGACTGTCTTCCTTGACGGTTCCTGTCGAAAAAGGTTTTAGGAAACAGTGGTCAGTCACACAGATCACCAGGGCTCCTGTTCCATCTTGACATGAGCTTATCACTTACAGTATCTGCTAACCTTATTCTCCATGGAATCATTGATCTTATTGACCAGCCAGGTAAAGGTGCGTCCATAGATGGCTTTGGCCAGGGCATTTCTGGCATAGATGGCATGGTCCACTGTGAACGGGCTGAGCACCTGGACGGTGATTTAAAAAAGGAAAACATTACATAATTCCAAACCTGACAAGAGCATGCAAATTCACATCTGATTGAAACAGCTGAAATCATGAATGAGAAAGAGTACTGGGTTTACCACTAGTAAGTGCAGTTAATTAATAATTAGTTAATTCAGTCAGTCATTACCCCTCCTCACTCTCTCACCTCATCTGTTTTGGCCTCAATCTTCCTGTATGTCAGCCCCTCCTGCAGTACTTGAACGTTAATCCCCAGCAACTACAGATGATCACACGCAACACAAAGTCAGCAAAGTGTAGGCAGACTGTGGTCTCCAGGGCTTTGGCATGGTGTCGTTGCGGAGTGTCCAAGGAATAACAAGGCTTACTGTTGACACCCAGCGGAGTTCTGTGTTCTTGTTCAACGTGGCGTAGCCTTTGCTGTCAGCTTCAAACTGCACATTCCCTAAGTGAAGGACGCTTGCTATGATCCCAAATAGGTGCTGCAGAGAATGCAGACATGTGAGGGTTAGGAATAGGGTTAGGATGGTGGCCGGCTGTGTGTAAGCAGCTCCCCTCACACACACATATACACAAAGCAAAAGTATGTGCAGCCTAGTACTGCACAGTATATTTCAATAAGATATACAGCTCATTTGAATGAATGTCATCACAAAAGCTGTTTCCACAAACAGTGTGACAGCAACTCACTTGTATATCACTCTCGTCAAAGTCGATGACGGACAGGGCGTTTCTCACCGTCTTCCAGTCGTTCTTGTCATTGATTGAGGTCACATTGGCACACTCGTCCTGTTTGAGAGAAGGAGTTGCCATTATATAGTGGCAGTTAGCCTAGCCCTAGCTAGCCAATCAATGGACCACAGTGGTTGCCCATACTTGCACCAAGTAACTGTAGTGCTGGCAGTTGCTCTCGAGGCCTAGCTGATGCAGCAGGTCTTCCTCCCCTCCCTCCACCAGCTGGTAGAAGATGTGGAAGTTCCTCTCTCCGTGGTTCTGGTGGACCACTCGGGACTTCTCCAGCAGGTAGCTCAGGATATGGCCCCCCACGGCATCCCCCTGGAGGGTAAACGTGATCAATTATCAATTAGCCTCAATGAACTGCTTACCAGACCTGGACCTGAATTGACAAATCGTCTCAGAGTAGGAGTGGTGACCTAGGAAACTCCTACACTGACAAGCTTTGTGAATATGGGTCCTGGGTTAAATAGAATTGCTTTGTTCCATCAAAATCAAGTGGAGCAAAAGTGTTTCAAGGAAAAACCAATCCTCATGTCGTCTGCTCACTATAAGAACATAAGCCCATAGTCTCCATCATTCCTTACCTGGATGTCAAACTGGATATCCATGTACTTTCCAAAGCGACTAGAGTTGTCATTCTTCAGTGTTTTGGCGTTGCCGAAAGCCTGTTGGGAAACACTGAGGCATCAATCACTGAGAGATTTACTACTGGGTTGTTCCAAGAAATGAGTCCCTTTTGGGTAGTGTAACTTGTTGAAAAAACACTTTTCATTTCATCTAACATTGATGTTCAACTTAATAAAAATATAAAAATCTTATCTCAAGAGGTTATAAAAAAAGACTATAGTAAGTACCTATTAAGTGCCAAATAAAGTAACAGGGTTGATGATTTCATCTTAAATCAGTCATAAATCCCTTCGTGACAGGGGGAATGGAAGCTTGTTGTATGCAACAGGGAGGGGCAATTGAATGCAAGCTTCTAAAAATTATAATTTTTAAAATAACATTCTAGCCTGTCTATGTATAGGTAACACGGTTAACGTGTTATGCTAGACCCACACCCCAATATGTCCAAAAAGAGTAGAACCAGCTCGCCTGCTTTTACGTAAAGAGTAGAACCCGCTCGCCTGCTTTTACGTAAAGAGTAGAACCAGCTCGCCTGCTTTTACGTAAAGAGTAGAACCAGCTCGCCTGCTTTAACGTAAAGAGTAGAACCAGCTCGCCTGCTTTTACGTAAAGAGTAGAACCAGCTCGCCTGCTTTAACGTAAAGAGTAGAACCAGCTCACCTGCTTTTACATAAAGAGTAGAACCCGCTCGCCTGCTTTTACGTAAAGAGTAGAACCAGCTCGCCTGCTTTTACGTAAAGAGTAGAACCAGCTCGCCTGCTTCAATAATCACATTAAATACATAATTATCCTCAGAAATTACTTTGTAAAAGCAACAAAATAACTACGGCTTTACAGTGATGGTGAAAACTTGGAGAAATGTTGGTTGGACGTCAGAGAAGTCCCAGAGAATACAGAATTTTGGTACTTTAGCAAGTCTTTATTCATATATAGGATATTTTTTATAATTCATTTTCCATGTGGTCTATTTAAAGTGCACTTCATTTAATATAACAGGATTTTAAAATCCAATATTGGGGCACAATTCCTACTTAAAATATCAAAATGACTCATTTCGTGGAACAACCCTAGATCTATTTGTACTAAACAGCTATGATGACAATAAACATAGCACAGCACAAATAGTGAGAGAGCAGATCTGACCAGATGTGTGATAATAGTGAGTGCTAAGAACAGTCCGATCAGACCTCTAGCACAGGGTTGGACACCAGCATCCGGTCCCTGACGCTGTCCAGTAGGGTGGTGCTGGGGCAGCTCACAGCATAGTACTGTAGGATCTTCTTGGAAGCCTCGGTCTTGCCGGCACCACTCTCCCCAGAGATGAGGATGAAGTGGTTGTTGGCCTCAGTCATCATGGTGTGGTAGGCGTTGTCTGCCAGGGCATAACTTCAAAAATCAAAAAAATGGATTGTGTCAAGTGATATGCACATTTTGCATTCCACAATGAATCATTTCTACACAGATGCTGGGCCAATAAGGAATGAGAATAATGAAAGAAAAATCCTATATATGGTATATGCTGCTCCTGTGCTTTATTCCTGCACCCAGACAGACGTCAGACAGCAATGTTGTATAAACATTGTATAAACGTTGTACCGTGTGTGGGCTTATACCGTGGATTGGCATCTGATCTCATGAGTGACAAACAATACAATTTCAACATGCAGATAGACATGCACAAAAAATGATGTAACACACTCACATATGTGGTGGAAGCTCAAAAAAGTTGACACCCATGTATATATCCATCTGTTTTTTACTGTAGATATCCAACTCCTTGTAGGGGTTCACAGACACTAGCAGAGTGCCTATATAGGTCTGCACAGGAAGAAACAACAGGTTTACAGTATATCTGTAAGTTGATAGTTCTAAAACATTCGCTAAAAATCCCAGAAAGTTGCTCATAATATATTTTTCCTTCAACTATTGCACCAAAAAAGGGTCTGCAAGTGAGTCTAAAATGATGGCGTCATTATACATGATACTACATACTGTATATCATAATGTTGGTACTAAGTTAGCCACTTCCGAACTCACATAAATTAGGTCCTCACTGAAGCGTTTTTTCAGGTTGCCTAGGAAAGCAGTCTCGCTGGTATGGGTGTCCAACAGGACAAAGTCCTGGATCCCCACGCGGTCTCGGGCGGTCAGAGCCCCCTCCATGTCCAGCTGACCCTGGGCACCCTGTGCCTTATGCCCCTACAGCCAATCACACAGCAGCAATGCTTGATATGAAGGATACCTACTGTACATAAGGGCTTGAAGAAGAAAATGAGCATTTCATAAAGGTATTATGAGCTGCTTATGAATGTTTTACGAAGTCCTTATATAGTTCCACATTTACAGACATGCATCCAAACAAAAGTATATGGATAAATAAGAGGACTTAAAGAGGCACAGAACTTTTGGCTTTGGGGGTCCACTAACTAGACATTCATTGGACCTGAGCACACCACTCCACCTCATGAGAATTTTGTTTTGGTTGATTGCCTAAAACTAAGGATTTGTGTAGTTTCATGAGATAAGAAATGTATTAATATTATATCATATGTATGCCATTTGTATATGAACCATACAGCCAACATTCAAGCCAACATTTGACGTAAACAACTAGCAACTCCTCCATCGTGTATAAGTCAAGTTACAAAAGGCTCTTTGGTTGAACAGAAAAAAAGCACAAGCGGAGTCCCTGTTAGTTCTACTGAAACAAGGGCTCTGTGGCTCTCATGGGGCTTTGGAGCAGAGCCCTCTGATTGTGTCGAGGTAGTCTACAGACAGAAGCTAATGTTGGCTACAGAGCACATAGTACGGAGGTGTTGGCCAGCAGCCCATAGGCCACCACAGTTCACACCAACCAAACACACCAACCTCACCCTGTGCAAATGGAACAGGGGAACCCGAAAACAACGGCACATTTGAGAAAAGCAGAGTGGGAAAATGTTCAGTAATCTGTTTTGCATTCTCAACACCAACACTTGGACCAAAGGTTTCTTCACAGCTTTTGTAGGTTTTCTTTTTTTCTCCTTCTAAAGAACTCCTTTGATTCTCAACTCTGTCTGTAAAAAAAAACATTTCAAAAAGATAATCCATTGGATCTAATTGACACAAAGCCCTTAGTACCGCCCCCCCCCCCCCCCCCCCCCCACACACACACACACACTCCCCTCCCATTCCATAGCCCTTGTTACTTCTGAGAAAGGCCAAGTGTTTTTGTCCTGTAAATACCACGGAGCAGAGACAAAAAGGAGGTTTTTAAAATGCAGTCTACAATCCATTACATATATTCCCCCAGCATATCCATTCAGTAATTATTCATTAGAAAACATTTAACGTCACAGTCAATTTCACACTGGCCAGTTGAAACACAATAGAGGAGATTTGCCCTATTTTGGGGTGAGAAGGGGAGGGGGGGCGGGGGGTGGTTGGACAGAGGAAGGGTGAGGGCAAAGGAGGGAGGGAATGAGGGAGGGAAGGAGGGAGGGGGCAGTATTTGTCTGATCTGAGAACCCTCTGAAACGGGGCCGTCTTGAGACAACGGGGCAGACTAAATAGTGCAGTAACGGTCTATGTCCCGCTGTTTGCTATGACACTCATTTAGTGTGCCCTGGGAGTGAACAATAGGGGCTTGTTCCAAGCAATCCTGTGCTGTAATTTGGACTTCATTACTCTTCTCACACCGGGCACCATGGATGGAAAGAGGGGGGGCTGGTCAGATGAGAGTTTTTTTTCCACCTGTCAGCCAACCCCCCCCTCTACCCCCACCCCCCAAATCTCACCCCCTCTCCTTAACAATACCCCTCACTCCGTGTCCCCACCAATAACCCTCACCGACCACCTCCCCGCAGTCTTCCCCCACTTTAAGCCATTGAGACAGGTGAACAATATCATTGAAGGCACACCATTTGAGACGTCAAAATCAATCTGGCAACTTGATGGTAGTGGTGTATTTTTTTTTACACTGCCCTCCTTCATGGGAACAAACATCTCTCAAGGCCGTGCAAGCAGACGATGTACAAAGCTCATGGACGGACGGACGGGGACGAACGGGACGGGATACTGTACAGCTCCATAACAGATCATATGTATTAAGTAATTAATATAACTGTTAATACAGCTACTGTACCTGATGAGGCAGAATTTCTGTACTCGGAGAATGGCCACAGTAAAGCAATAACTGTGTACAAGACACTGACTCTGTGAGGTTACTGTACTACAGCTGTGTGGACTGGTGACATGCTCATATTACTGAACACGGCAGAATTCCTTGGACAAATGCCTTTTATCCATCTAGGCTATATTGAATAACAGATAAAAGTTACTGAAATATTGTGTACCTAAAACACTCAGAGATACAAAGCCCATGAAGAACAGTGGAAACAATGGTTACGTAGGGAACCCAATCAGCCATTCATTGTCAGATCAAATGACCAATTGTCTTAAGAGATGCCCCTTCATCTTGGTCTAGAGTGTCAACCAACATCGCCTGAAACAGTGGTGACCTCATCTCATCCCTGTGAGAGATGGATGTGGAAGGGGGAAACTAACTAGGAAGACCAAGTGAAACATGGGTCATATTCATTAGGCACCAAAAGGAAGAAAATGGACTGAAACAGGGATGGACTACCTATAAGAAACATGCATGTTGGTTTTCTGTTGCAAAACATTTTTTAGTTTTTATTCCATTGCGTGCTCTAATAAACAGGACCATCATGAGACACTCAACTCCATGGCAGTCCGCTCCTCAGCCAGGAAACAAGAAAACCTGTCTCCTAAGGATGGAATGAGTCTGCCTCCATCCATTCTTCTATTCCGCCCCGCAGCATGGCGGCCAATCTCTTCACTTGATCAGCAAGATCTTGTTACACCCCACTAACAGAGTGGGCCTCCATCCCTTTCTTAAGCACTCTATCTACACTGAAATGGCTGGGCCTCTATGCCCCCCTTCTGAAAAACACGGTCAGACAGTGAGCCCCCAATGGGATGATATTGGTTATTTTATATTTTTTACTTGTAAAGATTTTTAACTAGTTAATTAACGCTAACATCCTACCTTTAAAATTACAAAATGGCACACCAACAATACATTGGAACATTCAATCATACCTGCATTCTCCAAATCTGTATTGGTCAGTTCTCAGTCAAACTCAGGAATGGGATGCGGACATTCAGGTTGGCTCCAAATTCTTCATTCACCCTCGCTGGACCGGCGCTATATCACACGTGTGCTGCTTCTCCATGTCCTCCCATGCCCTAGTCAGTCACTGTGGATGAATCACTGACAATTAGTTGGCAAAAATCTAATTCTGAAGAAATCCTGTATTTACAGTACAGTCCTTTCTCCTCTGCAACCACTACAGCCCCATCACTGAGGATCTACCACAGGGGTTGGTGGTCCTGTCTACCTGTGTGCTCTGCTCCTCCACACCTTGGTCATACTGACCCAGGCTCAGGGCACTGCGGCCCGGCTGCTTAATCTATCATTCATGCCATGGGGGATGGAGGTGGAGGGACAGGGAGATCTTATTCAGTGCTTACTTGAGTGTCTACCAGCTCGACGGGGTGTAACACAAAGATGCAGAAACACAATCCAATCCAACCCTCCTCCGAGTCTCTCTCGTCGTGTGTGTGTGTGTGTGTGTGTGTGTGTGTGTGTGTGTGTGTGTGTGTGTGTGTGTGTGTGTGTGTGTGTGTGTGTGTGTGTGTGTGTGTGTGTGTGTGTGTGTGTGTGTGTGTGTGTGTGTGTGTGTGTGTGTGTGTGTGTATGTTCGAACCAGCAGCACAGCAACCCCCGCTGGCATAGCATAGGACTGGTTACTGATCTTTGATTACATTGCAGGCTAATTACAAACTACTCAGAGTATAGTTCCACTGGGCCACCGCTATTTCAGAAGGGTCTCTGACTGCTGCTACAAGTGCCCTGCTCGACATAATGCTGTTCTCATAATGCCAAGCTGGGTCATATTAATTCTTGCACACCATAGAAAAATGTAGCAAAATGTTTTGCAACAGAATACAATAACAAGTGTTTCTTATTGGACAAGTTTAGGTAATCACTCCGTCTCAGTCCGTTTCGTGACTAATGAGTACGACCCTGATATTAAATCTTAGAGCTCTCTGATCAGATGTCATTGATTGTGGATTCAAGGAACTTTGCTTTGCACCATAGAAAACTGCACACACTTGACAAGAAATGTCCCAAGGTTTACGAGATAATCTCCAAAAGGCCTGGGAATACGAACAAAATGACCCTTTATACTCTCCCAATATTTAAGCAATAAGGCACAAGGGGGTGTGGTATATGGCCAATATACCTCGGCTAAGGGCTGTTCTTATGCACAACGCAACGAAGAGTGCATGGATACAGCCCTCGGCCATATACCACAAAACCCTGAGGTGCCTTATTGCTATTATAAACTGGTTACATACGCAGTAAAAATAAATGTTTTGTCATGCCCATGGTATACGGTCTGATACCACGGCTGTCAGCCAATCAGCATTCAGTGCTCAAACCACTCAGTTTATAATAATCAGTATATTTACATCTTTACACTATAAACACACAGTTGTAAGAAAAAAGAAGAGACAACTTATAAAATAAAAATTTCAGCAAGAGACTGTTGGGTCGTATCAGGATAAGATCGTTTGTGGTGTTCCCTTGCATTGGGTATTCACAGGGAAAGACCACAAGGGAGCATTAACCTGGTTACCTCAGTAACATGGTAACCTGTAGCAGCAAACACGCATGCATGAATGCAACGCAAGTACGCATGCACACACACACACAGACAGGGGGAAGGAGAAGCACAGGTGTCCGTTTCCACTGGCCCGATGACCTAAACGAGAGAAAATATCAAATGTCTCTCTATTTGTGGCAGTTCAAGCTGCTTCCCACCATTGGAGTAGAGTTAGACATAATGGATGTTCAGATGTTGCTCATTTCAATTATCCACCCTCCACTCCGAAAAGTTGTCAGGGGGCTACTTCTGCCCGAGCACCCCGCCTCTCTCTCCCCAATCCGGCAGCCCAGCAATGCTTGTCCAATCTTAACAAGCTTTGCGCTACCCACTGGGCTCTGATTCAGCACGAGACCCGGTTAAATCCAATTACACAGGAGTCAGAGAGGTTGATTTTCCCATTAGAGATTCCATGCTGAGAATGAAGGCTGGATGATAACACTCACATCATCAGAACATTACAGCCAAGTCCCTCCCTCTCTCGCGCCCCCCCCTCCCCCCTCTATCTCTCTCTCTCCACCATTCCCCCTTTTCCTCTATCCCTCTCTCTCTCCCTTTTTCTCTCTTTTTCTTTCTTTCATAGTCCATCAAAGTAATTTTTTCAGAGCAGCGGAACGAGGGCCGAGCTCCCGTCTTCAGTTCATGTTCCAGCCGTGGAGTACACGGTCAGCAAGGTTAATTACTCCCTGTATACATTGAAGGCAGTTCTTTACTTTCACAACATTTCGTGTCTTTCTCTGAAGCTACAGTATGTGACATAAGAACCACCTGTATGTATTTCTTTCAATTTACAGTATGATTTCATATGTATGTGAACAGCATTTTTCCCTATTCTGTATGAATAGCAACAGGTCATCAAAATAGTTAAACGGTTTTAAAAACAATTCTAATAAATGCAACAGTTGGACAATGGATTTTTAAAATCCATCAGATATTGACTGAATTATAGCACATAAAACCTTTCACTGGCACTGACAAATAATGAGTTCAGGTATTCCATTTATTGTCAAATTTAACTTTTTTTTTCATAGAATGCACACATATACAGTGTCTTCAGAAAGTATTCAAAACCCACATTTTATTGTGTTACAGCCTGAATTCAAAATGGATGACACATTTTTTCTCTCTCCCATCTTCATGCAATACCCCATAATAACAAAATGTATTGAAAATTGAAACATCTCATTTAAATAAGCATTCAGACCCCCGAGTCAATACTTGTAGAAGCACCTTTGGCAGCGATTACAGCTGTGAGTCTTTCTGGGTAAGTCACTATGAGCTTTCCACACATGGATTGTGCAACATTTGCCCATTATTATTAAAAAAATTCTTCAAGCTCTGTCAAATCTGTTGTTAATCAAATCAAATTTATTTTCAAATCAAATTTATTGATATAGCCCTTCGTACATCAGCTGATATCTCAAAGTGCTGTACAGAAACCCAGCCTAAAACCCCAAACAGCAAGCAATGCAGGTGTAGAAGCACGGTGGCTAGGAAAAACTCCCTAGAAAGGCCAAAACCTAGGAAGAAACCTAGAGAGGAACTAATCATTGTTAGACAACCCTTTTCAGGTCTTGCCATAGATTTTCAAGCAGATTTAAGTCAAAACTGAAACTTAGCCACTGTTCTTGGTAAGCAACAACAGTGCAGATTTGGCCTTGTGTTTTAGGTTATTGTCCTGCTGAAAGGTGACTCCACCATACACTGGGAGATGAAATGCAAGCTGAACCAGGTTTTCCCCTTGGATTTTGCCTGTGCTTAACTCTATTCCATTACTTTTTTATCCTGAAAAACTCCCCAGTCCTTAATGATTACAACCATACCCATAACATGTTGCAGCCACCACTATGCTTGAAAATATGGAGAGTGGTACTGTATTGGATTGGATTTGCCCCACACATAACACTTAAGGACAAAAAGTGAATTGTTTTGCCACATTTTTTTGCATTATTACTTTAGTGCCTTGTTGCAAACAGGACGCATGTTTTGTAATATTTTTATTCTGTGTAGGCTTCCTTCCTTCCTTTCAATCTCAATTAAGTTAGTATTGTGGAATAACTCCAATGTTGTTGGTCCATTGTCTGTTTTCTCCTATAACAGCCATTAAACTCTGTAACTGTTTTAAAGTCACCATTGGCTACCATACCATCCTCTCTGGCAAATTAGTTAGGAAGGACGCCTGTATCTTTGTAGTGACTGGTACACCATCCAAAGTGTAATTAATAACTTTACCATGCTCAAAGGGATATTCAGTGTCTGCTATATTTGTTCTCTCCCATCTACCAATAGGTGCACTTCTTTGTGATTGAATCTGTGTTTGAAATTACCTGCTCGACTGAGGGACCTTAATTGTAGGTGTGGGGTACAGAGATGAGGTAGTCATGTTAAACACTATTATTAACACTATTATTGCACACAGAGTGAGTCCATACAATTTATTATGTGACTTGTTACATAATAAATGAAGTTAATTAGGCTTGCCTGAAGTTAATTAGGCTTGCCATAACAAAGGGGTTGAATACTTAATGACTCAAGACATTTCAGTTTTTCTTTTTTTATTAATTAGTAAACACTTTGAAAAACATAATTCCACTTTGACATTATGGGGTATTGTGCGTAGCCCAGTGGGAAAAAAAACTCAATTTGATCCATTTAAATTCAGGCTGTAACACAACAACATCTGGAAAAGGAAAGAGGTGTGAAAATTGTATGTGCCTCATTTGCATAAATACACTGGGTGTATTTTCATATTGTCACATCCTGATCTGTTTCACTTGTCTTTGTGATTGTCTACACCCCCCTCCAGGTGTCACCCATCTTCCCCATTATCCCCTGTGTATTTATACCTGTGATCTCTGTCTGTTGCCAGTTTGTTTTGTTTCGTCAAGCTTACCAGCAGTTTTCCCTCTGTTCCTGTTTTCTAGTTTTCCCGGTTTTGACCTTTTCTGCCTGCTCTGACCCTGAGCCTGCATGTCTGCCATCCTGTACCTTTGCCCCACCTATCTGGATTACTGACCCCTGCCTGCCCTTGACCTGTCTTTTGCCTGCCCCTGTTGGATTAATAAACTGTTAATTCGACGCTGTCTGCATCTGTGTCTTACCTGAAACGTGATACATATATGAATAGATTAAAATAAAGGGGTGGAACATGGCTGCAATCACCAAAAACTTGTTCTGTCTTGGCTGGGACTACTTGCACTCACCTGCACTGTCTAGAGACTGCCTCATGAATTACTGTTGTTGTCACGTTCTGGTGTATAATTCAACAAGTGTGCCAACAGCAGGACACCCTCGGATAAAACATCAACATGCTTGGCTGTAGATTACATCTATCTACAGTTGAAGTCGGAAGGTTACATACACTTATGCTGGAGTCATTAAAACTCGTTTTTCAACCACTCCACAAATTTCTTGTTAACAAACTATAGTTTTGGCAAGTCGGTTAGGACATCTACTTTGTGCATGACACAAGTAATTTTTCCAACAATTGTTTACAGACAGATTATTTCACTTATAATGCACTGTATCACAATTCCAGTGGGTCAGAAGTTTACATACACTAAGTTGACTGTGCCTTTAAGCAGCTTGGAAAATTCCAGAAAATGATGGCATGGCTTTAATAGCTTCTGATAGGATAATTGACATAATTTAAGTGAATTGAAGGTGTACCTGTGGATGTATTTCAAGGCCCACCTTCAAACTCAGTGCCTCTCTGCTTGACATCATGGGAAAATGAAAAGAAATCAGCCAAGACCTCAGAAAAAAAATTGTAGACCTCCACAAGTCTGGTTCATCCTTGGGAGCAATTTCCAAACGCCTGAAGGTACCACGTTCATCTATACAAACAATAGTACGCAAGTATAAACACCATGGTATCACACAGCCGTCCTATATCGACATAACCTGAAAGGCCGCTCAGCAAGGAAGAAGCCACTGCTCCAAAACCGCCATTAAAAAGCCAGACTACGGTTTGCAACTGCACATGGGGACAAAGATCATACTTTTTGGACATTGCACATTTGTGGCCTGCTGGAGGTCATTTTGCAGGGCTCTGGCAGTGCTCCTCCTTGCACAAAGGCGGAGGTAGCGGTCCTGCTGCTGGGTTGTTGCCCTCCTACGGCCTCCTCCACGTCTCCTGATGTACTGGCCTGTCTCCTGGTAGCGCCTCCATGCTCTGGACACTACGCTGACAGACACAGCAAACCTTCTTGCCACAGCTCGCATTGATGTGCCATCCTGGATGAGCTGCACTACCTGAGCCACTTGTGTGGGTTGTAGACTCCGTCTCATGCTACCACTAGAGTGAAAGCACCGCCAGCATTCAAAAGTGACCAAAACATCAGCCAGGAAGCATAGGAACTGAGAAGTGGTCTGTGGTCACCACCTGCAGAACCACTCCTTTATTGGGGGTGTCTTGCTAATTGCCTATAATTTCCACCTTTTGTCTATTCCATTTGCACAACAGCATGTGCAATTTATTGTCAATCAGTGTTGCTTCCTAAGTGGACAGTTTGATTTCACAGAAGTGTGATTGACTTGGAGTTACATTGTGTTGTTTAAGTGTTCCCTTTATTTTTTGGAGCAGTGTACTTTACACAGTTTACAAGATTAGACATAATATAACTATAATCCGAGTGTTCATTTTCAGAAGTTGCTTTCATTTCAGGCAGTCTAATTTGTAAACACAGCTGTATTAAATTATAACTTTCTTCAATTCCACAGAAAATGAACACCCATCAAAATAACGGTCTTATTCTTCTCTTTCTTGTGATATAAGGGTCGAGATGTCTTAAATCCCAGACGAAGCGTTACTGTTCTTATGCAACGAAAATAATGCATTCCATGAGCCCATTTCCGCCATTACTGGGGTGTGTTTGATAGGACCTTACATACACTTCCGCGGGCATGACGTTCATGGGGGGGAAAAGACTGGCAGAAGCAAGGGTATGAAAAATTCGCAGGAGTAAAATGAAAATCAATCCAGCGAGATTTAAGTGACAAGCAGTAGTGATGCGTGGGTAAAATCACTGGGGAAGCCAAGCCTCCCCGCCCCCTCTATAACCTGTTAATGCATATGCCTTGCGAGTGCCACCATGATATATAAGCCTAAAGGCAGAGACAATAAGAAGACACAGTAGCAGAATAAATTCAACCACACCTTTGTTTTTAATCACAAAACCGGATAGCAATCTCTGTCCAGTGAAGTTCACAAAGCATATTGCATGTACAGTAACAGACAGTTACATGACCTACAGCAGGGTCAAGCAAGTTTGTTTCCTAAATTTTTAGACCACGAAACAACTATTGATTTAGAACCATAGTTACCGCAAGTCGCAAAGAAAACAGGAGCTGCCTCCACTATTCCAGCACCATTTCAACTTCAACATCATCAAATCACTTCTGCTTGGTCTAATACAGTGACAACTAAAAGATAACAAAAAAAATGTGGTCCAACAAACGTAAGATAAATATGATGTGGCTGTCCAATGTTCGGATTTCTGTGTGTGTGGGTGTGTGTGCATGCAAGTAGAAAAACATGTTGACTCACCCTACTTTTAGAGAAACGCCAATGCCATCCACCTCTCTTTCATGTTGATAAAATGGTCTATCACTCTGTCAAACAGTACACACTTATTTTTTGTTGTCCTAGGCTACCTGGCTAAAATGCTTGCTCGCTAGCCTAACTTCCATTCATGGGCAACATTAGCTAGTTAACTATAGACTTCTACATCTAGCTACATATTGAACTTCCATCCTCTCAGGCCAGGGGTACAACAGTGTATGAATTAATGGTTGGAGCAGAACAGAGAATTAAGTAAAACCACAAGTCCAAATCCCTATCTCCATCCATGGCTAATTTAGAAAAGGGACAATTTTTTCTAGCTGACTAGCTAGCCACCGGAGGACAACAACACAACAATTCATGTTTTTCTGTCAACGACTATATGCTCTCAATGGGATTTGATAGGAGTGACGCCAAATCCAAGCTGGCTTCCCTTGACACTGTTTTTTGGTGCACCAGGACCATTCACAGTTGAGCTCACTCGGTTTAGCTCAACGCTGATTGGCACATTTTTCATAATTTTTTTGTCAAGAGATGCCAGATGCTCGCTGGCTGCAATGGTCTGCAATGCTATGTGTGGCAACAATGTCATACTCATTTGGACCAGACAGCATCAGCTAGATAGCCTACACATAGAGACAGAGGGGCGCTGTTTCACTCGCTCGGTTGCTTTCTCCTGTGAAATACAGTCCGCCTCTTGTGAATTAAAGGAAAATTATAAAACACAGACAGATGAAAGATACATTATTTTATGTAAAAAAAATCATTTTGGAGGGGGAAGTCTGGCTTTCCTTGGCATCTATGAATACACACCAATTGACAAGTGGATTTTTCACCCATCAAACACAGGAGATAGATGGCTGAAAAATACAGGGGCATGCGAGTTGCTAGTATGAACAACCTGTCTATACAGCACTGAATTCAGCTCAGCTGTGACGATATCCTTTACACCACTTAAAGATCCACAGTGCAGAGAAACAGGAATGCACAAGGATAAGAGTGAAAAACAGACCAAAAGTTATCTCCAACTTGGTCAACCTTGCACTATAGACATTGCACTATGCCCTTATGCCCTATGGGCCCTGGTCAAAAATACATTTCAGTAATTTAGCAGATGCTCTTTTTTAATTTTGTGTATTTAAAAAAAAAAAAATATGTAACCCCTTTTTCTCCCCAATTTTTGTGATATGCATTTGGTAGTTACAGTCTTGCCCCATCGCTGCAACACCTGTACGGACTCTGGAGAGGCGAAGGTCAAGAGCCATGTGTCCTCCGAAACACGACCCCACCAAGCCGCACAGCTTCTTTGACACAATCAGTGGTGATTTTAGCATGTACAACTTGGTGGGGCAAAGACACCCATTTTTTTTTTTTAGATGCATGCCAGCAGCAAAGCCACTACACAACACAACACTAAACAATATATTTATTCCACTCCAACGGCAACGAGTGGTGCCCACAAACTGTTAGGGCCTACATAAAGCTGTCCCAACAGCAGAGCTTTCTTTCCAGCACAATGGAGTGAATCCTTGCCATCAAAGAAAGAGAAAGATTTACAGTTCTGAGTTGGATGACCGCTCAAAACGTATTTTCCCAGTCTGAGCGCGTTTATTCCGACATTGCAATGCTTGCAGTTAGCCACTGTCACTGATTCTTTCCAAACAACTCATTGTTGAATTTGAAATGTACAACTTGTTGTGTAATGTGTATGTCCAATGGCCGATGAGCAACGATACATTTTGTCTATAATTTATCTTCATTATTTATCTTTATATGACAAGGATTAAAAAGGATTTGCCAGTAGATTGTCGACTTTATTGATGATGATGACTGCTAGCTAAGATTGTGAAAGTATGATGTTGACATGATCAATCCAATCAAAGCTACTGTACATATAACGTGATTCGACGTCATTTTATCTGTGGCCAATGACCTTGAGCCTTCTTGGAAGGGCACTTCTAATCTAAGTCTATGGAAGGACCCAAAGAGCTCACATTCTTGATGTTACCCTTTTAAAGGCAGTGACAGAACACTTAGCCAATCACGGTGCAATACTGAGCCAATCACAGTACAATGCTCCTATTTTCTGCTAGCCTGCGACACAACCTGGAATCGAACCAGGATCTGTAGTGACACAGCTAGCACTGCAATGCCTTAAACCGCTGCGCCACTCTGGAGGCTATTTAGCAGATGCTCTTTTAAAGAGCGACTGACAGTCGTGAGTGCATACATTTTCGTACTGGACCCTGTGGGAATCGAACCCACAACTCTGGCATCACCGGTGAATGAGATGGAGACTTTTTATCCATTTACCCTCTAAGCCAGTTGTTTTCAAACCTCTCCTCAGGGACACCAACTGTTCCATGTATTTGATCTATTCCAGAGCTAGCACACCTGATTCAACTTGTCAACTAATCATCAAGCCTTTGACTAGGTCAATCAGGTGAGCTAGTTCATGGCTACAACAAAATTGTGAAACGTCTTGGGGTCCCTGAGGTTTAAGAAACACTGCTAAACCAGTGTTTGTTAATCCAGGTTCTGGGGACCCAAAGGAGTGCACATGTATGTTTTTGCCCGAGCACTACACACCTAATTCAAATCATGGCAAAAACTACAATGTGCAACCCTTTGGGTCCCCAGGACCAGGAGGAAGAAACACTGCTCTGAGCCTATGAAAAGGGCCATCCTCCCCAAAGAACACACCCAATTGGTCTTGACCCGGGTCACACAAAGATCAACCCCATTGATTTCTCTAAACCTGAAAGATGGAGGGTGTGTGATCTCCCAATACAATAGCACTGTGACAGAGGAACTGAAGCAACTTTCAGATGTTAGGTCCATGCAGCAGCCTCTCAGAGAACCGTCATCATCTGCCATGTCAAATAGAAGAGGGATTGAATCGGCAGGAGAGAATTTAGATCAAGCCTGTCTGAGTCGCCCCTGCAGTTCAACCTCTTCACTGCTCCCTCTCTGTCTGATGCTAAACAGCTAGCTGCCTGTGTTGGAGCATCTTGAGAGCAGACTGGTTCAAAGTCAATACATAATAGTGCTTGTTTCGTGTCCTCCTTACCATAAACCGTTACAACTTCATTGCCAGTCCTGAAGTAATCCATCTTTGCTCTCTCTGGACCATTGTAGAACAGTAGAATGGATGGACTAGTGGCTGTCACTTTTGATAACTCTTTTTGGTGTTTTTGTCTTTTCATAATTGAGAATGAATATGAGTATAATGTCATGATAGCATCTTGTAATGTCTAATTGGGTGTACTGATAGAGTCTAGAGATGTCCAGTCACCCACCTTTTTTTTCATCTTCAATGGTCAGAGCAGACACTGATGTCTACCTACTGGAGTGTCCAGGATTTGTAGATACTCCACAAACATTTCCATTACAACAAATGTGTAAACATCAATATGTGTTGATGGAACCGTGGTTCAATGGTCAAATCCCACTGTTTCCCCATTATTCCTGGACAAAGGCACGAGAGGGAATGTCATCACTGTGTTCTCTGAACAGGGAGTTGTTTACTGGGACATCCTTTTCTGATGCAGACAGTGGTGACTACTTGTGTAGGGGGAACTAGTGATCTGGATCCATATTATTAAAGCATCTCAGACTAGGAGTGCTGATCTAGGATAAAGTCCCCCCAGTCTATGCACTCCTGCTCTGAGACACTTTATGAATATGGGCCCTGGTTTTTATTTTATTTATTTCACCTTTATTTAACCAGGTAGGCTAGTTGAGAACAAGTTCTCATTTGCAACTGCGACCTGGCCAAGATAAAGCAAAGCAGTTTGACACATACAACAACACAGAGTTACACATGGAATAAACAAACATACAATCAATAATAGAGTAGAAAAATCTATATACAGCATGTGCAAATGAGGTAGGATAAGAGAGGTAAGGCAATAAATAGGCCAGGGTGGTGAAGTAATTACAATATAGCAATTAAACACTGGAATGGTAGAATGTGCAGAAGATTAATGTGCAAGTAGAGATACTGGGGTGCAAGGGAGCAAGATAAATAAATACAGTATGGGGATGAGGTAGATTGGATGGGCTATTTACAGATGGGCTATGTACAGGTGCAGTGATCTGTGAGCTGCTCTGACAGCTGGTGCTTAAAGCTCGTGAGGGAGGTATGAGTCTGATTTTTGCAGTTCGTTCCAGTCATTGGCAGCAGAGAACTGGAAGGAGGTTGATTGCCTTGGCTGTACTTTATGTCACACACTCCAATCCTTTATCATTATAATGTAACTAATGTAACCACTTCTGAAATCTGTTGAGAGAGCCCTGTCACAGTCAACATGACATCAGCCTGTAAACACACAATCAGAACTCTAAATGTTTTGTTACATTTACCACTGTGACATTTGAGTACTTTTCCCCCCATTTTCTCAATTATTTCCCTCCACATATTTTTTCCTCTCTCTGAACGTAATAATATGCAGTTAACATAATAAGCCGTTAACCTTGTTTCATATTTATGCAAGAGCTATAGGAAGACAATAGGATGGTCAGACTTTCTTTTACTAAATATTTATGGCGCAGTGAAGGGAGTTGTGGTCCCTCGGCAAATTATCTAAGTAGAGCCATGTGAATAATACAGTGTAACCCCACGGGCTCTAGGACTTAGATTTTCTGGATCTTTGGGGAAGGTCTTATTTTGTCAGTTATGTTCATGCATGTAATCATCGATTGTGTCCATTGCGGCAGCATGATTTACCATCTGTGGTGTCCCATGGGTTGACACTGCTTTCATTGGCTCTATCCCCACAGACATGTGTTAATTTCCGGTTGTGAATTTTTCTTAGATGTTTCTCAAATTCTAGTTGTTTATGTGAACGTGGACAACAGATTTTAAATTTGGTACACCCACAAAAATAACAGTGAAGTAGACAACTTTTCCACCTTTCCTAAGCAGTTGTCTTTAGCAGTTTAGCCCATAAGAGCCCATTCCTTCCAATTTATATTGTCACCAAAAGTAGGCTAAGATTGAAGTCGAAATACTGTGTCCCATAACACAGGTTGACATCACCAGCTCAAATCTCTTCTGACAAGTGACAACTTTTCAGCCCTGTTGTTTCCTTGGCTCATGTACCCTTTACCTCCCCTGCGCGCCTTCCAGACTATTTTTCCCGCTGTTGTGCGGAGAAAGACGCGGGTGCAGCGGCGGGGAAACAAATTGTCTACAAGCACTCGCCTTTTAATTCACATTCATTCCGTTTCAGACGCTAACAAGCAGCGATAGACACAATCAGAGTCGAAGGTCTCTAATAATTACTATGTTGGAATACTTGAAAACTGGAACTTGGGAGGAATGGACATTATATCGAAGGGAAATTGTATAGGGTACAAATACGCTATAGGACTACATATTTCTTAAGCAGTTATTCCTCTTATTTTTTATTTAAATTAATTTGTTTTAATTTGTAGCGCTGATTTCAAATTAATACTGGGCAAAGTGATGTATTAATGTTGTGTATTGTAGGCTACAGCGACGCATCTAAAGCGCACCTGCACCTCGATCTTGACCAAACAATTTATTTTAGCTAACAGAAAGTATCACACAAGTATGCTACCATATGTCGCCGTACAATGAGAATTGTCAACTATATTGGATAGAGACTGGGTGGCTACAGCTATAGAGTGGTTTATTGTTTTGAAACCATCCTTTCTCAAATTCGTCATTGTCCATGGATAGCCTACTGTTTATCCAGAAACTCCACAATCACAGTAATTAAAGGAAGTACTAGCCTAGGTGTAAATATAAAAAGTGAGATCAGACTGCATATTTTTTTGTCCATTCGGATGGTGTACTGTCTTCCACGGGAGTCTGTTACAAGTTGTTGTTACATTGGCAGCAGCTGTCAAACCCTTGGGATCCTGCCCTTTGAGCAACAACGGGCTCCGTTAAGGTAGGTAGGCCTATTGCGCATGACAGTGTGCTGGACAGCTCCAGAGAGGGAAATTTAAAAACGGTTTTTCGGAAACAAGTGCTGCACAGTGAAAACACAGTAGACTACACGGACTCGTCAACAACTAACATTTTCTGCAGATTATCCTGAACAGGTAAGATTGAATTTTTTCCGGTATGACAAGGATGAATGTCAGCAAATAGTTATGATACTTTGAGTGAGAGGGGATTATTTAAATGAGAGAACTTTTCATTTTTGTGTCATTGTTATTTCAGAAAGGGTGGGAAACGCTGCTATATTTTGGGATTGCACAAAAAGTAGTTTTTTTTTATCAGTAAAAAAAGGTTAATAAATAACCTTGTCAATTGTAATGCTTATTAAAAAGCAATCCATTTGACTTCTCTATTGTAAAACGTCAATGTTATATTATTTTGAAGCATAGGCCTACATATAATACCCCTGTAACTTGTGTATAAAAACATTGTTTGTTGTCTATTTTAATTTGCAATTGTTATGTTTTTTCCATGATAGCTGATATGATTGTCATTAGCTTATATCATTATTGTTATTAACTGGTCATAATCAGATTCAGATTTTTTTAAAATAGTGCATTCATTGTAACCTATATGATTAATGTAGTACATAATACTATATAATACACAATATAAATACTTATTTTCCTCCATAAGTAGTCTGTTTGATGTGCTAATATTTTATTTATCTGAAGGTCATTATAATAGCCTATATAATGAGTAGACAAAACAAGGAAACAAAATTAAAATGGTTAGGTCAGTAAAAAAAAAAAAAAAAAGGTCTAGACCTAAATGACATCAAGTATTGAAGCCTAGATGTCTTATGCAGAGGCACTTTTTCCTTGTTGCAGCATTATCAAATATCCCAGGAAATGATAGAAAGTGGAATTACATCCAGGATGTCAGGAGTTCTAGAAAATTCAGGTCATCATCCCTCTCCACAAGATTACAGGTAAGACTGGATTTGTGAATTGCAATGATAAGCTTTTTGATCAAAGTTGTATCTTTGTAAAGTTGGCTCCACTTAACAAAAAAAATGCAAATATGATTCAAAAGGTTTAGGTATAAGGATAACTCCAATATATATTTTCCAAAATCTCCCTATACTGTAGTTTTAATCCAACGGTAGATGGACAGCTCTTTCAGTGAAGGGAGGTGGTGTATGAAAAAGGGGAAGAAAAAAACACTACCTAAGAATAAATGATTTTGTCTGAATGGATCTGTCAGAAACCATCAGCTCTGTTTACACTCCCGCTGCCGGCACACAGTGAGACTGAGCCTCTTGGTCCGTCGGCTCCAAGGGGGAGATGGGGCTCTCCGGGTCACTAGCGAGGAGAAGTGGCTCTCAATTAGGAGGAGGTGGGAGTGGGGTCTGTGTAGTATTGAACCTCTGGGAAAGCTTGTGCGGCTTGTGCTAGACGGGGGACACTATAGACCAGCATGCCGTGCCTCGTTGAACATGCTCTTTATTGTGGGTTAAGTGGGGGTGTATAGGGAAGAGGCATCCTAATTGCTGTAAAAATATTTAGGGTGATTGGCCTAGGCCTAGAGATGCTTGTGAGATTTTCAGGCAAAAATTAAAAAGCATTAAGAATGTGTTTTACATATAAAATGTATTATAGGCTATGACTGTTTCCAATCAAGTTTAAATGTGTTGATCAAATCCCACTAATCGTTGAAGGGATATTTATGTTCTCAAATACAACCTAACATGATTTTTGTACCTTGGCTGTAGTCAATTCCTCATTCATTTAGAAATGTTTGTCAAAACACCATACAAACACCCAAATCCTTTATTACAAATGTACACTTTCTGAAGGTCGTGTCTACATTAGATTTTTTAAAAGTCACGTTATCATGTTATAGGCCTAATTCACTTTCAGATTTTGCTTTGATGCAACTCAATGACAACATTCAAAAGTGGATTGAACCCCAATAAAGTTCAGACATGTCCTTCCGGAAAGGATACTGCTGTAATATGAGTTGGATTGGTCTGTTTGTAAGGTGTTTTAGACATATTTCAGAATGAATGGAACCCTATCTTAATACTGACAAAACACAATGACTATCAAATACCTAAGTAAAATAAACCAAATACATATCCAAAAAAGTGTCTTGGGGATCTGACTACAGCCAAGGTAAATGGCAGATCATGTTAGGTTGTATTGAGTTGAACATCCCTTAATAAGACCAAAATAGTAATCTTGTTGGTATATGCTTCCATTGGAACTAGTGCTCTCTAAAATGCGTTTTACCTATTTGGATTAAGCCTTAACTCAGGGTTACAGGTGGTGAGGCATATATTTGTAGTTTTTTTGTGTGTGTGTTTTTTTAAGAGAGAAAACATGCGTGTGTGTGTGTGCATGTATGTAGGCATGTGTGCATGTGTCTTTTTGGGGGGTAGAGGGAGCTCATACTACAAATCTCAAGTAGAAATAGGTGTCTGTGGAGGTGCCTGTGGTGTACAGTTTCACAGGAGCGTCTGTCACTCTGCTTTGAAAGAGACGGTTATTCACAAGCCTTTACTAACACATGCAGTCAAGGTGTCCAAAGTCTTGTGCCAAGGCAAAGCGCTGGATGAAATGTCATTTATTCAGGTGACAGGCTGAGTGAGCAGTGTGGCCTGACCTCCATCAACCCCACCCTCCTCCCTCAGTCCCCTAGGGCCCCGTCTACTGGCCTTCTGGGTGGAGGGAGGGGGGACAGTGTGAGGGGAGAGGGTGGAAAGGGACAGGCAAGCAGATGGCATCCTATTTGTCCCTCTTGTGTGAGGGCTGTCATTCCAACAGATTAATGCAAGGGCTGGTAAAAAAAAAAAAAAGGGCAGACAATCAAGGAAGGGTCTGGGTGGAAACAATAGAGCCACGTGCCACTGGACAGATTTGTCGTTTGGGACACAATAGGTGATAATTTTTCAATAGACAAGGCCAACTGTTGCAGAGCGACATGTGCCGCTCTCCCATATTTTCAAATGATCTCATGCGCTGTTTACTTATGATTCAGCCAATGGGTAGAGGGAGATTGTAGTCACCTGATGTAGGGGTGATTTTGTTTGCAGTTGGGGTGGGGTGGGGAGCGGGGGATCCTACAGTCTCCAGACCCACAAAGTAACTGAATAGTGAGTGTCGTCATAGCGACCCCAATTACTGAACTATTCTACAGTAAGTGTGTGGAGAGACGACTGGAGAGGATTCTTCTCTTTTCTCCCTGCAGAGCCCTCCTGTCTTAAAAGAAATAATGAGCAAAAGCTGATTGGCACCCTATGCCCCGATTAAGCAGAAATTAAGCAGTACATTAACCAATAATGTAAGCAGGTATGGGAATTAATTGTTGACAACTTAATCATTAGGTGGTGGTTATGTTGCAAATCTAGTGATCACTTATTTTTATTTGTATTTCCCAAAACTCAGGAAGTAGATCATAGATCAAGGTCATAAACAAGTTACTGAAGAGGGATTAATAATAACGAGAATGTTGGCTTTTTATACATAATGTTACTATTACAGTAATTAGCTAATCAAATAGCACTCTATAATATACTTGTGGTAAATCCCAGATAAGATTATACTCCTGGATTATGATTCATTTTCACTTCTCCCAATCCAATGTTGGATGCATTACTTTAGGTTTAATGGAATACATGTCTGTTCAGTCAGTGTCCTATTTATTTGCCCTAGATATAATCAGACCTGAATAGTATGAATACTATTTATAAAGCTGGTACTTACACATTTGTTTTGGGGTTTGTACTTTTGGGATTATTATTTTTTGCTTCCATGGCAACAATGATTTCAACTAGTATTTGAACCCAGGTCTGGATATATCCTACAGTTGTATGCTAGGCTGTGTATATGAGTGGTTGTGTTGCTTGTGGCCCATCCCTGCAGACTTCTGACCACAGACCCCTCCCAGCTACAAGAGGATCTCCCTGGGGAACTGCAGTCTCTGTCATGGCTCACATCTGTAGATGTTCCCCGGCTGCAGCAGATGGCCGATGGTCGCGGTGGTGGCGGAGGAGACTTCAACGGGCCTTCCCAGGGGCAGGGGAGCAGCCTGCTTGAGCAGCAGACAGGTGAGACACACAAAAACACACACACACGCCAATTGGGGGAGCCTGCACCATTTCAAATCCACACACACACGCTCTGATTGGATAGTTCAGGAGTGCTTCTGGGCTCTGATGCTGAAGAGGACAAATTGATCAAAATGATTACAGTTGGAAACATAACTGCCAACCTGGCTAATGAGACTGGCAAGACCAATAGAATGATTAAAGTACAGTATAAGGGGATATAGACCTGGGCCTATACTGATACTTGATAGGGCCATGGACCCTGTCTTAATGCTTTACAAATGCATCCTTCCTTCTTATCTTCCTTGAAGCACAATCATGTATCCGAATACTTAAATTGGTGAACGTAATAGGGTGGTAGCCTTGCTCAGCCCTATCCAATCACTTGTGCTTACCTGGAGGAAGGATGCATTTCTAAAGTATTGGAACAGGGCCGATGTGTGGAGATTGAAGACTGACCTGGATTTTGTACTGCTTCCTTCCTCACAGCTCAACTGAATAGCATGACCATGGCAGGGGGACAGGGAGCCATGATCCACCTACAGAGCAACATGCAGCACAGCCCCCTGGGAATTAACGTCATCACCGCCCACAGCGGAAATGTAAGTTATGCATCCTGACATTAAAAAATACATATATGATTTATCCAAACTGTTTTATTAATCAGTCCTTATTCTCTAGTTAAATGAAATCATATAGTAAATATACTAAAGTTGCCCTGGGTCTATTCCACAGATGTCTCCATTCTCCATGAATGGGCAGCCCTCCCCGGTGTACCAATGCCCTGCCTCTGCCTACCAACCTACAGCCCAACAAGTTTTCACTCTGACCCAGGCTAGCCAGCAGGTAACTACGCCATCCCTACAACTGGGCTGTGGATACAGTTTGTGAATTAGACATGAATTGTTACATATAGTTACATAGTATTGTTAGAGTATTTAGTAAATGACAATGTAACAACCTATTAATACAGTATTGTTAGCGTAAATACAGTGTTACTACATGGGTATATGAGCAACTTAATGTAGTGTTAGAGATTATTCTATGAGTTTATGGCCTACTGCTGATTAAGGGTTTGATGTTTATATGGCATTAATTAAAACACCATTTTTATTTAAAATAAATAATATACATTACAAATATTCTAGATTGTTCTCTCATTTTCTCTCAGTGTTCTCCTGCTGGGTTCTATAGCAATGTCTCCTTCAACAACCAAAACCTGTTCACACAGCCGCGCCTGGCTCCACAAAACCAGGACCTACAGCCCAAGTCTTTCCCCAAGCCCATCTACTCCTACAGGTAAGCCTCCCCTGGGCCAAGGGGCATTACAGTAGTATTGTATTGCCCGGGTCATGTTCACTAGGGCACACAAAGGAAAATTACAAGTTCAGTAGTTCCCCGTTTAAGTCCATTTTCTTCCCTTTGGTGCCTAATGAACAACACCCTGGTCTAATTATCAACCATATGTAATGTATTTACTTCCTAGATTTATTACTAAATGGTAATATTGTCTTTCTACTTTGATCCATCCTCAGCTGTTTGATTGCTATGGCTCTGAAGAACAGCAAGACGGGCAGTCTCCCTGTCAGCGAGATCTACAGCTTTATGAAGGAGCATTTCCCCTACTTTAAGGTAAGACTTGAGCAGATCCTCTAAGGGCTGGTTTCTCGGACCCAGTTTAAGCCTAACCCTGGAATAAAAAGCATGCTCAATGAAGAATCACCATTGAACATGCTTTTTAGTCCAGGACCGGGTCCAGAAAACTGGCCTAATATTCAATAGGGATTGGGGAAGCAGATATGTTGCATGGAAGTTAGCATTGTGTTTAGTAAGTCGTTTAAATGTCTCCTTCCTCTCCTTGGGGTTGTTTTCCCTGTAGACAGCACCAGACGGATGGAAGAACTCAGTCCGACACAACCTGTCTCTAAACAAGTGCTTTGAGAAGGTGGAGAACAAAATGAGCGGCTCCTCACGTAAGGGCTGCCTCTGGGCCCTGAACCCGGCCAAGATCGACAAGATGGAGGAGGAGATGCAGAAGTGGAAGCGCAAGGACCTGCCAGCCATCCGTCGCAGCATGGCCAACCCAGGTGAGACCACAGGGCTGACTGAGGTCTATTCACACACAACCTGGATCCTGTTCAATAGGCACAAAATAGAGGAAAAGGGACTGAAACCGGGAGGAACAACCTGAACTCATTTTTGTTATCCTTTGCAAAATGTTTTTGAAAGATTCTGTGTGCTCTATTGAACACGACCCTCCACCAATGAAGATGATTATTCCCCCTCAGTTTTATATGTCTATGTGGCAAATGTCACGGCTACAGTACAGTTGGTTATGTTCCAATTGACACTAATATGCTACATTTCTGTGGTCTGCGATAAGCAGCATTACAGAGAAAGAATCTGCTAAGTTTGTTTTAAATGGACAGTTATCAGTCTGTCATCAGCTGCTAATCTGCACTGTTTTTCTCTCTCTGTCAGATGAGTTGGACAAGCTGATCACGGACCGCCCAGAGAGCTGCAGACGAAAGCCCATGGACCCCGGGATGACCCGTCTCCCCAGCTGTCCGTCCGGCCTAACCCTACCTGTCCCAGGCCAGATGCAACCCCAGCCCGTGGTCACCCTGTCCCTGCAGTGCCTTCCCATGCACCAGCACCACCAGCTTCATGCCCAGCTCCAGGCCAATGCCCAGGCCAGGCTGGCCTCGGTATCCCCCGCCCATAAACCCCCCCTCCACACCGTTCCTGACCTCTCCCACAGCCCTCTCTCCACCGAGCATCCCGGCAAGCAGCCTCATGACTTCTACAGTCTCCATGGTGACGTCAACGCAGAGGTGGACGCACTGGACCCCAGCATCATGGACTTCGCTCTACAAGGTGGGTAGCTATAGCACCTAGTCACAACATGATATACTAATTGAACAATCCTCAAACCAATGTTACTTGCACTGGAGTTGGCCATTTTCTTGTCTCTTAGAAGCAGTGATGACCATTGACGTGACAAAATGAGTTCCTTCTGTCCTCAGGTAACCTGTGGGAGGAGATGAAAGACGACAGCTTTAACCTGGAAGCGTTGGGCACCTTCAGTAACTCTCCCCTGCGTTTGTCTGACTGTGACCTGGGCGCCATGACCGGCAGCCTCCCTCCTGTCTCCAGTGGAGGCAGCATGCCCTTCTCAGACCTGCAGGCGACAGGACTGTTCACCTCATACGCCGCCCTGGACGCCCTCTCCTCCCAGTACATGGGCACGCCAGGCAACAGCAAGCCCATCACCGCCCTGCTTTAATGAAAACATCCCCACCACAGAGTGGAAGTCAAAGATAGAGCTGTACTGATGCATCACCAACAGAATCAAAATACCTTCTTTTGTTTTGCACAGTGGCTCTACTTGTCGAGCTCACTCCTGGCACCAAAAACCACCCCACATCTTCTTTGACTGAAAAGCGTGAACCCTCATTGGTTTTCTCTGTCCACAATGACAGTGTAACTTGTGTTGCCATCCCCAAGCCACTACTTCAGATGTGAGAAAGAGGTCCGTTTGGAGACTGATTTGATCAAAATAATTTTAAAACCACACACATACAGGGTCTTCGGAAAGTATTCAGACCCCTTGACTATTCCCACAATTTGTTACGTTACAGCCTTATTCTAAAATTGATTAAATCAGTCTACACACAATACCCCATAATGACAAAACAAAAACAGGTTTTGGGAAAATGTAGCTAATTAAAAGAATAAATAAATGGAAATATCACATTTACATAAATATTCAGACCCTTTACTCAGGACTTTGTTGAAGCACCTTTGGCAGCGATTACAGCATCAAATCGTCTTGGGTATGACGCTACAAGCTTGGCACACCTGTATTTGGGTAGTTTCTCCCATTCTTCTCTGCAGATCCTCTCAAGCTGTCAGGTTGGATGGGGAGCGTCGCTGAGTTTTCAGGTTTCTCCAGAGAGGTTAGATCGGGTTCAAGTCCGGGCTCTGGCTGGGCCACTCAAGGACATTCAGAGACTTGCCCCGAAGCCACGCCTGCATTGTCTTGGCTGTGTGCTTAGGGTCATTGTCATGTTAGAAGGTGGACCTTCACCCCAGTATGAGGTCCTGAGCGCTCTGGAGCAGGTTTTCATCAAGGATTTCTCTGTACTTTGCTCCGTTCATCTTTCCCTAGATCCTGACAAGTCTCCCAGTCCCTGCTGCTGAAAAATATCCCCACAGCATGATGCTGCCACCACCGTGCTTCACCATAGGGATGGTGCCAGGTTTCCTCCAGACGTGACGCTTGGCATTCAGGCCAATCTTGGTTTCATCAGACCAGACAGTCTTTAGGTGCCTTTTGGTAAACTCAAAGCGGGCTGTCATGTGCCCTTTCACTGAGAAGTGGCATCCGTCTGGCCACTCTACCATAAAGGCCTGATTGGTGGAGTGCCACATAGATGGCTGTCCTTCTGGAAGGTTCTCCCATCTCCACAGAGGAACTCTAGAGCTCTGTCAGAGTGACTATTGGGTTCTTGGTCACCTCCCTGACCAAGGCCCTTCTCCCCCGATTGCTCAGTTTAGCCGTGCGGCCAGCTCTAGGAATAATCTTGGTGGTTCCAAACTTCTTCCATTTAAGAATGATGGAGGCCACTGTGTTCTTGGGGATCGTCAATGCTGCAGAAATGTTTTGGTACCCTTCCCTTGTTCTGTGCCTCAACACTATCCTGTCTCGGAGATCTACAGACAATTCCTTCGCTTGTTTTTTGCCAAAAAACAGTTCTTATCAACTGTGGGACCTTATATGGACAGGTGTGTGCCTTTCCAAATCATGTCCAATCAATTGAATTTACCACAGGTGGACTCCAATCAAGTTGTAGAAAAATCTCAAGGATGATTAATGGAAACAGGATGCACCTGAGCTCAATTTCAAGTCTCATAGCAAAAGGTCTTAATACTTATGTAAATAAGGTATCTTTTTTTTTTTTTTTATACATTTGCAAAAAAATCTTAAACCTTTTTTCGCTTTGTCATTATGGGGTATTGAGTGTAGATTGCTGAAAAAAAAATATATTTAATACATTTTAGAATAAGGCTGTAACGTAACAAAATGTAGAAAAAGTCAAGGGGTCGGAATACTTTCCGAAGGTACTGTGTACTGTAAGCAAGAGGAGTAACCAATGGCGGCTAAGAGGGAAACTCAAATTAGGAGCAAATTGACTAAAATATACCGACATCTCTGGTGAAACTTTGCCAAGCAAAGACTCAAGAGCTGTGCTACCCTGTAGTACACCAACTACTAACTTACCATCTGCTAGTTATTGTACCATTGGCATTCCTGTGTTTGTCAGCCTTACCATGATATTGTTAAGTTCCCTGTTCTTTATCTGTTGTCTGTATCATCTTAGGAAGTATTACTGTGATGTTTTATTTATATTGGAGAAAGGGAGGAATTTATCAAACACGGTTTACTGTATATATTTGTATGTTTCAAATCCCTTCTATCTCCACGGAAAAGCTTTAGTTTCTTAAACAGTATTTACCCATACATTCCAAAACAGGTCAGCATTGGAAAATATGCTAAAATCAGTCAAATTCTGAATTCATCATTGAAGTATTCACATGATTTTTTATGACTAAAGGCTGTCAGGCTACATGTACTTTAAAATTACACAAAAACAATAAAATCACAATGGGTAAATCAGTTTCAGTTTTGTGCTGAAAATATATTCATTACATTTATTTACTTTACCTCCTATTAGGGTTACATACACAAAATAGCAGATATTTTATATATATTATTGACACAATTTCAAATGGATATCTGATATTTTGTTGAAGGCAACAGCAGGAGAATAGCTTGGGTTCTCTCGGTTACAATTTTGTCATTTATCCATTGTACTGTTGTCTGCCCTTGTTCACCTGAGTTTAAGCAACAATCAGAATTATATTAAACACAATGAAAACATGTACACGTATTCATATCACATACAAAAAGATAGCATAAATCATTATCTTCTTTAGGTGTCCATTTGTTCCAAATGAGCACCATACAAATACTAAGGGTGTGAATTTATCTACTGGCATTTAGATTGTTCAGCCAGACTACACACCATGTATACACCATCAATAACCAGGTTTCCATCCAACCTTTTTATGCGAGTAAAGTACATGTTGGATAAAAAAGGTGACAACAGGCCTGACGCAAATTTGTAGGTAAACTTCACAAATGTCGACAAAACAAAATACAGGGTTATTATAAAGTGGGTTATTTTTGTGTCGGTAAAATGTATTATGTGAGAAACGGCGGTGAAAATGCCTTTATGCGAAAATATTGCTATAATAACCATCATATCAAAGTAAACTTGGAGTCACGTGATGACATGTTGTGTCGTCCTCACACTAGACTATTTGGTAAAACATGCACTTTATTAGGCTACAGATGAAATAAATGATGAACTTCACAGGGTGGTGAAAGTGCACGGTGATGAGCTTGATGCTACTTTCCTATAAATATCGAGGGTCTTATTCTGGTGACATGATAGTCAATGATTGGCTGCTGTTTGACAAATCAAAATAATCTCGCTCATTTTGTCCATAATAATCTCATGTAGGCTAGCCTACCTGCACTGTATATCTGCGAGTTGTTGGCTAACATGCAAATTATTCGACCCGAATGAGCACATTCGCTATATAACAAAAAAAAGTGAGAAAACCATCAGTAAAGTTGAAAATCCGACAGAAACCCATTTAACTTGTATTTCTTTTTTTTTGGGGGGGGGGGGGGGGGGGTAAATGGGAATTTAACAGCAAAAGTAATTTTTTTGTGCATACCTCTTCACGCAGAGCCTTTTATCCACAACAAGTCAATTTGATGTTAACACATCTCTGGTGGGAAAATGCACATGCTGAGAATATTGGCATGAAAATCTGTCGCCAATTGGATGGAAACCTAGCAATTGACAACAAAAAAATACAAATAAAATGACTCAGGAAAAACACAGGTGTATTTCTAATTCAGTCAAACACCAATAATACAAAGAAAGAAATTCAAGGGCACAAGAATAAACACTGGTGGTAACATTAAGTACAAAAAAAGCTTTTACCTGACTTTCAAATTGCACACGGTTAGGCTTTTAAAGACTACACTGACTTAAAACTAACCTTTGGTTTAATTAGGGAAAGAAAACAGAAAATTCCTCTTCGTACAGTATGTCGTACATTCAGAGGATAGCAATGAGAATCTTTATTAGAATACTGACAAAAAGGCCCATGGTTCAATCCATTCAATTAATGTTTTTAGATGTTACATTTTTGAAACAAATGGGTTTTCCCATCCTATTGATAATGTGAATTTGAAATGCCAGCAAGTAGTGGTGGTTCCCTCTGATCACAGCAATGTCAACCGCTACATGGAACCAGACCGTTTTGTTTGCCTGCTTGTAGTGTCAGGTGGGTGGGGTTTGTACCTTTGATCATTTTCTATTGGTTCCATTGGAACAGACAAGCTCAAACAAGCTCAAACAAGCTCAAACAAGCTCAAATACAGTATTTGAAATGATCTGAGATAGTATTTGAACCCAGGCCTGCTTGGAACATCCTAAACAAGTCCAATCACAGCATGTAGTACATGTGCAGTATATAGTGGCAGGGTGAATCTCTGCTGTGCCTGGTTACAGTGTGTGAGTAGCACTAACTAGCCCTAACCCTGAGAATAAGACAAGCTTTAGTCTTCTTAGCTTTATTAGCTCACCTGATTACAACAGAAAGTAGGATGCACTGGAGAAGATGCTGGCCCTAGGGTCCACACGTCTACTTCTCTAGTCTCTCTCGTATGGTACAACTACACGGATGTGTAGGCATCAGGCAGCTCAGCTCAGACCTAGAGTTTAACTGGGAGCCGTGCCGTCCATCGTGGCCAGCAGGTGGGAAATCTTGGCCCTCTGGGACGGAGTGATGGTCTGGCTCATGTGGATGATGCAGTCCATGGTCAACTCAGGATTGGCTTGCACCAGGCTAGAATAACAGACACAGTATACACAATAGGATTACTGGTAGTTGCTAGCATATATACACAGTACATTCAAGTGCATGCGTGTGTGTATATTATATATATACACACACACACACATGCGCGTGTGTGTGTGTGTACCTGCGGATGTGTTTTAAGGCGTGGTCCCTCTTCAGGTACTTGATGTTCTCTCTGATGGCTGATCGTGTGCCGTCCTCTTTGGTCAAATGTTTCTCCAGCCACTCCACCACCGCTTTGTTGTGGTCCCAAAGGTACGCCTGGAAATGAGGCACAGAATCTCACTCTAAAACACTTCTTCACACAATGGATTGGAGTGAAATAGATTGGTGTCTCCCACGCCGTAAACCAACATCTTAAACATATGGACCAAAAATAACTCCTTATGGTCAGAGGGTGACAATTAGGATTACATGTTTCAGACAGGGCTGCTACACTATAATAGCATAACACCACTTGTATGACATGAACGGAGACATTAAGTTGTGACGTCCATACCTGGACTGTTCCCTCAGTCTCCACAAACCAGCGGCGCAGCATGGACTGGATGTGTCCGTCACTCAGCTCTGGGTTGGCCTGCAGGACCTCACACTTCACCACGCCCTCCAGCAGGAGGCGCCGCAGACGCCAGTAGAAGAAGCTCCGCACGTTCTTCCAGTCCAGGATGTCCTGCATGTGACCACCGGGTTACACAGACCAACCACCGGGTTACACAGACCAACCACCGGGTTAAACAGACCAACCACCGGGTTACACAGACCAACCACCGGGTTACACAGACCAACCACCGGGTTACACAGACCAACCACCGGGTTACACAGACAATACAGTGAGAGGGAGGGACACTGATGCCCCTGTCCCATTGCAGGTACAGAGAATAGGACTGTGCACGACACATGCATCTCCTGCCAGCCCATGTGCTCCCTTTGTATTTTCCTTCAACTTTATTTTGCAGTGTTGGCTCTGGGACCTTCTCTTGTTTGATTGACTATCATAACACAGAGAGTGTTGTTGCAAAATACAGAGAGGAAAGTTGATTCTTACCGTGATGGCGCCCTTCTCCTGCATCCTACCAGGAGTGTCATGGAGGTCCACAAACTGCACTGCCACCTGGTGGTAAATGGGCAGTAGGAACTCCTCTCTGGCCCTCAGTTTGGCCTCCAGGTCCCGCCGCTGTTTGTCCGTCAGCTCGGGTGTACCTGGTCAGTCAAGAGGATTATTCAGCCAGTGTCTCCAATGGAAAGCAGAAAATGTGTGATTCTTATTGGACAAGTCCAGGTAGTCTTATCCTGTTTCAGTCTGATTATTTTTGTTTGGTGCCTAATGACCCAGTTGTTTTTTTTAATAGTTGACAAACCCCTTTTACTCTAAACATGCAAAAACTTCAACAATTGTTATAATGCTAATGAAAAGAAAAGATGATGCCTATTGTACATATGGGTGGAACTACAGGTACTGTTGTAAGAGTTTACCAAGCTGTTCAGCCAGAACGGCGTAGATTGAGTCGATTCGGCGCATGGTCTTCAACAGGTCTTTTCTGCGATACTTGATCTCAACAGTGCCCTCTGCCTCGAGCACACCACCCCTGGACAGGGAGAGAGTGAGAGACAAAGAGACAGAGAGAGAGACAGAGAGAAGAGGGGGAGAGAGAGAGAGAAGAGGAGAGGGAAGATAAGGGGAGGGTAAAGAGGAAGAGAGGAAGAGAGAGAGGGTAAGAGAGCAACTCATTCACATTGCAGGGAAGCTTCTCTCCTGTGTAAATGTAAAAAGGCCCACCTGCTCTCCTTGTCTGCGTAGAGCTCCATGCACAGAGGGTTGATGGTGGGGTCGATCACCACCCAGGATCCCCCTCTCAGCTCGGCGTGCGGCGGGATGTAGATCAACACGGGCTGGCGAAACTCACGCAGGCCATCCACGATGTAGGCACCGAACTTCAGCACCTGGTCGTACATGTCTGAGAGAGAAACGGACTTGCACTTGTGGTTGTATTTTATTCTATAAATGCTGGGGTGTTTTAGTGGCAGTTATTGTTCCAGTCAGTACCAGACCTGGGTTGAAATACTATTTGAAATATTTGTAATATTTTGAGCTTTACTTTTATCTGCCAGATGGGCATTCTTTGCACTTTTCTAGACTTTTCTATTGGTTCCCTTAAAACAGGCAAGCTCAATCAAGCACAGATACAGTATTTGAAATTATTTTATGTTGTATTTGAACCCATGTCGGCCAGTCTGTACCCTTCATTCCCCCGGAGAAGCCTCTCCAGTTGGCGAACACCATCAGAGGCAGCCGCTCGCGGTTGAAGTCACGGATGGCCTGGGCCGTCTTAAAGGCTGAGTCCGGGAACCACACCTGGCCAGCCTGTTGCACCAGCTGAGAGAAACACACAGAGATGGATATTACACTCTGGTGTAGCTGTCATTTGAGTCTGTGTTACCTTGTCAGATCATGTTTTTCTTTTCTAAATGATCGAAGGCATCAATACTTTATTAATGACGGCTTACTAACACGTCACCTTGGCATATGACACAAGCAGGTCCATTACGTAATCATTAAAAGACACAACATACACTGAGTGTACAAAACAGAGGGTTGTGCGGACAGTACATCACTGGGGCCGAGCTCCCTGCCATCCAGGACCTCTATATCAGGCGGTTTGAAAAGAAGGCCTGGAAAATCGTCAGACTCCAACCACCCAAGCCATAGATTTTCTCTGCTGCCGCACGACAAGCGGTACCGGTCTATAAAGTCTGACACCAACAGGCTCTTGAACAGCTTCTATCCCCAAGCAATACGACTGATAAAAATGTATCTTTATTGACCTTTTAATTCAATCTTTGCACTCTCTATGCACACTCACAGGGCCCCCCACCCCACACACGCTCTCTCACACATAATATGCACATACATTTATACTGACTCTAAACACTCGGACACCCACTCACATACAAGCTGCTGCTACACTGTTTATCTTCTATCCTGTTGCCTAGTCCCCTTACCTCTATACATATCTACCTCCATCACTCCAGTATCCCTGCACATGTAAATATGGTATTGGAACTGACTTTTTAAATATTTCCTGTATAGAGTGTGCCTACTTACTTACTTTGTGTATTTCATATTTCCTATTCTTATTTCTCATGTGTTTTTCTAGTAATACATTGTTATTGATTATTCCATTGTTGGGTTTTGAGTTTGCAAGAAAGGAATTTCACTGTACTTGTGCATGTGACATTAAAACTTCAACACCTTCCTAATATTGAGTTGCACCCCCTTTTGCCCTCAGAACAGCCTCAATTCTTCTGGGTATGGTCTACAATGTGTAGAAAGCATTACACAGGGATGCTGACCCATGTTGACTTCAATGCTTCCCACAGTTGTGTCGTGTTGGCAGGGTGTCCTTTGAGTGATGGACCCTTCTTGATACACATTCTTGATACACGTTGGAAACGGTTGAGCATTAAAAACCCAGCAGCAGTTCTAGACACACTCAAACCGGTGAGCCTGGCACCTACGACCACACCCCGTTCAAAGACACTTACATATTTTGTCTTGCCCATTCACCCTCTGAATTTCACACACACAATCCATTTCTCAATTATCCCAAGGCTTAAAAATCCTTCTTTAACCTGTCTTCTCCCCTTCATCTACACACTGATTGAAGTGGATTTAACAAGTGACATCAATAAGGGATCATAGCTTTCACCTGGATACACGTGGTGAGTGTCATGGAAAGAGCAGGTGTTCCTAATGTTCTGTACACTCAGTGTACAATGTGGACACTAAGCCACTCACTCTGGCCTCAGAGTCCAAGTTGGCTGGATCGGCCGGGATAGCCACCTCAACGGTGCGTGTTTCCACTGCGATGACACCAATAGGAATCCCTCCTAACCTGTGGTGTTTTTTGTTACAAGTTAGTTGTTAATTTACGTTCCGAGCACTAACATCTCAGGGGTTCCATATCCTGTAGGTATGATGCTTTACATATATTGTCAACATGTATGGACCTTTATAATGTCATATAATAACACTTCAAATATCTCTCTCTATGTATCAAATGTTTTCTACTGACTCACAATGGCTGGTATTTAGTAAGGATTAAAATGCATTTGAATTTAATCATAATGCATTGTGCGTGCAGACTTTAAGTTTTACCCGTATGTCTTCTATCAGCATTTCTATCACAGAATTCTAGGATTACAAGTTTCTATTGTGCGTATGTGTGTACCTGGCTCTGCCTACCACTACTGTCTGGGCCCAAGATCCCAGTACCTCCATGAAGGAGCCATGGTCACAGAATCCACTCTGCCAGGCTCCTTTCACAGCTAAACACAACACACAAACAGAGTTGATTTAGTCGTCCAATTGCATTTTTTTTATGTGGTTTTGGTTCGATTCAAAATACAGTACACTACACCGTGGAATCAAAACGATAGTGATATATCCACGGGGAAACAGAATCTGGGCAGAGTTAAGAGGGTTATGTATGCTGCAGAGTGTGTCTCACTGGGGTGGGGCCTCCCGGCCAGTAGCCAGCGGGGGTCATAGGGAGCCTTGGTGGGGGTGAACTCAATCTCCCTCTCCACTGGGTCCTTGGGTGGGATCACCGGCACCGGAGAGTGCTTGTTCTGAAACCAGAGTAGAACAATGTTCTGAGATCCTCTATCTGGGGGTTGGTCGGCCGAGTTCGACCTCTTACGGGACATCTTTAGCCTGGTCCCAGATCTGTTTGTGCGGTCTTGCCAACTTGGCGTCTCAGAGTAGAACTGCTGATCTAGGATTAGTTTTGTCTGTTAGATCATAATGAATATGATTATATGAACAGGGGGACCTGATCCTAGATCAGCACTACTACTCGGAGAAGCTTTATGAATATGGGCTCAGATCTGAGACCAGGCTAGGATGTTCTTTCTCTTCTTCGAATGTACCTTAGGCATAAAGGAGAGCCACTGCAGGATGGTGAAAACGCCCTCGAAATCGTCAGGCACTGTGCTGTGTGTCACACCATTGTTGTGCATGATCTGAACGCCTCCCAGCTGGTTGTTGGAGGTGTACACCTCTCGGCCCAGGACCTGCAATGAAAACAGCTCCACTGTCAACGACGCGGAAAATACACCACATATCCAGTGGATTACATTCATCCTGTTCGGATGCTGCGCAACAGGGAAAGGGGGATACCTAGTCAGTTGTTTAACCCAACCCCTCTGAATCAGAGAGGTGCGGGGGGCTTGCAATAATCAACATCAACTTCTTTGCGGCCCAACACGCTAACCACTAGGCTACCTGCCGTCCAAGTGGTTGAAAAGCAGAAGGCATTAATGGTTATTTAAAATATATATATATTTTTTAATAGTTTCACTATTTCTGAAATACAAGACTCCTTAAAGGGTTATTTTAGCTAAAAAAACATATTTTGATATATTCCTCGTCAGTCCACTGCTGATATGGTCTCAAATTACCATTATACCATTGTGTTATCCTAATAGTGGACCTGTGTTCACTTCTTGGAAAAGTCTTACAAGGTGTCAAAAGCATGATGAATCCAAACAGACAGGACAGAGGCATACCTTGTTGAGGGCTCCAGCCCCAGTCAGGATGATGTGGGAGTTCTCCACCTGGATGACCCTCTGCCCCAGACGCACCAGATAGGCCCCGATCCCAATGGCACGGCACGTCACCTGCAGTAACCAGGACATAACATGGCTTTAACATAAGCTATGAGGCATGGTTGGCCTAACCACCTGGGGTATCTAACCCCAGACAAAGAGACGTGTGTGTGTGTGTGTGTGTGTGCGCGGTCTGCATGCGTGTGTCTGTTGTGGTCATGTGACGTCTCCTCCTGACCATGCTGATGGTGATGATCTCATCGTAGGCCTGGGATGTCTCCCCGGCGATGGTGCCTGATCCCCTCAGGTTCTCCACCCCCAGTCCCTCCTCGGTCCCTATGATATCAGTGATAACGTACCTGGAGCCCAGCCAATGGGATGGGAGAATGAGAGAGAGTGAGTCAGCAAATCTCTGGGATAACAAACTGTGTTTGTAAGCTGTGCTATTTGATAAAGGGGTGACTAGCCCCAGGTGAAGGGGGTGTGTCCTACCTGGACTCCCCACCCTCCTCCACATGGTGGCAGTGGACAGCGTTGGTGGAGCTGATGCGGGTGTAGTCCTGGGGCGTCAGGTACAGATACTTGAAACCCTACAGGTGCACAATAAAACAAACAGTCATCAGTCCCAAGGAAGAGGGCTCACACAGTGACAGAGACAGGGCATGACTGTGTAGAGGCTGATAGTGACTACATTATGCCATTACGTCCCACCCACCACTGTTCTGATCACAATTCTGTTTGTCCAACCTAGTAGACCATGCCACCAGCACATGCGGAGGAAAAGAATACTGGTCAGAAAAGGAACATGTTTGATTGCCATGACCTCTGCTGCAGCAAATGATTTACATTTTGAATGAGTATTTCCAGCGAGTGTGTTTTCCCCCCCTTTTCCAGCATGGTATGCCCTTACAAGTTTCAACCCTGCACCCAAAGACCTTTTTAGAATGACTATTGAGTTGAGCGCGTCAATAGTTAAATGGTCTGGCATAGAGTGTACTGGTAAGTAGTGCCCGGTGATAAGCCACCTTGTAAGGGTCCTGGGGGTCGATCCAGGCCACCTGGAACATGTGTCGTATCTCCTCGGCCAGGCCGATGCGCGCCCCGCTGTTGGCTGAGATGTAGATACGTGGAATGCCCTCGTCCCGGGCCAGCTCCGACGCCCGCAGGAACAGCTGGTCCTCCTGGGGCCCGAACGAGCCAATCATATAGGTGATGTCGTTGCAGATGACGATGATGTCGCGGCCCTCGGGATACTCAGGCGTCTTCATCCGCATCCGGAAGGCTACCATTCCCACCTGGGAGGGAGAGAGAGTGAAGAAGGGTATATGATTTTGCCATGTGGTTTTGGGACAACATAGGGGATTTAAAAGAAATAGGGTCCTGCTTATCTCTGTTTCAGTTCCTTCCAATCCACGTGAGCATGCCATGTGTTCTACCTGGTTGTCTCCAGGCAGGCGGTTCATTTGCACCAGTCGGTCCTGCGGGTCCAGCACCAGCTCAGTGCACATCAGCACGTCTTTAGGGTAACTGTCGCCCGGACCCCACAGCTTATAGAGGGCCTATGAGACACATGGGTTAAAAATAAATACAGTCCGCACAGTTTAAACAGAGGAAGGATCAAGAGTAAAACATTTTTTTACAGTGAGCGGTAGAGAGAGAGAGAGAGAGAGAGAGAGAGAGAGAGAGAGAGAGAGAGAGAGAGAGAGAGAGAGAGACCCCACCTGTCGGAACATCTCAGGGAAGTCGTAGACGTAGGTGGTGCCCAGGGTCTGAGCCTGGAAGCGCTTGTACTGCAACAGGTCCTTGGTGACATAGGGATGGTTGATGAGCATGCCGTGCAGAGGACCCTGCTTGTCTTCGTATGACTGGAACATGATCTAGAGATCAGAATGGAGACGGAGGTCAGCAGCAGCTCATAGCTTTGAATTGATAGAGAAACTTAAATAGAAAGTTCTTATCAACGATTTGTGAAGCATCTAGTCTTCATGAATGCCCTATGAAACCTTTATTAATTGTAGAATCTTTACTCCTGCACTGCTTATTCAACACCATTTCTCTGGCTGTGCAGTGTGTACCAATCTGTGCACACTGAATGTGAGTGGCAATTTCCTGTGGCATCGATAAGCAAGTGAGCTGATCCTGTTTATAGTGCTCTTCCGGATCTACCTACCTGTCCTGTAGAGGGGTCTGTGACTTCCTTATATAGGCTGATGTCCAGGTTGTAGCCCGACTCGTTGGTGAGGAACAGGTGGATGGGGATGGCGGTCCCGGTGGGCGCCAGCCGAATGTTGATCTTCAACTCGGCCTGGAGCACCCGGAGCTTCCACAGCCTACTACCGTAACGCATCACCATGGAGTGCACTGACTCCTCAATCTAAAAGGGGGAAGGGGGTGAGAGAGGACACAGAGAGGCAACACATACAGTATAGTTCATATACACATGTCAAATCAAATCAAGCTTTATTTATATAGCACATTTCAAACATGAATTCAACGCAATATGCTTCACAGGAAAAAAACAATACAGAAAAACTGAAATATTTACTACACAACAAACATAAGAGGATAAAAACAAAAGAATAACAATAAAAACTGAAAGACTAAAAAAGCACTATGAGAAAAAACAAAGCTAAAAATGTGTTTCAAGATCTCTTTTAAATATTTCCACAGTTTTGGCTCCCATCAGGTTCTCTGGCAGGCTATTCCAGAGGCTGGGGGCATAATGACTAAAGGCTGCCTCTCCATGCCTCTTGGTCCTAGGCTTTGGGGTAGTTAAAAGGCCAGTGCCAGAGGACCTGAGGGACCTACTGGGTACATAACTTAAAAGCATGTCTAATATGTATTGGGGTGCACAATCGTGGATTGATTTAAAAACCAATAAAATAATCTTAAAATGTATTCTAAAACTCATAGGCAGCCAGTGCAGAGGCATTAAAAGCGGTGTAATGTGTGCTCTGTCTGCTGCAGCAGTCTGTATGTTTTGCAGTTGAACAACGGCTTTGAGTAGACCAGACAGGAGAGCATTACAGTAGTAAAAGCATGGATGAGTCTCTCTGTATCAGCCTGAGATAGAAACGGCCGCACCTTGGCAATGTTCCTCAGGTGGTAAAAAGCAATTTGTCACATTCCTAATGTGTGATTCGAAAGTGAGTTCAGAATCTATAACGACACCTAGGTTTTTGGACCTGGTGTTTGATCTTTATTGCCTGTGAATTAAAACATGTGGCCAGATTCCCCCTCTGTGCTTTGGCTCCAATAATAAGTACATCAGTCTTGTCTTGATTTAGCTGGAGGAAGTTGTGAGCCATCCAAGTATTTAAATCCTTAATACAGTCTAATAATTTAACTGTGGAGCTAAAATCCTCTGGTGGCACAGAAATGTAAGGTTGTGTATCGTCTGCGTAGCAGTTAAAATCAATCCCGTGCTTTCTGATTACGCTGCCAAGGGGTAACATATATAAACTGAACAGTATGCAAAAATCGACCTTGTGGAACGCCAAAAGGGTGAAAAAAAACAACCTTGACCTAAATACACTACATGATCAGAAGTATGTGGACAGCTGCTCGTCAAACATCTCAATCTAAAATCATGGGCATTAATATGGAGTTGGTCCCCCCTTTGCTGCTATAACAGCCTCCACTCTTCAGGGAAGGCTTTCCACTAGATGTTAGAACATTGCTGCAGTGAATTGCTTCCATTCAGCCACAAGAGCATTAGTGAGGTTGGGCACTGATGTTGGGTGATTAGGCCTGGCTCGCAGTCGGCGTTCCAATTCATCCCAAAGGTCTACAATGGGGTTGAGATCAGGGCTCTGTGCAGGCCAGTCAAGTTCATCCACACTGATCTCAACAAACCATTTCTGTATGGACCTCGCTTTGTGCACGGGGGCATTGTCATGCTGAAACAGGAAAGGGTCTTCCCCAAACTGTTGCCACAAAGTTGGAAGCAGAGAATCGTCTAGGAAGTCATTGTATGCTGTAGCGTTAAGGTTTCCCTTCACTGGAACTAAGGGGCCTAGCCTGAACCATGAAAAACAGCCCCAGACCATTCATTATTCTTCCTTCACCAAACTTTACAGTTGGCACTATGCATTGGGGTAGGTAGAGTTCTCCTGGCATTGGCCAAACCCAGATTCGTCCGTCGAACTGCCAGATGGTGAAGCGTGATACATCACTCCAGAGAACGCATTTCCACTGCTCCAGAGTCCAATGGCGGTGAGCTTTACACTACTCCAGCCGATGCTTGGCATTGCACATGGTGATCTTAGGCTTGTGTGCGGCTGCTCAGCCATGGAAACCCATTTCATGAAGCTCCCAACAAACAGTTCTAGTGCTGAAATTGCTTCCAGAGGCAGTTTGGAACTCGGTAGTGAGTGTTGCAACGAGGACAGACGATTTTTACAGCACTCGGTGGTCCCGTTCTGTGAGCTTGTGTGGCCTACCACTTCGCAACTGAGCCATTGTTGCTCCTAGATGTTTCCACTTCACAATAACAGCACTTACAGTTGACCGGGGCAGCTCTAGCAGGGCAGAAATTTGACAAACTAACTTGTTGGAAAGGTGGCAGCCTATGACGGTGCCACGTTGAAAGTCACTGAGCTCTTCGGTAAGACCATTCAACTACCAATGTTTATCTATGGAGATTGCATGGCTTTGTGCTCGATGTTATACACATGTCAACAACGGGTATGCCTGAAATAGCTGATTTCCACTAATTTGAAGGGGTGTCCCACATACTTTTGTATATATGGTGTAGGTCCTAAACTAATTTAGAACTAACCAGAGAGGCCAACCCACCTCTCAATTCTGTCCAGAAGGATATCATGGTGAACATTGTCAAATGCAGCACTTAAATCCAAGAATACAAGGACAGAGAGCTGTTTGGCATCTGTGTTGGCTCTAAGATCATTTACCACTTTAACTAAGGCCACCATCATGTAAGATTATTTGCTTCTTAATTCATGAAACCACACAATCCTTAGTTGTATGTTTTTGCTCATGGGCCTGGAGAAGTGTGTTATTTTCTGTCCAATGAGGTCATTTCTGGGCAATATTTGTGTTCACTTAAGTGACCTGTTTTGGCCCTGGAGCACCCCCAGGGGTAAAAGTTTCACATAGCCCCTTTAAAAATTGAATATTACGAAAAGTATTGTCGCTAAGCACATCATGGAGGAACCGGCAGCGCAGATAGGAGGCACACTGACCTTGGAGGGGTCCATGATGACGGTGGGGACAAAGTTGAGGAAGATGTGGTTGCAGTCAGTGCGCACATTATTGTTGCTGAAGGCTACCTCCAGCTCATCCATGGCCTCCAGGAGAAGACGCTCACCCTCATTCTGCAGGTACTCAAAGGATGCTTCCTGGAGGAGAGAGAGAGAGAGAGGTGCAAGAGCTATGAAATAAAATTATTATTCTTAGCAAGACAAACTATTTATCTCAAATATAAGGGAACAAAAACAATACATGTATTTTTAAAGGGATTTGTATTTTATTTAACCTTCATTTAACTAGGCAAGTCAGTTAAGAACAAATTCTTATTTACAATCCTACTGGCCACAGAGATAAAAATGGTATCCATGAGTTCATCTGACTCTGGGGAAGTAGATAAAGGGCCTCATTCCCAGAATCCCGAAGTATCCCTTTAACTTTGTGTGGCGTTGACTCCACCCCCCTGTACCTTTGTGATGAGGTCAGAATGGCGGATGATGGCACGGATGAAGAAGCGGTAGTCGGTGACCTCGGCACCCTCCTGCACACGGGCAGCGCCCAGGTACAGGTGCATCTTGTGGTTGGCGCAGGGCACGGCTGTCAGGTCAAAGTTACGCATGCGGTTCAGCTCCAGCTGGAAGGCCAGAGCAGGCTCTAGGTTCCTGTAGATACGGTCCTCCTGGAACTGGGAGAGAGTGAGGAGGGGGGGGGGGGGTTGAGGGAGAGATAGTTTACTAGTTTTTTTTAAGGTTGTTCATGTATAACAAATGTCCAGTTATTGTGAGAACTATTTTGTGTAAATATGTTTTTTTTTTACCCCGTCTCTGGCTCTGAAAGTGAAGAACTTGGGAAATTCCCTCTGGTAAAAATCAGAGAGAAAAATGTGATCAATCTTGGTCGTATTCATTAGGGCACCAAACAAAAGAAAAGGGTCAGAAACAAGGAGAGAATATTATTGTCGAATAAGAAAGGATTGTTCTAATTTTTCATTACATCTTTTATCAGCCATAGTTTAATATAAGTTAATGTTAAGTTAATTGTACATTAATCATAAGTTATTGAACAATTTTTGTAACCTTAATTTTAGCAGGCATTTTAGCATTGATACCAACAGGCACACAATTTACAAAATGCAGTTGGGGAAATCTGTAGATTGTAAGGAACTAAAAGCTGATTTATTCTGAGGAGACCGAAGAGATTACCAGAGTTAGCCATACCTGAGACCGGGTATGGTAACTCGTACGTCTGAAGGTTATTAATGATGTTAGGTACGGCGGGAGTTTTTGTAAAATAGCTTTATAAATAAAAAGAGAGCAATGACTCAACCTATGTGACTTTCCAACAGTAAAGAATGCAGTGAACAGAACATGTCGCCTTGTAATGAAACGAAGAGCGCTATGTTTAACTGCATCTAATGGCTTTAAAACCTTTTACAGCAGTTGGCTAAATCACACAGAGTGTCTCTTGGTAGTCTTAAACAAATCTACTTTGAAACAAAAGTATACACTTCACACACATGGTTATGGTCTTAAAAAAAAGAAGACACCTGTACCTTGTCAGATATAGAGTTGAAATGTATTCAATTTTGAGTTTGCATCCCAATTTAGACTTTTTTGCAATTTTATAACTAACTTCATGCAATTCTACACATTTTGCCATAGGGTGGAGTCAAATGTTTGCAGTTTTTAATATGATAACGGATGATCAATGGGCTCCAACCCGGTCGGTAATTTGACCAGGCTTACTACAAGTTTAGATAGCTAGCCTATGGCTCTTTTTTCCATTAAAATGCATTGGTATTCATAGTAACGGCTCTGTTTGAGATGCTCAATGAGGAGACATGAGAGCGCTATTAGCTGACATTACATAGCTACTTTTCATCACTCTAAACTCCGACAATCAGCTTGTGATTGGTAGCAGATATTTTTGTTACGATTTCAGACTTGAATAGCAGGGAAGTAGACCAAGATGTCATACCCTCTAACCTTTTGTCTAACTTGTTGGGAAAGTGGTCAAAATGTCAGTTGTTTATAAAAAGTTTGAGAAAATGTTGTTGATGCGGTTACTTAAACACCTGTAACGTTTGATCAGTACCAGATAATTCTGTTCTGATTTCAGATTTGAATAGCAGGGAAGTAGACCAAGATGTCATACCCTCTAACCTTTCGTCTAACTTGTTGGGGAAGTGGTCAAAATGTCAGTTGTTTATAAAAAGTTTGAGAAAATGTTGTTGATGCGGTTACTTAAACACCTGTAACGTTTGATCAGTACCAGATAATTCTGTTCTGATTTCAGATTTGAATAGCAGGGAAGTTGACCAAGATGTCATACCCTCTAACCTTTCGTCTAACTTGTTGGGGAAGTGGTCAAAGGAGCTGATTTGTGTCAAAAGTTGCATTCACAGTGAATGGAATGTTGGAAGTCACGATGTCACAATGGAAGCTTTAGAATGTTGAAGAAATAGAGTGAAAGTGGATGAAGTTCAATAAGTTTTATAAGTATGATTAGTATAGGAAATTGTATAAAATCACGCTATTCAAGACCAGTCTGCTTGTTTTAAAGTTTGAATTGCGTTTCTAGCTTAAATGGTGTAAGAGGAGCAGCATCGTAAAGAATAACTAGAAGTCAGAAATGAGTGGTACAATATTTAAAGTGTGGCTGCTTTTGCAAGCCACACTTATTAATAGTAAGAGTTGACGGAGTACTACTCACCATTTTATTCAACATCAACAAAGGGAATTTCAAATGTAGCCTCGTATGACCATTCTGATCTCCAAGCTTACATTCTGTTTCGCTACATGGATCCCGTGCAACAGAATGGAGGCTTGGGAGATCAGGATGATCGTACGAGGCTATTTCAAATGGTCTTGTAGAAACATCTTACCCTCTGTGCAACTAAAAACGTGATCCTTCGGATGCCGTGCTCAAAGAGTAAAACTTTCTGGAATAAGAAATGATCATATCAAGTATAATCCTAGTGCAGAAATCATAGGACACTGGGATAATAATGAAGGGGTGAACCCCTTTAAGATTCCCCCCTATGAGAGAAATCCATAATGTTACTGAGAGAGTTTGGGAGGGATGAACAGTGCTGCTGACCTTAGACTGGGCGAAGGCAGCGAAGGCTGTGACCAAGGCATCATCATTCTCTGTGTCCGCCGACTTGATGGACACATTGATGATATGGATGGGGTTCTCCCTCATGTTCTGCAGGTGCGCAGGGGAAATCAATCACAGCTTAGTGAGAAATCTCAGCCTTCCCCCTTATATACCAAATGATCCTCTTAAAGATACTCTATGAGATGTACAGTTAATTAACATAGATGATAACAAAATAATAGAAATGTCTTATATTATAAACATACAAATCATTAGTATTAGGCAAACAGTATATATTTTCTGTCTAATATTTTGGTCCATTTAGGGGATCACTTGGGGGCGGCTCGCAAACACCACCAGAGTCAAAAGGTCTGTAAAGCCTGTGTAACACGATCCCATCACATGGTCACCTTGCAGTTGTCCTCCTCGTAGAGGCTGGGGCAAGCCTCGGAGAACAGCGGGCTCTCCAGGAGCGGGTCAGCAAAGCTGGAGATGACCTCGTCAAAGTTCCTGCACACACAGCCAGCGGATGGACACACTGGTCAGGTCAGGACAAGGCGTATTATTACCCTATATTACCCAGCCTACATATTTCTACCATGCAAACCTGACACCCAAGAGTTGTTCTCTGTGTTATTTCACCTTTTGAAGTCTTCAAAACATTGGAAGGCCACCATGGCCCCCATGCGCTGACAGGGGGGAGAGAGTGCCCCTTCTAGGAAGAGCTCGCTACCCTGCCGCCTCATCTCAAGCTGCCCTGTGCTGTTCACCGGCATCGCCACCCTGAGGGGAGGGAGGATACACTGGTGACTCCTGGGTAGGTTTTGGGTGGGCACAGAGAGCAATGTTCAGTTAAGGTTGGGGGTTGCTTTTCTTCAGCGCTAGGCATGGTGAACAACCATCGACACAAATGAGTGTAGGCACTGGTGATCAACTGACAGCAAGTTTACATTATGATGCCAACAGCATACTGTACATGTTGTCTTTCCACAAAGCATAACAGACAGCAATATCTTTGTTCACTAGACACTTTTTTTCTTTGATAATACGTTTCATAATATGAACTGATTGACTGATTGTGTTTGATTGAAAGTGGTGGGGCAGATTACCACAGTGGCCTATGAGGGTCAAATCAGCCTCTGGTAGAATATAGAATCCCCTTTTTGTCACAAAGGAATCACACAAGGTTTTAAAAGGCACAATGCATACTGTAGGTCAGACAAATTAAATGTGCCTCCCAAAAGCTAATTATCTATATGAAAGTTAAGACAAACAATACACAACATTAGAAATTCCTTTGGCAGAGGTTTACAGTTTCAAAAAGCGAGGGGGAAAAGCCATGCATTGCTAGGAGACATACACAGACAGAGCCAGGAGGAGCTGTAATCTACCTGTTCAGAGTAGGGCTGCTCCCTCTGAAATCAGACAATTGGCAGGTGAATGTTAGCAGTGGATGATCCACCTGAAAGCTCTTCCTTTACCTCTTGCATTCTTATTAGTTTCAAAGCACTTTATGACATACTCTAGCTTTGCACACATTAATAATCACCATGAAAAATCATTTTAAAGTTAAAAAGTTAAAAGCAGCTTATGGGTAATTGTATTTCTGTACTGTGTGTGATTGAGATCCATTGTGATCTTTCAGGTTGCATTCATGAAACCTGACTTATAACAAAATAAGAGAGCAGAGGGAACAGTTAAGCCTCTGCAATCAGGCCCGACTTTCAGTGAAATAGAATTTGCGCCACTTTGAAAATATTTTTTCCAAAAACAGTCTGTAAGAAAAAAAAAACGTTTTAAACAATAAATGACTGAAGTCCTTTTCCTGGTTTGTGGAATCGGAGCGTTGCCATCTTGAAAGCAATCTGATAGAACAGCAATTAATCCCAATAGTTTACCTCGGTCTGACTATTTGGCCCAAAGTGGCGGTGGGAAAACAACGATATTGAGGGTTTGTTCCAAAGGGCATACCACCCTGCATCCCACTGCTGGTTTGGATGGGAGACCAGATGCTGCTGGAAGTGGTGTTGGAGGGCCAGTAGGAAGCACCCTTTCCTCTGGTCTAAAAAAGGGGGGACATTGCCCTGTGTAGGGTGCCATCTTTCGGATGGGATGTAAAATGGGTGTCCTGACTCTCTGTGGTCACTAAAGAGTCCATGGCACTTATTGTAAGAGTAGGGGTGTTAACCCCGGTGTCCTGGCTAAATTCCGAATATGGCCCTCATACCATCACGGTCACCTAATCATCCCCAGCTTACAATTGGCTCATTCAACCCCCCTCCTCTCCCCTGTAACTATTCCCCAGGTCGTTGCTGTAAATGAGAATGTGTTCTCAGCCAACTTACCTAGTAAAATAAGGGTAAAAAAAAAATGTTGGGGGGGTTGAGGAAGGACAGAGAGGGTGTATTGCTGTGCCCAAATGGAAGCAGCATACAGACTGTACCATGACCAGGGGTTACAGGCTTTATTAGGGCTCTCAGTATAGGGACTGAACATCGATTGGCTCATTCGTTAACAAAGATACACCACCCCCCCCCAAAAAAAATTACCAGATACAATAGATTTCCATTCACATTGCTTAACATAATTAAAGCCTTACGTGGTGAATAGTGAATTAACTACAAACAACTTTTCTTTTGACACAGTTATCATAATGGCAGAGTTGTAACTTTATGTTGCAACAGTCAAAATTATCTGAATTCCATAGTTGGGAGATAGGGTAGTGAGTTTGGTGTAGAGCTGCTTTATGACGCTGGCAGAGAACTGGTGTCTGCCGTTGGCTGGGTACCTGTTGGGGTGGGACGACGGCAACATGAACTGGAAGTCTACAGCACACGTCCCGTCCTGCAACTGGCGATGCTGGAGGCTGTTCAGCTCATAAGCAATGTAGCCCCTGCGTACGTACACCTATAGGGAGGGGACAGCAGAAGAGAACATAAGGGAGAATTTTTGCGAAATGATCTCCATCAGGATGAAGCCAATTCCGGTTTATATGCTGTTCACTATGCTCACCTCCAAGGCAGCCATGCACACCACCCGGTTAGAGTGGTAGAAGAAATTGGGCAAAACATCGAAGATGGTGGTCTCAGACAGGATGAGTTTCTGCCGAGGGGAAAAGCAATATTATCCTTTAGATGTTGTGCAAGTCAACACAAAAAAAAAAATGCTGTTTTGCATACAACGCAGAAAATATGATGCTCACCTTCAGGTTCTCTGGGCAGAACTGGTGCCCATATATGTCAATGGCAGACAGAAAGATGGACTCCACCTGGTTGTGCCTCAGTTCATAAGAAGGCAGATGGGAAGCTATCAAAACCTGCAAAATACACACTTGTCCATCAATATGTGTTGTTTTGTAGCTACTAAACTGCTTATCTAAGTGAATAACATCTATCATCTTATCTGACTAAGGGCTTACCAGTCTGACTGAAGTCTTAGAATGTTGAAGAACGGTACACTCCATTGTGGGAAAACGTCATTAAGTACAAACAGTTGCGAAACGTACCTGTCTGGCACGCAGAGCCACCTTTGAGTTCTCCATCTTGTTGAGCTGTGTGAGCTCGTTCAGGATGGCCATCAGCTCGTCTGTTACGGTGGGGTCCCGGCCACACAGCTGATCCTAAACATCACCAGGGATACACAACCCACTCCCTATTAGCATTAGAAAGACGTAAAACATGGCCCCAATACAACAAACTACATATGTAGGAACACTGCATTACGGGTTCACTGAAAATTATTACAATGTATTATAAAGACAGGTGTGGTTTCAGAACCTGGTCTCAGAGCATTTTGTATTATTCTGTATGTAAATCCGAGACACTCGATTTAGTATGATATTTTACCTTTCGTATGGTATCTATTAATTTGTGGATGTCCATCACCCATTTCGTATGATATGTCACGAATTACAATTCGTATTATATGGTACGAATTTGCAAAACTTATAGGTTTGAATTTGTAAAACATTAATATTTTACGAATTAGCAAAACGTATGTTATGAATTCTAGCTAGGTGGCTAATATTAGCTAGCTGGCTAACGTTAGCTAGGCTAGGGTTTAGGGTTAAGTTTAGGAGTTCAGATAAAGGGTTAAGGTTAGGGGATTGGTTAACTAACATGCTAAGTAGTTGCAAAGTAGTTAAAAAGTTGCTAATTAGCTAAAATACTAAAGTTGTCTGTGATGAGATTTGAACTAGCAACCTTTGGGTTGCTAGACATTTGCGTTATACACCCACCCCACAGTTATAAGCTCACCTCTCCACCCCGACCAACCACCCTACTTTCCACCCTACCCTGCATCTCTGCCAGTGAGAATTTCTCCTTTGCTGACTAAAACGCATGATCATTACACAGGTTTATGCTGGGGACAATAAAAGGCCACTAAAAATTAGCAGTTTTGTCACAATGCCACACGTCTCAAGTTGAGGGAGCCTGCAATTGGCATGCTGACTGCAGGAATGTCCACCAGAGCTGTTGCCAGAAAATGTAATATTAATTTCTCTACCATTAGCTGCCTTCAACATTGTTTTAGAAAATTTGGTAGTACATCCAACCGGCCTCACAACCGCAGACCACATGTATGGCATTGTGTGGGTGAGCGGTTTGCTGATGTCAACATTGTGAACAGAATGCCCCATGGTGGTGGTGGGGTTATGGTTTTGGACGACATAAACTACGGACAAACACAATTGCATTTTATCAACGGCAATTTGAATGCACAGAGATACCTGAGGCCTATTGTCGTGCCATTCATCCGCCGCTATCACTTCATGTTTCAGCATGATAATGCACGGCTACATGACACAAGGATCTGCACACAATTCCTGGAAGCTGAAAATGTCCCAGTTCTTCCATGGCCTGCATCCATGGCCTGCATACTCACCAGACAGGTCACCCATTGAGCATGTTTGGAATGCTCTGGATCAACGTGTACGACAGCGTGTTTCAGTTCCTACCAATATCCAGCAACTTCGCACAGTCATTGAACAGGAGTGGGACAACATTCCACAAGCCACAATCAACAGCCTGATCAACTTTATGCGAAGTTTCTGCATGAGGCAAATGGTGGTCACACCAGATACTGACTGGTTTTCTGATCCACAGCCCTACTTTTTTAAGGCATCTGTGACCAACAGATGCATATCTGTATTCCCAGTCATGTGAAATCAATAGATATGAGGTAGAATGGGAACTGTAACTCAGTAAAATCTTTGAAAATGTTGCATGTTGCATTTATATTTTTGTTCATTATATTTTTGTTCAGTATAATTTGAGTGTCCCGGATTTACATTTACTATACTACGTCTAGTCTATGAGACCAGGCTGGGTTTCAATTACCAATGACAAAGTCAAGCAGAGGAACAGCTTGCAGGTTGTGTTGGTTGACCCCTCCAAAATAGCATAAACATTTGCGCAATGCATTTTCCTTTATAAAGATTGAGGCTGAATTGATGTTTAAGCTTCATTTGTTCTTCAACAAGTGGAGGCAGAGCTGTGGGTGTTAAGTTGAGAAAGTAGCCTTACAATAAGCATAGTGACCAGGATGTTCTTTTTGGAGACTTGGGCGTGAGAAAAGATGCTCTCCAGGACAGGGGTCATGTCAGGCTTGTACTGCTCCCTCAGGTTGATCACACACTTGTCGTAGTGAGCTGTTCACAAAAGGAAAAATATTGGCATACCATGTATCACCACAATATAAAATAACTCATACAACAGCAGGATACAGTCTTATGTCTTGATTATATCCACAGTGAAACACCAATCACCTTGCTGGAACTGCATCTCCACCTGAAGGTAACGGTTGAGCAGATCAAGCACCACAGACTTCATGTAACCCCGGATTCCACTGCGGTACCTGCAGCACATTCATATCACAATCCACTCAAACATCATATATCTGAAGTCATGTCTGTTATGGAGTGATGATTCAGATGTGAAATAAGAGAAGTGGGACCTCTGCACCAGCTGGACGATACTCTGAGTGTTCATGAAGAACACTTCCCGGTCAGCCTTCCTCTGTAGGGTGGCCGCATGGCTGTCCAGGATGCAGGCAATCTAAAATGGAGGGGGAACAAATTCAGCAGGCATACTGTAGAATGATTCACTTCATTAGCTGAGAGTGGATGCAGTTCACTGTGCATATATTAAATTCCCAGTCCCAAGTCTGATCATGTGGTGGCGAGTGTATGGGAACTGACAATGACTGTAAGAGTTGGCAAGACAGCACAAACAGATCTGGGGACCAACCTGCTACTAAGGTACTCCGAGGCCACTCACTTTTGCGAAGTGAGAATGGTCAAACGGAGCATATCAGTTAGGATTCCAGGCTAAGTCACTCACCCTTTGGCTGGGGAACTGGCAGAGCACCGAGGTGATGTTGCTGGCGTACTGGGCCATGACCTTGCGGATGGCCTTCTCCACACCGGGCGGGATTCGGCTGGACACGCTGGTCATGATCTCCTGCAGCTCCAGCAGGGGCAGCGAGGGGTCCCGCAAGGTCTTCATCAGGGTGCCCACCCACTGCTTCACCTGAAGGGGTGGGGGGAACATACTGTCATCACACCCTCATATCACACCCTTGTCCCACAGCTCAATCAACATTCCCATTCTACAGTGTGCACAAGGGATGCAAATGCCCGCATTCCAACTTGTCTTCATAGCAATCTGACAAGATTTACATGGTTCCGGAGAAGATAAAACACTTCTTTGGGGCATTATGCAATCTGATAATCTGCTCGACTACGATATTAATGTCGACCTGGAACCTTGCGGCCACTCTATTGGTATGTGCAGCGCTGCAGTAGGTGGAGGTCCCCACCTTGTTGCTGAAGTAGGGCTCGGTGAGGCAGTAGCCATCCATGACCTTGACCAGGTTCTCCAGGACCATGTGGAAGACCTGGTGGAGCTTCTCCCCCACGATGGGCAGCGGCTGCTGGGCTGGGAGAGAGGCCGTATTCAGCTCCACCTAAGAGATCCACAGGAAGACAGAGATTCAGATATAAACCAGCCTCCAAATGTGTAACTGACCACTGCGCCATCCCTGCTATTGACTGGCTGACTGATGGGACTGTTGTGTAGGTGGGTTGTTGTCCATGCTTATGTGAAGGTGTGTGATTTACATGATGTACACTACCATTCAAAAGTTTGCGTTCACTTAGAAATGTCTTTCTTTTTGAAAGAAAAGCAATTTTTTTGACCATTAAAATAACAAAAAAAATTATCAGTAATACAGTGTAGACATTGTTCATGTTGTAAATGACTATTGTAGCTGGAAACGGCAGATTTTTTATGGAATATCTACATAGGCGTACAGAGGCCCATTATCAGCAACCATCAATCCTGAGTTCCAATGGCACGTTCTGTTAGCTAATCCAAGTTGATCATTTTAAAAGGCTAATTTATAATTTGCAATTATGTTAGCACAGCTGAAAACTTTTGGGCTAATTAAAGAAGCAATAAAACTGGCCTTCGTTAGACTAGTTGAGTATCTGGAGCATCAGCGTTTGTGGGTTCGATTACAGGCTCAAAATGGCCAGAAACAAAGAACTTTCTTCTGAAACTCGTCAGTCTTTTGTTATTCTGAGAAATGAAGGCTATTCTATGCGAGAAAATACCAAGAAACTGAAGGTCTCGTACAACGCTGTGTACTACTCCCTTCACAAGAACAGCGCAAACTGGCCCTAACCAGAATAGAAAGAGGTGTAGGAGTCCCCGGTGCACAACTGAGCAAGAGGACAAGTACATTAGAGTGTCTCGTTTGAGAAACAGAGCCTCACAAGTCCTCAACTGGCAGCTTCATTAAATAGTACTCACAAAACACCAGTCTCAACGTCAATAGTGAAGAGGCGACCCCGGGATGCTAGCCTTCTAGGCAGAGTTGCAAAGAAAAAGCCATATCTCAGACTGACCAATAAAAAGAAAAGATTGGCAAAAGAACACAGACACTGGACAGAGGAAGATTGGAAAAAAGTGTTATGGACAGACAAATCTAAGTTTGAGTTTCGGATCACAAAGAAGAACATTCGTGAGACGCAGAAAAAAAGAACAGATGCTAGAGGAGTGCTTGACGCCATCGGTCCAGCATGGTGGAGGCAATGTGATGGTCTGGGGTTGTGTTGGTGGTGGTAAAGTGGGAGATTTGGACAGGGTAAAAGGGATCTTGAAGATTTTGCAACGCCATGCCATACCCTGTGGACGGTGCTTAATTGGAGCCAATTTCCTCCTACAACAGGACAACAACCCAAAGCACAGCTCCAAACTATGCAAGAACTATTTAGGGAAGAAGCAGTCAGCTGGTATTCTGTCTATAATGGAGTGGCCAGCACTGTCACCGGATCTCAAACCTATTGAGCTGTTGTGGAAGCAGCTTGACCGTATGGTACGTAAGAAGTGCCCATCAAGCCAATCCAACTTGTGGGAGGTGCTTCAGGAAGCATGAGGTGAAATCTCTTCAGATTACCTCAACAAATTGACAACTAGAATGCCAAAGGTCTGCAAGGCTGTAATTGCTGCAAATGGAGGACTCTTTGATGAAAGCAAAGTTCGAAGGACACAATTATTATTTCAATTACAAATCATTATTTATAACTTTGTCAACATCTTGACTACATTTCCTATTCATTTTGCAACTCATTTCATGTCCTTTTTTCCCATGAAAACATACATTTCTAAGTGACCCCAAACGTTTTTGTACGGTGGTGTATGTTTTAAACCTATTGCACTACTATGTGATTTGTACTGTATTATGTGATAAGAATGCCTACTATAATAGCTGTGTTACAGGCTGTGTCCGAAATGGCACCCTATTCCCTATATAGTACAGTACATATATGGGATAGTGTGCCAGTTTAGATGCAGCCATAGAGTTGTATTGAAGTAGGTGAGGGGGTGACTTGCTGGATGGATGCTGCTGGGGTTGTCCAGGTCCATGCGTGCCACCACACAGCCAGGCGCCAGCACCGCCCCATGCCTCTTCACATAGTGGACACAGCCAGACTCCACCACTGTCAGTGTCATCACCATCTTCATAACCTGCAGACGCACCGCAGAAGTCAGTCGGAGCACGCACACACGCACACACACGCACAAGACTGACTACCCATGTAACGATTATCTAATTATGAAAACCAAACCTGTAGACATACAGTAAGTTTTCATGGACTCCTCACTCACCTCGATCTCTGCATACGAGTTCCCTGCACAGATATGGCCTCCGTCCTCCACCAGGTACAGCAGGAGCTTACCAGCAGAGGACGACCTCAGCACAGTAGGGTCTTTCTCCTTCTCAAACACACACGTCTTGTTGCCAACAGTGATCCGGTAGCTAGAGGGTTACAAATACATACGTTCATGATGGCAAAAGAATCGGCTTAATGGCCCATCCATCCACCCGACAGAAAGTCCCACCTGTCCACTTCCTCCTTCATGTAGGTGGTGTAGCTGCTGCCATTGTAAGAGAGCAAGAGGCCGCCATCGCTCAGCCGGTGGACATCGATCTCAATGTCCGAGCCATTCATGATGACAACGTACGTGGTGGGGGACTGGCGAGCCACCTGTCAGTCACAAACAATGTTGAAGTCTTATTGGTTGATAACTGAGGGGCGAATCCAAACTTCCTCTTGAAATGAATTTTTACTTAATCTCCTATTGACATCAATGCATGACTAAGTGAAAATTTGACAAATTAGGATTCGCCCCTGATCAATCAAATTAATTTATGAAGCCCTTTTTACATCAGATGATGTCACAAAGTGCTATACAAAAACCCAGCCTAAAACCCCAAACAGCAAGCAATGCAGATGGAGAAGCACTTATCCCTGAGAGGATGAGATCAAGTCATGACAGAGAATGAGACAGGTGTAATGAGAGGTCTTCGTACCTTGAGGCAGTATTTGATCCCCTCGTAGACCAGGTCCACCTCGACAGTATTGAGCAAACTGGCTGCAGGCAACACCTGGCCCCTACAGAAGGACATTTCACATACTGGATTTAGACAGGTGTACAACATTACAGCAATAACACATTGGACCGACAAAGGTGATATTCGGATTCTCTTCCTTCTCCCCAGGTATCTACTTGTTCACTCCTCCTCAAGGATTTATAAGCATTGGATTGGTTGTAACAAATATGGGAGAAAAACACTCCATCTAACTCCATGCCAATCCAATACTTTTTCAGCCTTGATGGGGAAGTAACAATTGCACACTTCAGGGAGAAGGGGGGGTGAGAATGTGAATTGGGCTATAGTAGGCCACCTTTCCAGTGAGTGCAGGAAGTCGGACATGCTCTTCCTGAAACTAGCGTCCGCCACGTGTAACGACCCGCAGACAATGCCCAGCATGGTGTCTGGCCTCTCCGCCTTCAGGGAGAACACACACACAGACGTTGGAGATTTGTTTTTAACCAACTGTAGTCTTACAGGGTTGACTTTTTTAAGATTTACGTTCATATTCCACAAGGGTCCTCTACCTGAACTTTATCTGCGATGAGATTATCCAACCAGCCCGTGTCGATGTCGTTGTTCCGGAAGCTCTCTGTCTCCAGCAGCTTGATGAGGTACTCAACCGTGGTCCTGAAGTCCCCCCGGATACACAGCTCCTTCATGGCCACCACCATGTTCCTGCGCCACCACACAGTAACCACCACCACCCCCCAGGTATGGTAAGACACCAACACACACACCACCAACTCATGCAGAATTCCAAATGGATCTGAGCCGAGCCCATACACCCTAATCACTCCTGTAGATCTGAGAGCACTTTGATAATAGCTTCATCTTGCCTTCTGATTGGCCAGGTGAAAATGTCACCATATTGCTTCCACCTATCGTATCCTCTCAGGTCTACAGGAGTGGTTAGGGAGTAGGGGCTAGCGGTTAATAGGGACTTCATCAGAATAACTGATAGTCTAGTCTACAACACAAGGCAAGGAAGGACTCACGAAATTGCCTCCTCTCGGTTCTCCCCCCAGGAGAAGCAGTGGCCGAACTGGGAGTCAGCAAACTCGTGCAACCCCCCGGTAGCCCCGACACTGAAGTAGCCCCACACGTTCTTACTGCTGCGGAAGTTGAGTTCCTGCACTGTGCCCGAGCTGGGCTTGAAGCCCTGCGAGTGACAAGGAGGGAGGACAGGTCAGTTGTGAGCCTGCAGAACCCATGCCATCTCTTGTTAAGAATATGGCAGGCCAGCCCTGTAGAATGCACACCTCGTCTGGGTTCTCGCTGGTGATGCGGGCCGCAATGACGTGTCCCCGGGGACTGGGTACACAGTCTGGGGCCTCAAAGTTGATGGTGGTGTCCCCCCAAGGGGTCTCTCCATAAAGCATGCGGATGTCTTTGATCCTGTGGAGAGGGATCCCCATGGCTATCTACAACAAAGGAGAAAGACCAAGTTAACATTGTTTATTGCCAAGGAACTATTCACAGTTCCTAAAGCTTTTAGAACATCTCAACAACCACATAAATATAACATTTTACTGAGAAAAAAATGGAATGCGATCATTAAAAGGACGTCAAAGGACGAGATTAAACCCTGACCTCTGGCTGCTGCGTACCTGTAGCTGGGCAGCGGGCAGGTTGACATCCCCAATCATCTCTGTGCAGGGGTGTTCCACCTGCAGACGGGGGTTGAGCTCTAAGAAGTGGAAGCTCCCGTCTTCAGAGAAGAGGTACTCCACGGTGCCTGCGCTCACGTAGCCCACCATCTTAGCCATCCGCACTGCATACTGACATGGGGGAGGAGGCTTGTGTTCATTAGGCACCAAGAGGAAGATAACTGACTAAAACAGGGAGGGACTACATTTTCCGTTGTGTGCCCTAATGAACACAACTATGGAATAGTGAAATGGCCGAAAAACAAGTATCTAAATGTCAAAGTGGAGAATCGTCATTACAATGGCGAACATAATGACAAGGAAAGGCCCTCTGTGTCTCACCTGCTCCATGTGCTCAAAGGTGGTGGAAGATGCTATGGTGGCCGGGGCCTCCTCAATGATCTTCTGGTGTCTCCGCTGGATGGAGCAGTCTCGGCCAAACAGGGAGATGGCGTTGCCGTACTGGTCGGCAAGGATCTGGACCTCCAGGTGACGGGCATGCTGGGCCAACTGCATGACGAAGATGGGCGAGCCGGGCACCTCCGCCTGCACCTGTAGATGGATGGATCCATTGATTTGTATTAGATGAGGTTAACACAAAATTGTGCTAATTATGGACATGACATCACCATGCAGTGTGTGTGTGTGTGTTTCAGGTGTTATGGGCAGCCTAGCTGTGTGGATGTGGATTCAAATAAAGTATGTAAAATGTGTGTGCATGTGTGTGCGTGTGTGTGTGTGTGTGTGTGTGTGTGTGTGTGTGTGTGTGGGTGCGAAATGCGATGACACAAACCTGTCTAAAGAAGCTGGCAAAGTCCTCAGCGTTGTCCACCTTCCGGATGCCCTTGCCCCCTCCTCCTTCTGACGCTTTTATCACCACCGGGTAGCCAATTCTGTCTGCTCCCTTTCAGGAGAAAGCACATTGAAGATGAAAGGATATTCAGCAACCCTGAACTTGAAATCAAATATTTTATTGTTAAAACCAACGCGTTTCATCTTCAGTTTGCTCCACTGTTCATGAACCTTGGTTTAAAAGCGAGTTAGGGACAGCATTTCCATTGCTCGGGAAAGAAACACATTGAAATACACCGTTTCAGACCTCTTAAAGGACATCAATACAAACAGAGTGAATTAAATACCTCTCCAGTGACTATTTGTCAAATGCTGCAAAGGATGTCTCAATGGTTTCAGCATTGGCGATGGCGTGGAGATGCTTACCGCAAGTCCATCGTCAACATCACGCACGCAGCCGTGCACGTAGACCTCTGGAGGCACGCTGATCACATGGCCGAGCCTCTGGTCCTCCTCAGTCCAGTCTACTCTCAGACCTACAGCACACGCAAAAGAAAATAACATGAGACCTAGCTCAGAACAAATACACTTATGACAGAGTATAGAATAGAACAGAATCATCTTCAAAACCGCTAGTGTTAAAACACAACAGTCAGTCACCCAGTCAGAGTCCTAATACTGTCTTGTAAGTCTTTTGTAATACCAGATTGGGGGTGTGGGGAAGGGGTTTAAGATGCAAGGATGGATGGATGGGGGAGGTCTGGGGGTAAGTGTGCAGGTAAGGGGGTATATCACCTGATCCACTCCAGGGCAGGGTGGGGATGTCTGCGCTCTGGGCCACGATGGAGGAGGCCACCTTATCACCCAGGGCCCACATGGCCTTACTGGATGGCCCTGAGACACACGCAAAAAATAAAAAATAAAAAAACATATCTACATCAACACACCACAATGAATGGTGCTTGTGTTGTAACGCGAGTTAACCATCCAATAATCCACAAACGGCTTCATGCCGGGCTGTACCTAAGAAGGAGATTCCGTTCTTGTCCAAGAGCTCAGGCAGTTTGGGGTTCTCAGAGGCGTGACCCCATCCAACCCAGACCGCCTGTGAACAATAAGAAAACCGAGATCAGAGTCGGAGCCATGAAAATATAATTACTAGAAGGGACAAAGCCTCTCAGACCAATTTGACAGCAACATTCATCTATGCACTTAATATGGCCGCCGGTCCATCCATCGTAGAACATTGTGACTTGATTTGGGATTGGTAATGTCCCTTCTAAGCAAAAACGAATTCTCCTGTGGGTGAGAGTGGAGATGGAGGAGCACCGTCTGACCTGTACAGGGATCCTCTTGGCGATGTCCACTATCAACTCTACGTTGGCATAGTTGTTGTTGTTGGCGCCGCCGGGTACGGGTACATAGTGGTCCGCCATTTTGATATACTCTATAGAAGAGTCACACACATACAGTCACATTAGTCATTCGTGAGAAGTTCACACAGAAAGCATTTCTTTTGAGTAATTGAGTGACTCACTGTCGACTTTATCTACAGATGTGCCAAGAGACACAATGAGGAACAACCATCTGGAGCTGATGATGATGACCTGCTAAAACATGTTTCACTGACCTGCGTTCGCTTTCAGGTCCTCGGGGGTGACCATCACCACAAAACGGATGGTCCTCTCATTCCGGAACATCTCATAAGACCAACGGCGGATGGAACGCATACATTTGACCGCCGCTATGCCATTATTAGCTATCAGCACCTTGTGAAAGAGAAAAAGTGGGAGAGAGACAAAAAGAGAGAGAGAGAGAAAGAGAGAGAGAAAGAAACAAAAAAAAGAGAAGAAAGTAAACAGTACTCAACTCAATATTTGACACTATTTTGTTGTCTGTTGCTCGTAGCTTGATGAGTTTAGTCAAGAGAGACACACATTTAGTGACACGCATCCAAAAAAGGCACAGACAGGGAGGGAGGGATATCTTACCTTATCTATCACACGGTTTCCTCCAAAGCGGGTGACAAACTCAGCCGGCGAGGCCACGGTGAAGTGTCTTTGCAGCTCAATTTTTCGGTGCTCCCGACCCTTCTTCACCAGATGTGGGTGAGACATGCTAGGCCTGGAAAGAGAAAACATACAAGTGGTTGTCCAAGAGCACACATGCATCAATGCCTCACGCTTTTTATTAATATTTCATTCGTACAACTCAAGTAAAACGTCAAGCAACTGCAATCAGTCATTTCTGTGTTGGGACAAATCTCTGCATCATGTAAAGTAGGTCCCGGTAAATTAGGATGTAGGACTTCTAGAAGAACATTCCCATCCAGCAAGCAAGTTCACCAACATCGGACTCACAGGCCAAACCCAGAACAAGGAGGAAACAGCAGCATTGGACCTTCACAGCAAATCAGCCAAAGTTCAGTCTCTACAGAAGGTAATGGTTGTGCTGTCACTGATCAGGTCACAAGTGCATGTCTTACCTTCTCTGTAAGCCAAACATTTTGTCAGCCATATCCTACGCAAGGTGTTCAGTCAACCGCGACAGACAAATGTTTCAACTCGGCGACAATCTGACAGGCTGCAATACAACACACATGCTAATCCTCTCAGTTACCTACAGAGGTGCCTCAGACATGCCTGGTACTGCACGTATAAACAATGCTCCCAGACCAGAGAGACAAGCAAAAATACATAGCCTAGTTACACAAGCTTAATCCTATCAGCAGTGGCAGAGCATTTTACCATCTCTCCATTGTGCCCAACCACCAAAATGTTCACATGGACCAAGTTCATATGAAAAATATATGATAATGGAAACAATACTAACTGCACTCAGTTAGGCTGACACGTAAGCTTCAATAAAAAAGACTGTGATACTAACAAGAGCAGTGTGCAGGTTTCTCTTTTCTTTAAAGTTCTCTTTGTTACCATGTACCTGCAACAAGATAGCTCAGATGTGCGAGTGACTTTTTACATTTTGAACTGCAGTCAGTTAAAAGGAACCTGGATATGGGTTTTCGTTTTCAGTTCAAAATGATCACATGATGAATAAATTAGAAGCCAGACTTTCAGAATATCTGCCTATATTATTGAAAAGTGACATGAAGGGGCACAATAAAACAATATAAAGTTCAGTACCGAGAATGATCAAACACTAAACAATACAGGGGTAATTCCAAGGTAATGGAATTATGCTTTGACTCATACCAAACAAAAAAAACTATGATTTCAAAGTTGAACAAACCATACAATTCTATGCAAAAGGACTACTTTTAACAATTTGAAAAGAAAAATGTACTAAAACTAATTTAGTGGAAGAACTGTGCCAATGCAAACTTTGGTAATGGAGTTACGATAAAATCTCCCTCAGGTTTTCATGCGAACATGTTGTCCAAAAACTCTTAAATACTGTATCCCCTCCGAATTAAGATAAAAAAATGTCTGCAAAAAGAATGGGGTGTCAGCTATGACATACACTACCGTTCAAAACGGTACACTACCGTTCACTTAGAAATGTCCTTGTTTTTGAAAGAGAACCACATTTTTTGTCCATTAAAATAACAACATCAAATTGATCAGAAATACACTATAGACATTAATGTTGTAAATGACTATTGTAGCTGGAAACGGCAGATTTTTTATGGAATATCTACATAGGCGTACAGAAGCCCATTATCAGCAACCATCACTCCTGTGTTGCAATGGCACGTTGTGTTAGCTAATCCAAGTTGATCATTTAAAAAAAGGCTAATTGATCATTAGAAACCCCTTTTTGCAATTATGTTAGCAGCTGAAACTGTTGTGCTGATTAAATAAGCAATAAAACTGGCCATCTTTAGACTAGTTGAGTATCTGGAGCATCAGCATTTGTGGGTTCGATTACAGGCTCAAAATGGCCAGTAACAAAGAACTTTCTTCTGAAACTCGTCAGTTTATTCTTGTTTTGAGAAATTGCCAAGAAACTGAAGATCTCGTACAACGCTGTGTACTACTCCCTTTACAGAACAGCGCAAACTGGCTCTAACCAGAATAGAAAGAGAAGAGGGAGGCGCCGGTGCACAACTGAGCAAGAGGACAAGTACATTAGAGTGTCTAGTTTGAGAAACAGACGCCTCACAAGTCCTCAACTGGCAGCTTCATTAAATAGTACCCGCAAAACGTCAGTATCAACGTCAACAGTGAAGAGACGACTCCGGGATGCTAGCCTTATAGGCAGAGTTCCTCTGTCCAGTGTGTGTGTTCTTTTGCCCTTTGCCCATCTTAATCTTTTATTTTATTGGCCAGTCTGAGATATGGCTTTTTCTTTGCAACTCCGCCTAGAAGGCCAGCATCCCAGAGTTGCCTCTTCACTGTTGACATTGAGACTGGTGTTTTGCAGGTACTATTTAATGTACCAATTTAATTGGTGATCTGCTAGCCAGCTGATGAGAAATGTTGCAAATCATCTTTTTAAATCTGTGAATTGTTTGCAAGACAACACAATCTTTCCCGAAAGGTGTGAAAATAGGAAATTGTAACATTATCTGACTAAAAACGTTAGAAATTCAGCTGTCCGTTTTCTGCTCAATGTAGGCTTGCTTGCAACTCTGGGTCTTCCTTTCCTGTGGCGGTCCTCATGAGAGCCAGTTTCATCATAGCACAATTTTTGCAACTGTACTTGAAAAAACGTTCAAAGTTCTAGAAATGTTCCGGATTGACTGACATTCATGTCTTAAAGTAATGATGGACTGTCATTTCTCTTTGCTTATTTGAGCTGTTCTTGCCATAATATGGACTTGGTCTTTTACCAAATAGGGATATCTTCTGTATATCACCCCTACCTTGTCACAACACAACTGATTGGCTCAAACAAATTAAGAAGGAAAGGAATTCCACAAATTAACTTTTAACAAGGCACACATGTTAATTGAAATGCATTCCAGGTGACTACCTCATGAAGCTGGTTGAGAGAATGCCAAGAGTGTGCAAAGCTGACATCAATACAAAAAGGGTGGCTACTTTGAAGAATCTCAAATATATTTTGAATTGTTTAACACTTTCTTGGTTACTACATGATTCCATATGTGTCATTTCAAAATGTTGATGTCTTCACTATTATTCTACAAAGTAGAAAATAGTACAAATAAAGAAAAACCCTTGAATGAGTAGGTGTGTCCGAACTTTTGACTGGTACTGTATATGAAACATATAACACTAACATATCTTGATTAGATAAATATTCAATCCCCTGAGTCAATAAAATGTTAGAATCACCTTTGACAGCAATTACAGCTGTGAGTCTTTCTGGGAAAGTCTAAGCGCTTTGCACACCTAGATTTTACAATATTGGCACATTATTCTTTTAAAAATTATTCAAGCTGTGTCAAGTTGGTTGTTGATCATTGCTAGACAACCATTTTCAAGTCTTGCCATAGTTTTGTCTTATATCGGCTTGAAAATCTAACTAGGCCACTCAAGAACATTCGATGTTGTCTTGGTAAGCAACTCCAGTGTATCATTGGCCTTGTTTTAGTTTATTATCCTGCTGAAAGGTGAATTTGTCTCCCAGTGTCTGTTGAAATGCAGACTGAACCAGGTTTTCTAGGATTTTGTCTGTGCTTAATTCTATTCCATTTCTTTTTATCCCCCCAAAAACTCACTAGTCCTTGCCGATTACAAGCATACCCATAACATGATGCAGCCACCACCATATTTGAAAATATGAAGAGTGGTACACAGTGATGCGTTGTTCGATTTGCCCCAAAAATAACACTTTGTATTCAGGACTTATTTAGGATTGTAATAACAAAAAGGGTTTGAATGACTCAAGACATTTCAGCTTTTCATTTTTTTATACATTTTAAAAACATAACACCACTGACATTATGGGGTATTGTGTGTAGGCCAGTAACACAAAATCTCTATTTAATCTACCTTAAATTCAGGCTGTAAAACAACAAAATGTGGAAAAAGTCAAGGGGTGTAAATACTTTGAAGGCCCTGTAGCTAGCTAACCAAGACCGACTGGAATGCAACACTCAGCCTTCAAGTGCCTTTAGCAGCACTGCAGTCAAGTAAACAAACTCACAAATTGCTTCCTGAGGTCTAAAATAGCTGGACAAGAGAGAAAACAAAATACTACAGATAGTGGTGCCATTATTGATTACATGCCCCCCCCACCTCTCTTTTCAGTGTAAATACAGCTTCCCTGTTGAAGTTGTCACTGATATCAAAAATGTTACAGCGACTAAGTTCACAACCCTTAAACCTGTATCATAATTTGTCCTTAAACAAACATATTATTGATCCTGTGTCACACTGAAAAGAGACGGTGAGAAGTTCTTGTTGATGGCACTACTTTTGTAAAGTAGATAAAGGAGATAATCCGCTCACCTACTCTGCATCTCACAAAGTAACCAGCAATGTGGATAATAAAGGTTTGTTGAAAGAGGCTATCGTGCTAAGCAAAGATCTGTTGGCAGATTGCTGTATTACACTCTAGGGTTCGTTTCTGGACCAGACCACTGTTTTACAGCTTGAGTTGATTTCGGGGTGTGGTTTGATGCAGATGTCTCATGTGTGTGAGGGTGTTTGCAGGTGGGAAGAGTTAGCCAAATTATTTCGCCAATTAGCTTCAGCTGGCTGTTGTGCTACCGTAGCAAACTTGGTTTGACTTTTGATAGCATATCTCCGGGGCTAGTTAGGGACCATCAGTAAATTAATTACACAATGTAAATTAGACAATATTTTCATGTTGGACACCTTTTAGTTCTCATTAAATGCTTTCAATATTTGTATATGAATATCTACAATTTAGTTGGTTTGAGGTTAAGTCATTGAAATTTGGAACCAATAGAATTTTAACATACAGTATTGTCTCATGGTCCCTAATTACCGCAGGCATTACAATTGGCTTGCGTGCAGCTGGACTCCGAATGTATGATTACTTGTGTGCTGACAGCTGTGAGCAGGATTGAAATGAACCCAACCTTCATTTACGTTGTGACATACTCATGTACAAAACTCTGCTTTGGACCAGACTGACTATGACAATTATTTATCAAATCAAATTTTATTTGTCACATACACATGGTTAGCAGATGTTAATGCGAGTGTAGCGAAATGCTTGTGCTTCTAGTTCCGACAATGCAGTAATAACCAACGAGTAATCTAACAATTCCACAACTACTACCTTATACACACAAGTGTAAAGGGATAAAGAATATGTACATAAAGATATATGAATGAGTGATGGTACAGAACGGCATAGGCAAGATGCAGTAGATGGTATAGAGTACAGTATATACATATGAGATGAGTAATGTAGGGTATATAAACATAAAGTGTATGAGAGGGCTTTCAATGTTGTTCAGATGATAATGAATTATACGTCTTATTTATTTATTGTCCTATCATGGTGGAACAGTTTTAAAATAAATTATACATTTGATTTGTTGTTGTCCTATCATGGGGAACTACATTTTTAAAATAAATTATATCTATTTATTTATGATCCTGTTTTAATGGTACGGTCCATGACCCTATACCCTAGACACCCACCTGAAGGACCCAGATACTAAGGAGAAGTCCCTAACTGTTTTATGTGCATGCTGTAAGCGGTCTGTATGCAGCCAAAATGAGGTCAGAGACCAAGAGCAGCACTGCCCCCTCAAGATTCTGAGCCTGCTTGGCAGGGTTGGTCCTGCAAAGCCAAAGCCCCCTAAAGGGAGAGCATACTACACAAGGAAATTCTCAAAACTGCTAATGAGAACCTTGATGACCTTGTACCTAGCCGGTGGGGATTCCGGTGGGGTGCCCCAACCCAGGCAGTGGCAGTGCTGGCAACACTAGCTGCAGTAACCCATGGGGAGGGGGTCACACTCGGACATTCAGAGAGGGGGATATTATTGTGACCCTAGTGGCACAAAATCAAAGTCGGACTGCATGGAGATGCTTGGGAATATGGTCAATACGGGTGACCGTATTGTGGGTGTTGAAGGGAAAAGGTGTACATTTGACCTCCATCATCTAGGATGTGACAATGGTAAATAAAATCTCTCATGTTTTGCCTATTTTTTGCGCGGTCTTGCAGGCCTTCTCATGCAGCTGCAACTGCAAGTGCATTTGTAAATCAAGACCCATCTTGAGTTGGGCTCTGGTTTGGTGCAATTGTTGAGTAAGTGAGCTTTTGGTTGTGTGGGGGTATGGGTTGAGTGAGTGTGGGTGTATGTGTGTATCCCACAACTGTTGCGTAGGAGTAAAAGATGTTAGGGACAATAGAGGATGATCCACAGCTACATATAATACAAATCGAGGTGAGGGCGATGGAAATGCATTTGGCAGTTAATCTACTTCAATTCGGTAAATGGCACTGTGTGCTCTTTTCAAAGGATGGATCCCAGTCGGTTCAGGGCTATGGGATACAGGGGGTCGAGGGTGGTCTGCCGGGCATTGGGATGACAACCCAACTCGGGATGAGGGCTTTTAGCGGGTGGAATAGAAGGGACCAATTGGAGGTTTACTTAGTAGAAATGCAAATATCATGGTACAGCTATATAGACACTCAATCATCATGTTACTTTTTAATGGTACGTTTACAAACATATAATTCGATAAGAAGAATTGAAAGTTGTGTCTCATTATGATAGGTGGTGAAATAAGTATAGCCAGTTACAATTGTAATGGCCTAGCAGATAATAAGAAAAGACAATCTAAAAGAGAAGGAATATAATATCTATTGTTTACAGGAAACCCATTCAACAGTTTTAGATGAAGTTTTGTGGAAAAAGAACTGGGGGAGGTGAAATATACTTCTCCCATGGGCAAAGAAATTCAAAAGGGGTGATGGTTTTAATTAACAATAATTTTGATCCAAATGTGCAAATTGTCAGATAGAATTAAACAGATATGGCTTATTAACCTAGACGGTCCGAATAATGATGATCCAAGCTTTTTTGAAAATATAAGAATTTATCAACTCTACAAGCAACACTAGACTCTATTATTATGGTGGGAGATTTTAATACGGTCTTAAATACCTCTATGGACCGGAAAGGAAATCACACTACAAACTATCACCCTCAGGCACTTAAGGAAATCATGAATGTCATGGATATATTGGAATTAGTGGATATATGGAGACTTAAATACCCTGACCTAGTGAGATATACATGGCGGAGGCTTAATCAAGCTAGTCGTCTTGACTACTTTCTTATACCATTCTCTCTGGCACCAAAAGTTTAAAAAAAGTGTTGATAGGGGACAGAATGCGGTCGGATCATCACATAATTGGCATATATATTACTCTTACAGAATTTCCGCGTGGGCGAGGCTATTGGAAATTTTATCAAAGTCTACTAGATGATAAATTGTTTAGAACTAGGACAGAAGATTTTATAACTGACTTATTCAGACATAACATAGGTACAGCAGATCCCCTTATTGTATGGGACACTTTTAAATGTGCCTTTAGAGGCAATGCAATTCAGTACTCATCTATAAAACAAAAGCAATTTAGATCAAAATAATCCATATTAACAAAGGAAATTGAAGGACTAACAGTACAGTTAGATAGCAATAAAAACGGTACCATAGAGACACAGAATAAGTTAGAGGAAAAACAAAAAGAAATGGAGGAACTTATTCAAGAAAGATCCAGTGTAATATATTATAAAAATAAAGCGAACTGGATGGAATATGGGGAAAAATGCACCAAATTCTTTTTCAATCTACAATATAGAAATGCTACCAAAAAAAAATGTATTAAAACTTGTTACAAATGATGGAGTCACGCATGATTCACCAAATGATATTTTGAAAGAGGAAGTAAAGTACTTTAAGAATATGTTTTCATTTCAGGCTCCTCCATCTCCACTAACTGAAACTAATTGTATGGATTTTTTTCCTAATAATAATGTAAAATTAACATCTGTACAGAAAGACTCATGTGAAGGCCAAATTACAGAGGAGGAACTGTTTGATGCAATTGGGGCCTTTAAGGATGGGAAAACTCCAGGGCTGGATGGCATACCAGTGGAAGTATACAAAACTTTTTTTGATATACTCAAAGGACCATTATTAGCTTGTTTTAACCACTCCTATATAAATGGTAGATTATCAGACACGCAACAAGAAGGTCTGATATCATTATTACTGAAACAGGACCCAAGTGGTATATATAAAGATCCAGTCCGTTTAAAAAATTGGAGACCTCTTACACTCCAGTGTTGTGATGCAAAAATCCTAGCAAAATGCTTGGCACATAGAATTAAAAAAGTATTGTCAGATATTATTCATCCTAATCAGACAGGTTTTTTACATGGATGATACATTGGAGATAATATAAGACAAGTACTGGAAACAATAGAACACTATGAAATATCGGGGACACCAGGCCTGGTTTTCATAGCTGATTTTGAAAAGGCTTTTGATAAAATACAACTGGAGTTTATATATAAATGCCTAGAACATTTCCTAGAACATTGGGGAATCTCTTATAAAATGGGTTAAGGTTATGTATAGTAACCCTAGGTGTAAAATAGTAAATAATGGCTACATCTCAGAAAGTTTTAAACTATCTAGAGGAGTAAAACAAGGTTGTCCACTATCGGCATATCTATTTAATTATTGCCATCGAAATGTTAGCTGCTAAGATTAGATCAAACAATAATATTAAGGGATTAGAAATCCGTGGCTTAAAAACTAAGGTGTCATTGTACGCTGATGATTCATGTTTTCTTTTAAAACCACAATTAGAGTCTCTCCACGGCCTCTTAGAGGATCTGGATACTTTTGCTATCCTCTCTGGATTAAAACCAAATTATGATAAATGATACCATATTACGTATTGGATCACTAAAAAATGCACATTTTACATGTAGTTTAAAATGTAGTTTACCAATTAAATGGTCTGACGGAGATGTGGACATACTCGGTATACAAATACCAAAAGAAAGAAATGTTCTCACTCCAATACATTTTTATAGAAAGTTAGCAAAAATAGATAAGATCTTGCTACCATGGAAAGGAAAATACCTGTCTATTTGTGGAAAAATCACCCTGATTAACTCTTTAGTTATATCACAGTTTACCTATTTGCTTATGGTTTTGCCTACACCTAGTGACCTGCTTTTTAAATTATATGAACAAAAAATATTCAATTTTATTTGGAACGGCAAGCCAGATAAAATTAAAAGGGCCTATTTATATAACGAATATGAATTTGGTGGGCAGAATTTATTAAATATTCAAGCATTAGACCTCTCACTAAAGGCATCAGTCATACAAAAGTTATACTTAAATCCAAACTGGTTCTCTAGTCAATTGGTACAAATGTCTCATCCTATATTCAGGAAGGGCCTTTTCCCCTTTATTCAGATTACATCTGCTCACTTTCGGTTGGTTAAAAAGGAAATAGTCTCCAAAATATCTTTATTTTTTAAACAAGCCTTAGAAAGTTGGTTGCAATTTCAGTTTAATCCACCCGAAACGACGGAACAAATAGTACAACAAATATTATGGTTAAATTCAAATATACTAATTGATAAAAAAACAGTATATATCGAAGAAATGTTTAAAAAAGGTATAATTTTAGTGAATGATATCATAAATAGGACTGCTGGAGTTGTGTCACACATGCAGCTAACACAGACATATGGAAATGTCTGCTCTACCCAAAATTACAACCAATTAATTGCAGCATTACCACAAAAATGGAAGAGGCAAGTAGAAGGGGAAAAAAGTAAGGAACTTGTATGTCGGCCCTGTATTAAAGAACATAAATGGTTAAAGAAAAGTGTGATAAATAAAAACATATACCAATTTCATTGAAGGACCAAAAAACTGACAGCTGTGCCATATAAATTGCAAAATAGTTGGGAAGAGATTTTCGATGTACCCATTCCATGGCACATGGTTTATGAATTGATACGCAAAACAACGCCGGATTCAAAACTTCGAATTTTTCAATTAAAATTACTGTACAAAATTCTTGCAACTAATAGAATGTTATATATATGGGTACAATCTTCCCAGCTCTGCAGATTCTGCTGTGAGGAGGCAGAGTCATTAGACCATTTATTTTGGTATTGTCCATATGTAGCTCGTTTTTGGTCACAGGTCCAGGAATGGCTGAAGAATTGCAACATTTGCCTAGAACTAACGCTACAGATGGCAATACTGGGGGATTTGAAAAGCCATAGTCAATCAATCAATAATATAATAATTATTTTAGCAAAAAAAAATATTTTTAATTTACAATCTGTAGAAGCTATGAGAATAGGAAGGTTCAAATATTTTGTGAAGCATCACAGCACAGTTGAAAAATATATGGCAAATAAAAATCCGAAATGGATGATGTTGGAAGATAGATGGGAAGGGTTGAGTGGAGCTGAAGGGTGGGACTAATAACAAGATAAACAATGTAGAGCATACAGGATCTGTGAAATGTGTATAGGTTCGGAGCTTTTGTGAAATAGCACAGTTACAAGTGGAAATCAAACTCGACGGACATCAGAAATAGAGGAAGGACTAAGAACAAACAAAAGAGAACTATTGTAAAGTAGACTGCGTCTGTAAAATGTGTATAAGATGTATAAATTTAAGGTAAAAGCAGAAGTGTTTATTAGTTTACTCCAATTGGGGGAACGGTGGTAGGGTTTGCGGGGAATAATAATAAAGGTATATTCTTTAAAAAAAGTATGTATGTCTATATAGGTATGTGTATGTATATATGTACAGTGGGGAGAACAAGTATTTGATACACTGCCGATTTTGCAGGTTTTCCTACTTACAAAGCATGTAGAGGTCTGTAATTTTTATCATAGGTACACTTCAACTGTGAGAGACGGAATCTAAAACAAAAATCCAGAAAATCACATTGTATGATTTTTAAGTAATTCATTTGCATTTTATTGCATGACATAAGTATTTGATCACCTACCAACCAGTAAGAATTCCGGCTCTCACAGACCTGTTAGTTTTTCTTTAAGAAGCCCTCCTGTTCTCCACTCATTACCTGTATTAACTGCACCTGTTTGAACTCGTTACCTGTATAAAAGACACCTGTCCACACACTCAATCAAACAGACTCCAACCTCTCCACAATGGCCAAGACCAGAGAGCTGTGTAAGGACATCAGGGATAAAATTGTAGACCTGCACAAGGCTGGGATGGGCTACAGGACAATAGGCAAGCAGCTTGGTGAGAAGGCAACAACTGTTGGCGCAATTATTAGAAAATAGAAGAAAATAGAAGAAGTTCAAGATGATGGTCAATCACCCTCGGTCTGGGGCTCCATGCAAGATCTCACCTCGTGGGGCATCAATGATCATGAGGAAGGTGAGGGATCAGCCCAGAACTACACGGCAGGACCTGGTCAATGACCTGAAGAGAGCTGGGACCACAGTCTCAAAGAAAACCATTAGTAACACACTACGCCGTCATGGATTAAAATCCTGCAGCGCACACAAGGTCCCCCTGCTCAAGCAGGCGCATGTCCAGGCCCGTCTGAAGTTTGCCAATGACCATCTGGATGATCCAGAGGAGGAATGGGAGAAGGTCATGTGGTCTGATGATTCAAAACTAGAGCTTTTTGGTCTAAACTCCACTCGCCGTGTTTGGAGGAAGAAGAAGGATGAGTACAACCCCAAGAACACCATCCCAACCGTGAAGCATGGAGGTGGAAACATCATTCTTTGGGGATGCTTTTCTGCAAAGGGGACAGGACGACTGCACCGTATTGAGGGGAGGATGGATGGGGCCATGTATTGCGAGATCTTAGCCAACAACCTCCTTCCCTCAGTAAGAGCATTGATGATGGGTCGTGGCTGGGTCTTCCAGCATGACAACGACCCGAAACACACAGCCAGGGCAACTAAGGAGTGGCTCCGTAAGAAGTATCTCAAGGTCCTGGAGTGGCCTAGCCAGTCTCCAGACCTGAACCCAATAGAAAATCTTTGGAGGGAGCTGAAAGTCCGTATTGCCCAGAGACAGCCCCGAAACCTGAAGGATCTGGAGAAGGTCTGTATGGAGGAGTGGGCCAAAATCCCTGCTGCAGTGTGTGCAAACCTGGTCAAGAACTACAGGAAACGTATGATCTCTGTAATTGCAAACAAAGGATTCTGTACCAAATATTAAGTTCTGCTTTTCTGATGTATCAAATACTTATGTCATGCAATAAAATGCTAATTAATTACTTAAAAATCATACAATGTGATTTTCGGGATTTTTGTTTTAGGTTCCGTCTCTCACAGTTGAAGTGTACCTATGATAAAAATTACAGACCTCTACATGCTTTGTAAGTAGGAAAATCGGCAAAATCGGCAGTGTATCAAATACTTGTTCTCCCCACTGTATATATGTGTATATGTATGCATACGTGTATGGATATATATATTTACCCCAAAAAATATGGGGGATTGGAAATGATGCAGACATTTACATTGGAAGCAACATTCTTTCCGCAATATTAAGCTGATCTACCCCTGAAAAAAAAAAAAAAAACATAAAGTGCCATAGTTTAAAGTAGCTAGTGATACATGTATTACATAAAGATGGCAAGATGCAGTAGATGATATAGAGTACAGTATATACATATACATATGAGATGAGTAATGTTGGGTATGTAAACATTATATTAAGTGGCATTGTTTAACGTGGCTAGTGATACATTTTTACATACATTTCCGTCAATTCCCATTATTAAAGTGGCTGGAGTTGAGTCAGTATGTTGGCAGCAGCCACTAAATGTTAGTGGTGGCTGTTTAACAGTCTGATGGCCTTGAGATCGAGAGACTGAAAAACAGCTTCTGTCCCTGCTTTGATGCACCTGTACTGACCTCGCCTTCTGGATGATAGCGGGGTGAACAGGCAGTGGCTCGGGTGGTTGTTGTCTTTGATGATCTTTATGGCCTTCCTGTGACATCGGGTGGTGTAGGTGTCCTGGAGGGCAGGTAGTTTGCCCCCGGTGATGCGTTGTGCAGACCTCTCTACCCTCTGGAGAGCTTTACGGTTGTGGGCGGAGCAGTTGCCGTACCAGGCGGTGATACAGCCCGACAGGATGCTCTCGATTGTGCATCTGTAGAAGTTTGTGAGTGCTTTTGGTGACAAGCCGAATTTCTTCAGCCTCCTGAGGTTGAAGAGGCGCTGCTGCGCCTTCTTCACAACGCTGTCTGTGTGGGTGGACCAATTCAGTTTGTCCGTGATGTGTACGCCGAGGATCTTAAAACTTACTACCCTCTCCACTACTGTCCCGTCGATGTGGATAGGGGGGTGCTCCCTCTGCTGTTTCCTGAAATCCACAATCATCTCCTTTGTTTTAGTGAGTGTGAGGTTATTTTCCTGACACCACACTCCGAGGGCCCTCACCTCCTCCCTGTAGGCCGTCTCGTTGTTGTTGGTAATCAAGCCTACCACTGTAGTGTCGTCCGCAAACTTGATGATTGAGTTGGAGGCGTGCATGGCCACGCAGTCGTGGGTGAACAGGGAGTACAGGAGAGGGCTCAGAACGCACCCTTGTGGGGCCCCAGTGTTGAGGATCAGCGGGGTGGAGATGTTGTTACCTACCCTCACCACCTGGGGGCGGCCCGTCAGGAAGTCCAGTACCCAGTTGCACAGGGCGGGGTCGAGACCCTGGGTCCCGAGCTTGATGACGAGTTTGGAGGGTACTATGGTGTTAAATGCTGAGCTGTAGTCGATGAACAGCATTCTCACATAGGTATTCCTCTTGTCCAGATGGGTTAGGGCAGTGTGCAGTGTGGTTGCGATTGCGTCGTCTGTGGACCTAGTGGGTCGGTAATCAAATTGGAGTGGGTCTAGGGTGTCAGGTAGGGTGGAGGTGATATGGTCCTTGACTAGTCTCTCAAAGCACTTCATGATGACTGAAGTGAGTGCTACGGGGCGGTAGTCATTTAGCTCAGTTACCTTAGCTTTCTTGGGAACAGGAACAATGGTGGCCCTCTTGAAGCATGTGGGAACAGCAGACTGGGATAAGGATTGATTGAATATGTCCGTCAACACACCAGCCAGCTGGTCTGCGCATGCTCTGAGGACGCGGCTGGGAATGCCGTCTGGGCCTGCAGCCTTGCGAAGGTTAACACGTTTAAATGTTTTACTCACCTCGACTGCAGTGAAGGAGAGCCCGCAGGTTTTGGTAGCGGGCCGTGTCAGTGGCACTGTATTGTCCTCAAAGCGAGCAAAAAAGTTATTTAGTCTGTCTGGGAGCAAGACATCCTGGTCCGCGACAGGGCTGGTTTTCTTTTTGTAATCCGTGATTGACTGTAGACCCTGCCACATACCGCTTGTGTCTGAGCTGTTGAATTGCGACTCTACTTTGTCTCTATACTGGCACTTAGCTTGTTTGATTGCCTTGCGGAGGGAATAGCTACACTGTTTGTATTCGGTCATGTATTCGGTCATATTTACACTTTGTAGTGAAGTTTGACAGAATAAGTGTTTTTGACTCATATCAAAGCCACGTAGGCTGATTTCCAAATGAGAAGTTGGTTTTAAGGGGCTTTTTATCATTATATTTTTGTCTCAACCACACGTTTCCCAAACAAGGAAAATAAGTAGTTCGTACTATTCCAGTTCCACATGATGGTAATCAAGGTTGTAGAAACATCTCAAGGATGATCAATGGAAACCGGATGCACCGGAGCTAAATTTTTTGTCTCATAGCAAAAGGGTCTGAATACTTATGTAAATAAGGTATCGTTTTTTTTATTTGTAATACATTTCCAAAAATGTCTAAAAAGCTGTTTTCGCTTGTCATTATGGGGTAGTGTGTGTAGATTGAGTTTTTTAAATCCATTTTAGAATAAGGCTGTAACGGATCAAAATTTGTAAAAAGTCAAGAGGTCTGAATACTTTCTGAATGCACTGTATAGTATATGTGGTTCAAGTGGACGGTACCATGCACGCACGCACACACACCAAGTTTGCCTCTGGCAACGTCATGCTACACTAACGGCCATGGTACGTTACAAGCAACACAACCAAATTAAGAAACTCTTGGCACTGTCACTGACTACGAAGAGACCTGGGGGTTAAGTCTGCTCTCAAAATGTGTTCTGCTGCGTAGAACGCTTTCATAGCCTAGTAACTTAGCGAGTCTAACAGCTATGCCTAGGCTATTATGACGAAAGGAACGTTCAGAATAGGGAGGAGCAAATCTGTGCGTAATGGTAGGCTAAGCCTATGATGACCTTATCGGATGTGCTTTACTAACAGTATTTATAAAAGGCAACTATCCTTCTAACAACTGTCGTACAGTACCAGTCAAAAGTTTGGACACCTACTCATTCAAGGGGTTTTCTTATTTTTTAAAACTTTTTTCTACATTGTAGAATAATAGTGAAAACAACAAAACTATGAAATAACACATATGGAATCATGTAGTAACCAAAATATATTTTATATTTGAGATTCTTCAAAGTAGCCACCCTTTGCCTTGACACCTTTGCACACTCTTGGCATTCTCTCAACCAGCTTCACCTGGAATGCTTTTCCAACAGTCTTGAAGGAGTTCCCACATATGCTGAGCACTTGTTGGCTGCTTTTCCTTCACTCTGCGGTCCTACTCATCCCAAACTATCTCAATCGGGTTGAGGTCGGGTGATTGTGGAGGCCAGGTCATCTGATGCAGCACTCCATCACTCTCCTTCTTGGCCAAATAGCCCTTACACAGCTTGGAGGTGTGTGTTGGGTCATTGTCTTGTTGAAAAACAAATGATTGTGGGACTATGTGCAAACCAGATGGGATGGCGTATTGCTGCAGAATTCTGTGGTAGCCATGCTGGTTAAGTGTGCCTTGATTTCTAAATAAATCACTGACAGTGTCACCAGCAAAGCACCCCCACACCTCCTCCTCCATGCTTCACGGTGGGAACCACACATGCAGAGATAATCCACTCACCTACTCTGCGTCTCACAAAGACACAGCGGTTGGAACCAAACGGTTCAAATTTGTACTCATCAGACCAAAAGGACATATTTTCACCGGTCTAATGTCCATTGCTCATGTTTCTTGGCCCAAGCCAGTCTCTTCTTATTGGTGTCCTTTAGTAGTGGTTTCTTTGCAGCAATTTGACCATGAAAGCCTGATTCACGCAGTCTCTAATGAACAGTTGATGTTGAGATGTGTCTGTTACGTGAACTCTGAAGCATTTATTTAGGCTGGTAACTCTAATGAACTTATCCTCTGCAGCAGAATTAACTCTGGGTCTTTCTTTCTTGTGCGGTCCTCATGAGAGCCAGTTTCATCATAGCACTTTATGGTTTTTGAGACTGCACTTGGAGAAACTTTCAAAGTTCTGTATTGACTGACCTTCATGTCTTAAAGTAATGATGGACTGTTGTTTCTCTTTGCTTATTTGAGTTGTTCTTGCCATAATATTGGTCTAGGGCTATCTTCTGTATACCACCCCTACCTTGTCACAACACAACAGATTGGCTCAAACGCATAAAAAGTTAATTTAACAAGGCACACCTGTTAATTGAAATGCATTCCAGGTGACTACTTCATAAATCTGGTTGAGAGAATGCCAAGTGTGCAAAGCTGTCAATGCAAAGGGTGGCTACTTTGAAGAACCTCAATAATAAAATGTATTTTGATTTGTTTAACACTGTTATTTCATAGTTTTGATGTCTTCACTAATATTCTACAATGTTGAAAATAGTAAAAATAAAGAACCCTTGAATTAGTAGGTGTGTCCAACTTTTTTGACTGGTACTGTACGTGAGTACACCCAGTTGAAATTAGTTAACTTGGGATCAGGAGACCACGGGGCCTGTGTGTGTGTGTGTGTATGATTCCCACGCCGCATCAATTGTAGAAAATAACAAAAAGGCCCATGAAAGACACAGAATATGCCCCCATATTACCACCTTTATTGATAATGTTTCGATCCACATCTTCAGGTCAAAAGGACATATTCCACCCCACATGACCATTAAACACCCCCGATTCCAACCCCATTTAAGTACATGTAAATGGAACTTCATTCCCTTTTCATGCACTTTTCTCTCTATGCATATTCTGAACTTAAGCATGAGAATAGCATGCTATTCACCTACTATTCAATCAGGGGAGGAGATTGAAAAAATGAAGATGTAGTGGAAATGTGTCTACAGATATGACATTCTGACCTTGACTTAATTCCCTCCTTGACTTAACTCCACCACCTTTATGCAAGAGGAAACCATGATTAAGGTTGAGCGAACCTGCAGGTTCCAAGTGCAAGTGGGAAAAGCATCTATTTTTTCCCCGATAACAGCATTCTCCACGCACTGTAATTTACAACTTGATAAGAGCTATTAATAAGAGCTAGGTAAATGAGTAATCTGTTCAGGTAAGGGGATTGAAAATATTAATGACAGTTGTTTTAGATCTATTTGACCATATGATCACTGGTGACAAATGTGAAACCAGTCACATGGTGGCAAACTGAAGCATATCAACATGTCACCTTTTCCACAGTGAAGTTTATAAAATGTTGTGCCATTATGCAGAATGAAAAATCTTACAGCCTTCTAACTTACAGGGATGGGAGCTCTTGAATGTCTTAACTTGAGGCTAGACCGACTCTCTCTGATTCCTATTTCTATCATGTTAAATATTAGCCACTATCAGTATCGACCCTGAAGTAGGCCTAATAACACATATTCAACTGCCAAATTTACTTTTTGTTCCCTTCAGTTGGTATAGCCTACATTATCATTCAATTTAATTACATTGTTTCATTTAATTCCTTTGTAAAACACTGTCATGGCCATGTGATTGTTACTGTGGATCATTAGTAACAGTTCATAATATCAAAAATGTATGTAAAAAAGACAGATTAAATCGTTATGGTGCGGCGCGCAGACCAAGCCATAACAGTTTGAACCCGACACATGGCACAATACTTGGCTGTGTCAGTTGGCCCAGTTCCATGGTTAATGCAGGCTATAGAGGAGGATATAGCCTACTACTGTACACTATTCTCCCTATTTTAATTCTGTGTACACTAATCTTCAACAATACCATGGGTTAAAGAACTGAATGTGGCAATTTTATGAATGAATCAAACCACTGTAAATCTATAGGATCCAACTATTTTTATCAGTTGACATTGAAACTGAGACCAATATGCATAGGCTATATTTAGATGGCTTTCTTTCATTGATCCCTATTTCTGAACCTGTTCTTTGATCTATTGTAGTCTGTTGTCAAAATTCTATTGAAAGGGAAAGGGATGGCTGATGATAAACGTACTGTTAACCCAATTGAATGAAAACTCCACAAGAAAATCTGTTGGCCAGCAAGTAGGAGGGTTTCACTGTTTGAATTACATTTATTCAGCACGAGCAAGGGAACCAAGCCTGCAAAGCCCGTTATGCTCCGACATAAATACTAACTACTGTGAAGTGCATAAGAAAGGCATAATTTCCTAAGTCGGAATAGGGTCCATGGTGCATAGTAGGTGTGGAAACAATTCAAACATGGCTATACAAAAATAACTTTTACTGGATAATCAGCCATCACTAATCACAGTGTTACATGTGGTACAAAATAATTACATGCATAAATACCAAAACGGGCAGTTACAACCCAACCTGCAGTAAAAATGATTATGTTGAAAACTGTTAGAATACCTGCCCACAAGACCATCACGTGCAGGCGGTGGTCGTAGATATAATAACACATGACCTACTTCAAAATAACTTGTGGACCTGTGGTAAGCTGGTATCCATGATTTCACATATAAATGTACCATAGGCTATTTACCTTAGAAAAGGTCTGATGTGAAACTCTTAGTTAAGACCTTTTGGTAACCTAGTGGTCAAACAGTGTATCCAATACAACACTCTTATCAATGTCTCCCCACCTCCTAGGAACCTTGACATGTTCAAGACCAATGTATCTCAGAGAGCTAATGTGTGATGAGCCTCCATTAATGTGCAGCCACAGGGTTCCTCTGATCAAGAGTGCTCATATTACTCTGCTATGCTTGTTTTTAGGGCTCGTTTCGTTTTTCCCACATAGCATAAAGCACAAATACACTTTACAAAGTAAACCACTATTTTTTATTTTACCTGTAGGCCTAATGATACTCTTATTGGCCTTGCAAGTGATGTTGTGATTGAACATATACACTCTTTCAAAAAAAGGTGTTATCAAGAACTTAAGGGTTTTTCAGCTGTCCCCATAGGAGAACACTTTTTGGTTCCAGGTAGAACCCATTTGAGTTCCATTTAGAACCCTTTCTACAGAGGGACTTCTACAAGGAACCCTAAAGAGTTCAACCTGGAACCAAAAAGGGTTATCCTATGGGGACAGCCAATAAACTATTTTTTGTTAGAGTGGAGGCCTAATACATTTATTCGTGAAGTTACACTGGGTACATCGGCCGCATCTGTAAATCTAGGAAGGTGCCACGTGGCGCAGTTGGAAGAGCAGACCTACCCACCATTTGGCAGTGACGGATGTTGGGGGCGCGGCTGAAGACTAGCAGCGGGTGTTGTTTAAACTTTTTTTTCTTCAGTTGTGGGTCAGTGATCAAGATGTGCCTGTGATTTTTTTATGATATGGTCGAATTGTTTGGGAAGTATTTTTTATTTATTTAACCAGGTAGGCAAGTTGAGAACAAGTTCTCATTTACAACTGTGACCTGGCCAAGATAAAGCAAAGCAGTTCGACACATAACACAGGGAGTTACACAAACATACAGTCAATAATACAGTAGAAAAATAAGTCTATAAACAATGTGAGCAAATGAGGTGAGATAAGGGAGGTAAAGGCAATAAATAGGCCATGGTGCCGAAGTAAATACAATATAGCAATTAAAACACTGGAATGGTAGATTTGACAGTGGATGAGTGTGCAAAGTAGAAATACTGGGGTGCAAAGGAGCAAAATAAATAAATAAATACAGTAGGGGAAGCGGTAGTTGTTTGGGCTATTTATAGATGGGCTATGTACAGGTGCAGTGATCTGTGAGCTGCTCTGACAGCTGGTGCTTAAAGCTAGTGAGGGAGATAAGTGTTTCCAGTTTCAGAGATTTTTGTAGTTCGTTCCAGTCAATGGCAGCAGAGAACTGGTTGGAGAGGCGGCCAAAGGAGGAATTGGCTTTGGGGGTGACAAGTGAGATATACCTGCTGGAACGCATGCTACGGGTGGGTGCTGCTATGGTGACCAGCGAGCAGAGATAAGGCGGGACTTTACCTAGCAGGGTCTTGTAAATGACCTGGAGCCAGTGGGTTTGGCGACGAGTATGAAGCGAGGTACAGCCAACGAGAGCGTACAGGTCGCAGTGGTGGGTAGTATATGGGGCTTTGGTGACAAAACGGATGGCACTGAGATAGACTGCATCCAATTTGTTGAGTAGGGTGTTGGAGGATAATTTGTAAATGACATTGCCGAAGTCGAGGATCAGTAAGATGGTCAGTTTTACGAGGGTATGTCTGGCAGCATGGGTGAAGGATGCTTTGTTGCGAAATAGGAAGCCAATTCTAGATTTAACTTTGGATTGGAGATGTTTTATGTGAGTCTGGAAGGAGAGTTTACAGTCTAACCAGACACCTAGGTATGTGTAGTTGTCCACATATTCTAAGTCAGAACCGTCCAGAGTAGTGATGCTGGACGGGCGGGCAGGTGCAGGCAGCGATCGGTTGAAGAGCATGCATTTAGTTTTACTTGTATTTAAGAGCAGTATTAAAGGAGGCATTGGGCTCGTTGTTCAGGGGGGGGGCTGGTTTGGGAGTGTGAGTCTCAATATTTTTGTAATGTCATGCAGCCATTACTCCTGGTAACGCCGCTGTATGAAACATTCATCCAGTGCGCCTACTACAGATCATATGTATGCAACAGTATTGGCTGATAGGGAGGTTATTTTTAGGGGTGCAGGGTTGGAAGCTACCTGTGCGTAGGGAATTCCTGTCCGTCGGCTTCCTAGGTCCATGCTAAAGCCACCCACTCCCTTTACCGAAATGTCCAGAAAACTTGTTTCATACGCATTACATGTCAGTGTGAATTTCTGATTTTCATTGCTTGTACACCTGTGATTATTGATTATGCGTGAAGTGCTTTTGGTATAGCCAAGTTTTGAATGGTTTCCACAACCACTATGCGTAATGGTCCGGTGGGGTGGAATACATAGTACCAGGTAGTTATCTATTTTGGAGACAGGGATTGTGCCAGGACATGAAGGCAACACATGAAGTGGCACTGTTATAAGGGTGATGGACAGCATCACTGTGGAAAACACACACACATTCTATTTGAGTTATGCTGAATATACACTGACTAGAAATGTAAACGCAACATGCAAAGTGTTGGTCCCATGTTTCATGAGCTGAAATAAACAATCCCAGAAATGTTCCATATGCACAAAAAGCATATTTCTCTGAAATGTTTACATCCCTGTTAGTGAGAATTTCTCCTTTGCCAAGATAATCCATCCGCCTGACAGCTGTGGCATATCATGAAGTTGATTAAACAGCATGATCATTACACAGGTGCACCTTGTGCTGGGGACAATACAAGGCCACTCTAAAATGTGCAGTTTTGTCACACAACGCCACAAATGTCTCAAGTTGAGGGAGCGTGCAATTGAAAAGCTGACTGCAGGAATGTCCACCAGACCTCTACCATAAGCTGCCTCCAACGTTGTTTTAGAGAATTCGACAGTACGTCCAACTGGCCTCACAACAGCAGACCACGTGTAACAACACCAGCCCAGGACCTCCACATCCGCCTTCATCTGAAACCAGCCACCCGGACAGCTGATGAAATTGAGGAGTATTTCTGTATGTAATAAAGCTCTTTTGTGGGGAAAAAACTAATTCTGATTGGCTAGGCAGGGGCACAGCCATAGGTGGGCCTGGCTCCCAAGTAGGTGGGCCTATGCGCTCCCAGGCCCACCCATGGCTGTGACCCTGCCCAGTTATGTGAAATCCATAGATTAGGGCCCAATTTATTTATTTCAATTGACTGATTTCCTTATATGAACTTTAAATCAGTAAAATTGTAAAAATTGTTGCATGTTGTGTTTCATATTCCTGTGCTGAAAGTGCATTCGTCAAGCTCCACCACTACTTTGTTCAATTTGCCCTCTGGTGAGTGGGGCCAAATTGTGAGAGGGAATTGATGTCATTTCCCTAACTTCCTCTTTATAGGGGCTACACGTGCCAAGACCAGCACTGCTCAGTTACATAACACACTCAACCATAGCCACAATGTCAACAGAACAGCCATCATTGTTTACTACATATTCTGTCTACCAACTCAGACAAACCAACTATCAAGTATAAAACATGGTAAAGCAGTTCTCTAGACAGTATTATACAGTTCTGAAATCGCATACCCTGAAATAAGCTGTTGTCTGAAACCTGCAGTCCAAGAATCAGAGAAAAACAGAAGGCTACTTAAAAAAGCAAAAGGAAGAAACTAACCTGAGATACTGAAACCAGCAGTTGAAACTTCCATCACCCTCCATGGCAGATAGTCTCTGGTGTGTGAATGGCGGAGTTGAAATCTAAGACCAAAACAATACAACCTCCACCAGTCCCTTCCTCTATGAGCCAAGCCCTCCCTTCACCCCTCCCACAGGCATATCAAAACATCCTTCAACCACAGAACCATATGGAACGGGGAACAGAACACAACAGTCTCTCTCTGTGTGTGTGTGGCAGACCTGAGTTCAAATAAATATGTATTTGAGTATTTTCTAATATGACCCGAAATCAAATGTAATTGATACAGAGGTACAATCAGTAAGGCTGGTCTGAATGGATAGCTCACTTCAGTAAGCACAATATAATTAGGGGTTCACAACAAAGCCGTGAAACGTATTGTTATTTTTTGGATAATCTTTTTTTCCACTTGATCAAATAACTCAAGCATAGGTTTGGTAACTTTTGTTCTAACATGGCACACAGAAACTAAAGGCCATGAGTAACTTGGTCAAAAAGAACAGCACCGACTGGCCAATAGGTGGCGCTGGTATAGGCAGTCTCATTTAAACCTTCATATCAGCTGCACCGTTTGACCTAGAGACTTAACTTTGTATGTAGATGTCTTTCCTCATACTGAACAAATACTGACCCATAAGGTCCGTCATGATAAACTTTCCTCCATCTTTGAAGCTTAGGGATTGGTTAAGAGATGGCTGAGTTATTGATCAATCAGAATTTACGTGTCCATTTACAGTGCCTTCAGAAAGTATTCACAACCCTTTACTTTTCCACATTCTGTTGCGTTACAGCCTGAATTTAAAATTGAGTCAATTGAGATTGTGTCATTGATCTATACACAATACCCCATAATGTCAAAGTGGAATTTTGTTTGTATTATTGTTTACTAATTAATAAATTAAGCTGAAATGTCTTGAGTCAATACGTATTGTGGTATCCCAGGAGGTCTACCCGGGGGATGGTAATAGAGGGGAGGTACGTGAGGCGACATTGGCTCCCTCTGCTGGGAATACGAGAGCTGGGCACCTCGACACGGACAGCTAAGTGGAGGTAATTAGAGGAAGGTGCCAACCAGCCGTGGAGGCTAAATAAAAGTAGCACGATGGCACACCGCGGGAGAGAGACGGACACCAGTCTCTTAAAATACCGAGCAAAACCTAAGTAATTTTTTTGATATATTTATTTTCTGTCTTAGTAAAGTTGTTTTTGCGGACTAAAGCCTCCCTGTCAATCTCTGCACGCTCCACCCAACGGTTTACTGCAGTATTCAAACCCTTTGTTATGGCAAGCCTAAATAAGTTCAGTAGTAAAAATGTGCATTAAGTTGCATGGACTCATTCTGTGTTCAATAATAGTGGTTAACATGATTTTTTAATGACTACCCCATCTCTACCCCACACAAACAATTATCTGTATGTTCCCTCAAATTGAGTTGTGAATTTCAACCACAAAGACCAGGGAGGTTTTTCAATGCTTAGCAAAGAAGGGCACCTATTGGTAGATGTGCAAAAATAAAACAAGCAGACACTGAAAATACCTTTGAGCATGGTGAAGTTATTAATTACGCTTTGGATGGTGTATCAATACAAAGATACAGGCGTCCTTCCTAACTCAATTGCTGGAGAGGAAGGAAAGTGCTCAGGGATTTCACCACGAGGCCAACAGTGAATTTAAAACAGTTAGATTTATTTTTAAATGGTTGTTATGAGACAACTGAGGATGGATCAAGAACATTGTAGATACTCCACAATCCTAGCCTAAATTACAGAATGAAAAGGAGGCCTGTACAGAATAAAAATATTCCAAAACATGAATCCTGTTGCAACAAGGCACTTAAGTAATAATGTAAAAAATGTGGCAAAGAAACTTACTTTTTGTCCTGAATACAAAGTATTATGTTTGGGGCAAATCCAACACAACAAATCACTGAGTACCACTCTTCATATTTTCAAGCATGGTGGTGGCTGCATCATGTTATAGGTATGCTTGTCATTGGAAAGGACTAGTGAATATTTTTAGGATAAAAATAAATGGAATACAGCTATAAGCACAGGCAAAATCCTACAAGGAAAACCTGGTTGTCTGCTTTGCAATATACAGTGGGACACAAACTCACCTTTCAGCAGGTCAATAATCTAAAACACAAGGCCAAATCTACACTGGTGTAGTGGTGCCTACTCTAATTGTGCCAAAAAGTTGCCAAGCAGACCGCCCTGTGACAGAAAGGCATCCTGAGTGAAAAAGCGTACATTTTCCTGTTTTTTTTTAGATCGTTTTTCAATAACAAAACTTGATGGTCTAAGTCCACAACAATGCTTAAATGACTATCTGATTGGGTGGGCCTGTCTGGGCCTGGCTCCCCAGTGGGTTGGCATCTGTCCACCCCATCCATGTCTACGCCCTGATGCAAACAGCACATGATGACAATTACGCATCACAAATAGCCTACTAACCAACACTTCAGACTAAACTTTTTCATACCCATTGTTGCCTTAGTTATAATTTACTGGTAGATATAACTTGAAACGTCTTTCCTACTCTACCGGCTACCGATGTCATTCTTCTGTGAGCTGCTCCATGCCAAAACCGTTTCCTCTTTCTGCCTGCAGATGATATTCCGCTGAAACTAGGCTGTGTGCGCAACGCACAGGTGAATATATTTCACGTGCTTTGCGATTGTGTAGGCTACTTTGCATGATTTAACTATTGTACTACATAATTGATAAATCGTATACCTCCACTACTTTGATACGCATCAGTAGGGATGTAGAAGTGAGTATACGCAATTCACACTGGGGGAAAAAATATGATTTATACCTTTGTATACCCTCCACTTCACCACTTACCCTTTGTGTTTTACAAAAAGTGCACTCTCCTGAGTTCCCTGGTATTACGGTTGCTGTCCTTTCAGAATCACAAACCTGTCACACACTGAAGGCCTATAGGTTCGCCACTGCGCAAACATGTCCATAATATACATAAAGTCTGTTAATATAATGATTCAAGAAAGAAGTGTATATATTCGGCCTGGCGAAGCTGTTTTATACACCGACTGAATGGAAGCAGCTGATTCGTTTTTTACTCCGCTAGTCTCGTGAAGAAATTACAAGTCCTCACTGTCCGAGACCGAGTACAAATGTATCAGACACCGAGACAAGACCAAGTCACTCAATACCTGGTCTCAAGTACTACAACACTGGGTAGAATATATATTTTCGACCTAGTAGGATTCCCTGAGGCAAAGTCATTAATATCCATTGAGTGATTGGTTGAGGTTTCGTGGGTGCGTGACGTCACTTCGAGTCCGTGAGAAACATGAGACAGATTCTCTCGCCTTGAATCGGAAACCAGTAGTGACCACAACATTCAATGACAGTTAACTTACAATTAAAAGGCGAATGTAACATTCCCGCATCCCAATAACATTATTGCAGAGGAGTGCTTGCTAGATAGTGTTTGAGTCATCAGATGTTTTCTTGTTTTACAGTTCAGCTGGCTAGTGAAATGCAAATGTTTGACGTTAGCTAAACTGCTTCTAGACTCGGGTGCTCATGGGATTTCAGGAGCCAGCGGGTTAGATGATTCCACCATGGGCAACAACTGGCTACTAGAACTGAACAGATGCACATGGGGCAATGACATTTGGTATGTAAAGCTTATGTATGTCCTTAGAAGCTGTGTGAATATAAAGGCACTGACACTTTAGGATGGTACACCAGACCAGTTGGTGGCAATATGTCATTGGCATCAGTGGCACCATAGGATACTAGAGCAATAACCTTCGATCAAGTGGACTTTGTCTCATGCAAATTAATGTTAGATTCTAATTATGCAGACAATGTGAATGATCGTGATTAGTATAGCTGTATAATCACATATAGTTGCCCTATTATGTCAACAAAAAAACTTTTTATTTGCCACGTGCTTCGTAAACAACGTGTGGACTAACAGTGAAATGCTTACTTACAGGTTTTCCCAACAATGCAGAGAGAAAGAAAATACAGAAATAATTGAAAAGTAAAACACAATGATAAAAGTAATAATAGATACACAATCTTTGTATATATTGGGTACACTACCGGTCAAAAGTTTTAGAACACCTACTGATTCAAGGGTTTTTCTTTATTTGTACTATTTTCTGATTTGTAAAATAATAGTGTAGACATCAAAACTATGAAATGACATATATAGAATCATGTAGTAACCAAAAAAAGTGTTAAACAAATCAAAATATTTGAGATCAAAATATATTATATTTAAGATTCTTCAAAGTAGCCACCCTTTGCCTTGATGACAGCTTTGCACACTCTTGGCATTCTCTCAACCAGCTTCATGAGGTAGTCACCTGGAAAGCATTTCAATGAACAGGTGTGCCTTGTTAAAAGTTAATTTGTGGAATTTCTTTCCTCCTTAATGCGTTTGAGCCAATCAGTTGTTTTGTGACAAGGTAGAGTGGTATACAGAAGATAGCCCTATTTGGTAAAATACCAAGTCCATATTATGGCAAGAACAGCTCAAATAAGCAAAGAGAAACGACAGTCCATCATTACTTTAAGACATGAATGTCAGTCAATACGGAACATTGAAAGTTTCTTCAAGTGCAGTCACAAAAACCATCAAGTGCTATGATGAAACTGGCTCTCATGAGGACCGCCACAGGAATGGAAGACTCAGAGTTACTTCTGCTGCAGTGGATAAGTTCAGAAATTGCAGCCTAAATAAATGCATCACAGAGGTCAAGTAACAGACACATCTCAACATCAACTGTTCAATTAGAGACTGCGTGAATCAGGCTTTCATGGTCAAATTGCTGCAAAGAAACCACTACTAAATGACACCAATAAAAAAAGACTGGCTTGGGTCAAGAAACACGAGCAATGGACATTAGACCGGTGGAAATCTGTCCTTTGGTCTGGAGTCCAAATTGGAGATTTTTGGTTCCAACCTCCGTGTCTTTGTGAGATGTGGTGTGGGTGAACGGATGATCTCTGCATGTGTATTTTCCACCGTGAAGCGTGGAGAAGGTGGTGTTATGGTGTGGGAGTGCTTTGCTGGTGACACCGTCTGTGACTTATTTAGAATTCAAGGCACACTTAACCAGCATGGCTACCACACCATTCTGCAGCGATACGCCATCCCATCTGGTTTGGGCCTAGTGGGACTATCATTTGTTTTTCAACAAAACAATGACCCAACACACCTCCACGCTGTGTAAGGGCTATTTTACCAAGAAGGAGAGTGATGGAGTGCTGCATCAGATGACCTGGCCTCCACAATCCCCTGACCTCAACCAAATTGAGATGGTTTGGGATGAGTCGGACCGCAGCCAACAAGTGCTCATCCTATGTGGGAACTCCTTCAAGACTGTGGGAAAAGCATTCCAGGCAAAGCTGGTTGAGAGAATGCCAAAAACTTCCATAGCTATCATCATGGCAAAGGGTGGCTAATTGAAGAATCTCAAATATATTTTGAATTGTTTAACACTTTTTTGGTTACTACATGATTCCATATGTGGTATTTCATAGTTTTGATGTCTTCCCTATTACAATACGTAGAAAATAGTAAAAATAAAGAAAAATCCTTGAATGAGTAGGTGTTCTAAAACTTTTAACCGGTAGTGTATATCCAAGGGGTACCAATACCGAGTGGATGTGCAGGAGTACGAGGTAATTGAGGTAGACATGTATATACAACTAGGAATTAAGTGCCAGATAGTAAACAGTAGCAGCAGTGTATGTGATGAGTAAAAGGGTTGGGGCAAAAAGTGTCCATGCAGATAGTTAAATAGTTAGCCAAATAGATATCCGGACTAACTATTTGGCAGTCTGTTGGTTCCAATCTCTAAACTATTTTAATAAATATTAATGCTTGCATTGTCTCTGCTGTTCATTCAGTTAAGCATGCCCTCAATTGAACTACCTCTATTGTAAGTATTTGAAAGCATTTTCTAATAATTTCCTAAAATTAGCCTACTATTTTTTTATATTTTCTAATACATGGTAGTGTATTTGAGTCAGTGTATTTGCGTATTTCCAAATACATTCCAATTTACTACTAAAAATAAAACAAATTGAAAGTAATTGAAATACCCTAAATAGTATTTGAACCCAGATCTGGTGTGGACGTGTTTGACAATCTTCTCTTACACACACGCATACAAAAACACGTTCACACACACACACACACACACACACACAGTGGATGTATCAAGTTCTCATTAAAGTTAAATACAACTAACTTGTCCCTTCACGAACCACCAACCTATAGCTTATGGTAACCTTCTAGCATATTGTAAACAAAAACGTGGGAGGCTAATCCTTCCATGTAGCAAACTGACTGAAATTGTCAAAACATAATTGGTAGGTGTTATGTGTAGGCATACACAGTGGCATCATGTCAGTCAGTGCTACTCATAGGCCTATGCTACTTCACAACGTGGAATAACTAGAATCCCTGAAAACACATGGAAAGCTATCTTATCTCTCCCCTTTCAGTTTCACCTCCATGGTGATTCCTGCACATGTGGCTCAAGAGTACAAACAAACAAGCTTTTAAAAACTCGGCTTAGAGTGGTCTGTGGCAGTCAAAGCCAACTGAACCTGTGTCAAGTAGACTTAGATATGCTCAGCTGACCAACTACCTGAGATATCCATTGTGATGTCACCAAAAAAAGATCAACAATAGCACCTTGTGCTCTATGCCTAAAGGCTACATACAGCAAGTCAAATGTATTTGCAGAGAACTTCCAAGGGACGTAGACTCAGACCCTGGTTCTCAAAGTCAACGACACTTGTTCCATTAAAAGTGCAGAGGTGAGGCATGCGACAATAACACAAGTTACTGTCAGCATGCATGCTGTGGTCAGGTGATCATAGGCAGCTGGTTGTTTGGATACAGCATGGGGCAGCAATAATACCACAATGTGGCTGGCAAGTTTGCCTTTCATTCTAACAATTGGTCTCGCCTTTTGGACAACAGCGCACTCTGCTGATACCCAGAGACTACTGCACTGACAGGCAGCCTCACCTCACTAGTCACAAGCTAATCTGCTGAATGATTCATTGATTCTTAACACTGGGTTGATGGAGCAAGCACTTGCATTCACTATCAACACGTTCGGAACTAAATACAATTCCAATGTCATCGGAGTAGAGAAAACAAAGATGTCTAAACCTGTTTATTCTATACTGAACAAAAATATAAACGCAAGATGTAAAGTGTTGGTCACATTTCATGAGCTCATGTTAGTGAGCATTTCTCCTTTGCCAAGAAAATCCATCCACCTGACAGGTGTTGCATGCTCCCTCAACTTGAGACATTTGTGTCATTGTATTATGTGACAAAACTGCACATTTTAGAGTGGCCTTTTATTGTCCCCAGCACAAGGTGGACCTGTGTAATGATCATGCTATTTAATCAGCTTCTTGATATGCCACACCTGTCAGGTGGATGGATTATCTTGGCAAAGGAGAAATACTCAATAACAGAGATGTAAACAAATTTGTGCACAAAATTTGGGAGAAATAAGCTTTTTCTGGGATCTTTTATTTCAGTTCATGAAACACAGGACAAACACTTTGCATGTTGCGTTCATATTATTGTTCAGTGTAATATGAAAATTAGGTTAACTTAAAAGAAGTTAACCAACATGCTATGGCCTACCTCATGCCATGGGAGGTAGGGGTTGATGTTACTGATGTAACTTGCTGTGGGGGGGAGAAGGTGGTTGAGGTTGCTGATACGGTTTGTCGTAGGCAGGAGGTGGCCGCTGCCTGAGAGGAACCAAAACCTGTAGGGGGTTTCAAAGGCAGATCTTCATCTGAAGAATTGTCCTCCGATGCCCCCAGGATGAATTTGAGGCGCGCTCGTCGAGCTTCTGGGCCTGAGATGAGTTTGGGCCTGATCGTTCTACCGGGAGGCTGAGGGACAACAAAGGGAAGGGACGGCTGTGTGTGCTTCATTTCCTCTGAAGAGGCCTGAGGAGCCTGGGAACCCCCTGCACTGGGTATCATGGGACCGACAGTGGGGTCAATGTGGGTTAGGGGACGGTTGTCCCCGCTATCTGTTGAGGTAGATGCTGCAAGACCCATGGGTGTGGAGTGTTTAGCAGGGGGTGGAGCAGGGGCGTGTGCAGCCGCAGTGGGTCTATCGGCCGCTTGCATCTCCTCTTGTGCTGCAGCTGCAGGGGTTCCACAGCCAGTCGCTATTTCCCCCCCTTTCTCCAGCATCTGCTTGACCTTAATCATCCAGAGTAGCCACAATATCAGTAGTAATCCCAAGAGTAGAAGTGGGAGCATTCAGACATCCTCTTGAAACTGCAAAATAAAAATAGATGTATGATACTGATCCCAATTTCCTGACTGTACCAACTTTTATCATTAGAAAATAAATATGGATTCAAATTAATTATGCGACTGCCTCATAAGGAATTCAGTAAAGTGCACAAGCAACCGTTTCCATAGAAGCAAAACACCTTGTATAAAATCTATTCAGAGTCGTTCAATGTCATTTCAGCAAGACATGACACCCTCCATCACAAATTGTTCTTAAATTGTTTCTGTAACAATTTGTTAACTTTTTTTTTTGATGAAGAAATGAATATAATTGATTGCACCCAAATTGTCCCTTTTGATTTATTGGATTCAAATAATATTCAATAAATATAGTACCCAACATCTGCTTTGGACCAAACTTCTTCCTACCATTGAGTAACACATGAGGAATCCAATAAAATGGTCATGAGGAATCCAACGAAATTCACCCACGGACCCCCCACACCAAACCCACCTCAACAACCAGTATACAGTATCAGTTCCCTATGTCTAACAAGTAGTATGGAGCTACGGCTTGGAGTATTGCTTTTTCATTCTATGTAATGTATTCCTCCTGAATCTGGTGATGTCATTTTTTCCCCTGTTATGAATTGCTTTCATGGAGGACTGGCTTGAATTGTAAGGATGACCACACAATTTATTTTATCATGAGCAAATGCTATTGCTTTTGTACCCAAAGTTGCAAAGAAAATGTTCTGATCCATTTAATAAACACAAGAGTCCAGCCAAATTGATACAGGTTTGTGGCAGTAGCAGGAACAGTGGCGTCTAGTGGGGAAAACCTGGTACTTTCACACTCATTTATGGTAAATAATGCAAACGACTTCAATGGCTAATTTCTCTGAACAGAGGGGAAAAAAACAAAATCACCAGAATCACAGGTAATACATTACAAAGGATGAAAACACAATAGGCCTACTCCAAGCCACAGCTCCATACTACTTGTCAGACATAGACAACTGATATTGTATACTTTTTGTTGGTGTGGGATTGGCGTGGGGGTGTACATGGGTGGCTTTTTGATAATTGTATTGGATTCCTCGTCTTACTCATTGTTAGGAAGAATTATGGTTCAAACCGGATGTTCGGTACTATATTTATAGTAGATTATATGAATCCCTTAAATTAAAATGGCCAATTTGGGTGCAATCAATTAGCTTAATTACATTAGGAAAATAATGTTTCAGGAATGCTAATCTTATCTTTTTCTAACAGAAACTATTTCAGCACAATCTGAGATGGGGGAATGCTTTCCCAACACTACACTGAGAGAACAGATTATGTGGAGGTTGACCCCAATCTCTGTTCAAGGGTTAGATGTCTTCTTTATCCCCCGCTAATATTTACAGTCAGGCAGTAAGGTAATCTGATCCCAGATCTGTGGTTAGAGGCAACTTCTACCTCATAAGGACAGTCTCTGAAAGCCCAGACACAAACAGGAATGTAAACTACAAGCAGGCAAAGAAACATGCCTGTTATGGCAGTGCACAAGGTAGCCTGTAAATGAACAACCCAAATGGGTTGTTTTTTTCAGTTGCGAAAACTTTTGCAGTGTTTTTAGGGACTAGGCTAGTGAGTAGGCTATTCCTTCACTACTACTTTGTGACAACCTTACTCTGGCAGCTGACGAGAGAGCCGAGTGGGTTTCATTCATACAAACACAGCTAACATCTGTCATTGTGACACATGGAGGAAAGGTCAGCAGTGAGGGAATAAAATGTGGAGGGGGAGGGACAACCCCAAGAATTACTCCTTAAGATCCAAGGACCTTTTATGTTATTTTCAGAGGTAGACTGGCTCTGGCAGCCAAAACAGCCAAATACTCCATCTAAACGTGAGTTGAGATATGATTCTAGAAACATAAAGCCCTTTACTTTCATACAGGGGTGGAAGTAAGCCGATATGGCATCCCGGGAAAATAAATAGTGAGGGTACGCCATACCGGTAAAACATGAGCCTATCACAATTATCACAAAGTGCCAAGAAAAGATGAGTGGCTGTGACTTAGGGACGCGTGGACAACTGTGGAAGCATCAATTCAGGCTTTAAGTGTAGGCCTAATGACAATTGCAGAATGTTATTACAATACATGTAGTTGTTTTGTAACAGATGTCTCAACATTCATCAAATTGCAGGTGCACAGTTCACTGTTTGAATGCTGGAATTATTTTGCGGTTAGTCTACAGGAGTGCCTTTCAGATGAAAACATTATGACTGGTTGTGCTTATGCCACATTAAAAAGTTAATGCATGTTGAAAGTAATATAAATCTTTACTAGGCCTAGGCTACCAGGCCCACAGAGATCATATGATATTAATAGGGATTCTATATGGAATTCTATGATTACACCTAGGCTATATTAAAAATAAAAAAAAGTGCGCGTGCTTGGGTGTCCAATACCGGTAAAAAATTAAATCTACTTTCACCCGTCTTCATATCACATCAAAATAATTTCACAAATACAAAATATAAACTTGTTGGACACTGTTTTAACTGGCTTTATCAGTTGCAGCTGACAGTATTTTTCAGTTCAAACACATTTCTGGCAACCTTCTTCCATTACACAGGTGTTCGTAGAATGCTAGATGGCTAATTATCACCGCCTCAGTCTTCCGTAAACACGTGCTGTAACATGGAGATATGGCTGTGTGGGAACACTAACCCTATGAAAGGTGTACTAATTTCACCTTTTTGAATGATTTCTCGCTGATATGGAAGATACGTTACTAATGTTTCCAAAACCGTACTGCAAGCGATGCGTGTTCACGGTTAGATCGAGCGTCGGAGCTCTTAACAAAAGTACCCCGGACCTTCATCAATAGGCGCTAAAGGTAGTTAGTATCTGGGACAGGCAGGCAGGCAAGTCATATAGCCTAAACCAGGGGTTCTCAAACTTTTTGGGGCCGGGGACCCCTTTTGTGAAAGCAAATTCATCAGAGACCCCTCATAATCAGAACAACTTGAGTTAGATAACAAATAGCATACAAGGAGATTTATGACTTTGGCAGTGCATGGCTGGATGAACCAAGTCTCGGGCTCTGGGAATAAACATTTTAAAGGAGAGAAAATGTTAGTTTTCAAGCAATTTTCCATGGGGCAGAGAGATTTTTTGTTGTTGCAGCTTTAAAGCTAATATCCTGCAATTCTACACATTTTGCCATGGAGATGAACTGCAGTTTTAAAGCTTAGATTACAGTGCATCCAAGTAAAAAAAAAAAAAAAAAATTGGGGGGGAATATAAGTAGTTAGTTGAAAAATGTATAATTGGTGAGCTAAAGTACTGTGGATACCCAGTATCCCTTTGAGCATGCCAGGCCCATGTTGTCCAGGGTTAAGAACATACATAGTAGATTTATAATGATATGTTGTATTGTATTACACCCTCTAAAATTCTTCCACCTTGGCCAAAATTTGTTACATTTTTTGTTTAATAAAATGTTATAACCCCTTTTCCTCCCCAATTTTGTGATATCCAATTTGTAGTTACAGACTTGTCCCATCACTGCAACTCCCATACGGACTCGGGAGATGCGAAGGTCGAAAGCCATGCATTCTCCAAAACACGACCCTGCCAAGCCGCACTGCTCGCTTAACCCGGAAGACAGCCGCACCAAGGAAACACTGTACTGCTGGCAACTGGGGTCAGTTTGCAGGCGCCCGGCCCGCCACAAGGAGTCACTAGAGCGCAATGGGACAAGAAAATCGCGGCCAGCCAATCCCTCCCCATAACCCGGACGACGCTGGGCCAATTGTGCACCGCCTCATGGGTCTCCCAGTCACGGCCGACTGTGACACAGTCTGGAATCGAACCAGGGGCTGTAATGACGCCTCAAGTACTGCAATGCTACTTACTTACTTAGACCGCTACGCCACTCGGGAGGCCTGGCCCCAAAAAAATAATGTAATTTGGTTTATATAAAAAAATATATATCTTTCTCTCTAATATAAATAAAAAGAGCTGTCCGCAGACCCCCTACAGTACCTCGACCGCGGACCCCACTTTGAGATCCGCTGACCTAAACATTGGTATAGGACGAAGCAAAATGATACCATATCTGCATACACAATCCGTAAAGCAAGACATCCTTGCTACCCTCACGTTCCCACAAAAAGGAATAATCTTCTCTGCCAAATTTGACCTTCAAAGTGAACCTGGCTCAGAATGGTGGAGGGCCATTTCTACAACCCTTTCCTCTAACATGCTTGAGTAGATGGCTGAGCAGTGAGCACAAACATATATGACCATTAAATAGTTTACTAATACGTTTGTCAAACATCAAATAGACTAGGTCAAAAGAGATAACCCGCTCATCAATATTTCTGATAGGTTAGTCTACAAAAGTACTAGCTATCTCGGACAATGATAACAGTAGTCTATCAATCTCTCTGGATTTAGCCTAAAACATTTCAAGGGGAATTCTACAATGTGGATGGATATTCGTGGATCTGAACAAGTTTAAACTCCCAAATGCAATAATATGTAGTTAACATTACTATGATAACTTGGCAGTGGAAATGGGCTTGGACTAGTCCCAATAGTGGTGAAACTGTATGGAAGCAAGAATAGCCTGGTAGCTAGATTCTTACAGCGTTTTTGAGAGCTAAATATTGTTCGATGACCGAGGTTAGTTCCGTTAGTAACTGTAGTTAACTCCTACATTACATTAACTAATTAGTCGTAGGCTTACCTCTACCGTCTTGCGCGTGGTGATGGTTACAATGTCTATGGTGGCCACACGTGTGCACCAGATAAACAACAGGGGTGTACTCATTTATCCAAACAGTTTTGCGACTAAAAGGAGAGTTTCCATTGGACAAATTCAGGTAGGTCCCGCCCCGTTTCGTTCCGTTTAAGAGACGTTCTGCAACAGAATCGGCGTGAAGAATTCGCCCTTGTTGAACGCTAGCAAGTAACGTCGATGGGTTACAAAGTTCAAACATCGTATTGCTTGAAATCTTTTGTACACGGAATTCTGAGCGAAAAGAGTATACATCACGTTGCTGTGATTAATGTATTTGACAATAATATCCTTCTTCCAGTGAGTGGCCTATCAAATCTCAATTTCGGGTTGAGATTGTTATTGATGAAGCAACATGTATGAGGTGTCGTGCTGCTCAAAATAGTTTTGGGTTGACGTTAAAATAATCTATTGAGAGGCGCTACTCACCACCTATGAAAGCGTTTAATATATCATTGTAAGTAACTACAGCAGTGCCAGTTCGATGTGAAGTTGTCATTAGTGACTAAACTAAAACCCTTGTTAGGCAAAACAATATGTCCAAAAATCAATCAATTATGAGCGAGCCAGGGGCATGATGTCTGAAGTTGTCCACGGGTGCGTATGTAAATTCAATCTGGCGATCTACTCCGCTTTCAGAGCACTCGTCTGAATGTGCCAGAGCGCAGATCACTGACGGATTTACAAACGCTCAACACCCGATGAATATGGCCGGTGTCAGTAAACGTCTGCAAAAAAACGTAATTAAATTGTTGCCAGCAGCGAAGTTGGTCACGAACGCTCTAGATAACATGGAAATAGCCTAACCAGCTATTCTAGAGCGAGTAAAATAATCAGTGAGGTGTTCTCTCATTTGTGTATGCAAGTAGCTAGCTAACTTTAATCGTTAGTTTGGGTGCTTGACTGCCGTATGAGGTCAGAATGCAAGGATGTACCCTATGTTGCAACCCTACTCCTCGGCCTGAGCGTCCAGTGTGCTGGCTGCATCAGTTGCTATATTTAAAAGGGTTCTTGCTATAAGGGATCCTTTGGGCATTCCTACCCTATTCAAGTTGTAATTTTAAATGTCTATGGTTAGATCATGTTTGGGTAGGGACATCCAATCAGGAGTGTCTTTGGTGGTCTCTGGGTAGAAAAACCTAGCTAGCTCAGCCAGCCATTGGCTAGGCCGTCAGAAGCTGGACAGAAGGCCTCTGCCATTCCACTGTATTATAGCAGAATTTGAGTGGCAGTGGAATGAACCAATCACATTTTGACTTGCAATGGATGAAGGTGTATTTCTGTGACGTGTCTAGGCCTTCACTACTGAGGTAATTAATTCATAATACAGAATAGTAGGCTGATAAACAGCCAATTCATTAGGTGGCGGCAATATATTTATACGTTGTAATCTGCCATAAAACCTTGAAGAAGAAGAGCATGCAAGAGACAATGGTTACGGTCCAAACTCAAATGAAGTGGACGCTTCTGATGATGTCTGACGAGTATACACTTGCAGGGCGAGGGAGGAAGGAATGATTTTTAAATGGACCACCCTTGGCTGGAAATTCTTCACTCGTTCATCCCACAACGATTGTGTTTTAAGCCAGCGGTAGCTTGTGGGTGCTTTATATGTGCTACATTCAATTATGGGGGCATGTCTACTTATATTAAATACATCAATATTAATATATGCCTACTGTATGATAGCTAGCAAATTAATTAGCTAACTGACGTTAGCCTGCCTAGCTGGAACTTCTAAAGAAGGGAAATGTTTTATTTCTTCAATTTCCAAAAGATAACCAAAAAAAGCATATTTACTTTGTACGTAGTAGTAACATTTCTAACGTATTTGCATTTGTTTTTACTTAAACTTGTATGTTGACTTCTCCATTGATGTTATTTTTAAATTTTCGCAGATTTTTCTTACGGATGTACGATCGTCGCGAATTGAATTATAGGGAGTTTCAGGCCTCAGAGTGATAATTGTACACTCGCAAAGCCGACTAAAAACGAGGGATGAGGGGCTTCTGTTGCAAACTTCCCTTGCTTGGCTAATCATTTGGAACACCCGCCAACATGGCGACGGTTTTCCCCCAAGGGCATAAGGTGAGGGTAAGTGGACGAGGGTGTGTCTTTTTAAGTGTTTGGACTGCATCCAATGTGTTGCAAGCAGTCGTTTTCCCACTCTAACGCAAGTAACGTTAGCTAGCTTGTGTTGTAGTAGTGTAACAATGAGTACGGTTACATGTAACAGTTTTACTTTAGTCCGTCCCCTCGCCCCGACCCGGGCGCGAGCCAGGGACCCACGAAGCATTGTTACCCATCGCTCCACAAAAGCCGCGGCCCTTGCAGAGCAAGGGGAACCACTACTTCAAGGTCTCAGAGCAAGTGAAGTCACCGATTGAAAGGCTATTAGCGCGCACCACCGCTAACTAGCTAGCCATTTCACATCCATTACACACACAATAATGCGATTTATTGTGGATAGTCAGATTAATATAATAGTTTGATGAAAACGTTGACATGCTTTGCAATAAGAACGATTCCCCTAATATTCCTGGACACATCTGAAATTGGGCTACCTGATGGCACTGATAAATGCAGAAAATCGGCAATAAAAAATAAACGTTCTACCACAGCGAACATGGTATTTTTGGGAAGCATATTTTATTCTGCATTTGGACATACAGTACCAGTCAAAGGTTTGGACACTTACTCATTCAAGGGTTTTTCTTTATTTTTACTATTTTCTACATTGTTGAATAATGGTGAAGACATCAAAACAATGAAATAACACACAGAATCATGTAGTAACCAAAAAAGTGTTAAACAAATCAAAATATATATATTTGAGATTCTTCAAAGTACCCAACCTTTGCCTTGATGACAGCTGTGCACATTCTTGGCATTCTCTCAACCAGCTTCATGAGGTAGTCACCTGGAATGCATTTCAATTAACAGGTGTGCCTTGTGGAATTTCACAATCACATTTGTGGAATTTCTTTCCTTCTTCATGCATTTGAGCCAATCAGTTGTGTTGTGACAAGGTAGGGGTGGTGTATAGAAGACAGCCCTATTTGGTAAAAATACCAAGTCCATATTATGGCAAGAACAACTCAAATAAGCATAGAGAAACGACAGTACCTCATTACTTTAAGACATGGTCATTCAATCCAGAAAATTTCAAGAACTTTGAAAGTTTCTTCAAGTGCAGTCGCAAAAACCATCAAGCGCTATGATGAAACTGGCTCTCATGAGGACCGCCACAGGAATGGAAGACCCAGAGTTACCTCTGCTGCAGAGGATAAGTTAATTAGTTACCAGCCTCAGAAATTGCAGCCCAAATAAATGCTTCACAGAGTTCAAGTAACAGACATCTATACATCAATTGTTCAGAGGTGACTGGGTGAATCAGGCTTTCATGGTCGACTTGCTGCAAAAAAAACACTACTAAAGGACACCAATAAGAAAAAGAGACTTACTTGGGTCAAGAAACACGAGCAATAGACATTAAACTGTTAGAAAACTGTCCATTGGTCTGATAAATCCAAATTTGAGATTTTTGGTTCCAACTGCCGTGTCTTTGTGAGACACAGAGTAGGTGAACGGATGATCTCTGCATGTGTGGTTCCCACTGTGAAGCATGGAGGAGGTGTGATGGTGCTTTGCTGGTGACACTGTCAGTGATTTATTTAGAAATCAAGGCACACTTAACCAGCATGGCTACCACAGAATTCTGCAGCAATACACCATCCCATCTGGTTTGCGCTTAGTCCCACAATCATTTGTTTTTCAAGAGGACAGTGACCCAAAACACACCTCCAGACTGTGTAAGGGCTATTTGACCAAGAAGGAGAGTGATAGAGTGCTGCATCAGATGACCTGGCCTCCACAATCACCCGACCTCAACCCAATTGAGATGGTTTGGGATGAGTCGGACCGCCGAGTGTAGGAAAAACAGCCAACAAGTGCTCAGCATATGTGGGAACATGCCTCATGAAGCTGTTTGAGGGAATGCCAAGAGTGTGCAAAGGGTGGCTACTTTGAAGAATCTCAAATATAAAATATTGTTTGATTTGTTTTTTGGTTACTACATGATTCCATATGTGTTATTTCATAGTTTTGATGTCTTCACTGTTATTCTACAATGAGTAGGTGTGTCCCAACTTTTGGCTAGTTCTGTATAAAGTTGGTATGTGAAAACTACTACTACACATACATTCTGTTGTTGCAGACTCACTTCACTCGCACTGAAGAGGGAGGCTCGCTCGGCTGTTGCTAGCACATACGCAGAACAAATACACCAGTGGAATGCCGATTTAAGGTGTTTACATGTCTTAATAATTTGAAAGATTGATCAGAAAACCAGGTGTTTTAATCAGCATATGCTTACTTTGATTTTGACCTTATGAAGATAAACAGAGTAAGGTGTTTACGTTACTATTGCATAATCTGCCTACTGCCATAATCCGTTTTAATACCGAATTATTAGTGTGCATGGAAATTTACTCAATGGCAAGGCGGCTGCAGCAGCTGTTATCAACTTCAAGGTGGATGTAGTTGCTAATTTGTTAGCGTCAACTTTTTCAAGATTAATTTTCAAACTTGGTTTACTAATGATCATCATCTGGTGAGTAGCACTGTTTTTTTGTTGCAGTTATATACATAATATGGGCAAAAGTATGTGGACGACTGCTCCTCAAACATCTCATTCCAAAATCATGGGCATTAATATGAAGTTGGTCCCCCCCTTGCTGCTATAATATCACCCACTCTTCTGGGAAGACTTTCCTCTAGATGTTGGAACATTGCTGTGGGGACTTTCTTCCATTCAGCCACAAGAGCATTAGTGAGGTTGGGCGATTAGGCCTGGCTTGCAGTCTGCGTTTCAATTCATCCCAAAGGTGTTCGATGGGGTTGAGATCAGGACTGTGTGCAGGCCAGTCTGTATGGACCTCGCTTTGTGCAGGGGGCATTGTCATGCTGAATCAGGAAAGGGCCTTCCCCAAACTGTTGCCACAAAGTTGGAAGCACAGAGTCATCTAGAATGTCATTATATGCTGTAGCGTTAAGATTTCCCTTCACTGGAACTAAGGGGTGTAGCCTGAACCATGAAAAACAGCCCCAGACCATTACTCCTGCTCCACCAAAGTTTACAGTTGGCACTATGCATTGGGGCAGGTAGCGTTCTCCTGGCATCTGCCAAACCCAGATTCAGCCGTCGGACTCCCAGATGGTGAAGTGAGGTTTTCCTGTGTCTACCCTTCTCAATGGCAAGGCTAGGCTCACTGAGCCTGTACTTTGTCAAGGTTTTTCTAAGGTTTTGATCAGTAACCATGGTCAAATAGTTAGCCACGGTGTACTGTCGATTTAGGGCCAGATAGCACTGCATTTTGCTTTGTGCTTGTGTTTCCCAATAAGCAATGTAGTTTTGTTTTGACTGTGTTGTAATTTGTTTTATTCTGATTGTTTGGATGTTTTGGTCCTGAGTGTGTTAGTAGAACAGGTTTGTGAACTTAGCCCTAGGACCAGCTGGATGAGGGGACTCTTTTCTTTGCTCAGCTCTTGGCATTGCAGTGCTTGGTAATGATATGAGAGTGGGTCACTGTATTTTCGATGTTTCCAAAACTTAATTGCTCTTTTTTGAGTTATTATTAGTGGATATTGGCCTAATTCTGCCCTGCATGCATTGTTTGTAGTTTTCCTCTGGACATGTAGGATAATCTTACAGAACTCTGCATGCTGGGATTCAATGGGGTGTTTGTCCCATTTGGTGAATTCTTGTTTTGTAAGTCGACCTCACACCTCGCCTCTTTTACGCTACTGATATTCTCTGTTCATCATATATGCATAGTCACTTTAACCATATCTACATGTACATACTACCTCAATCAGCCCGGCTAACCTGTGTCTGTATGTAGCCCCGCTACTGTATATAGCCTCGCTACTGTTATTTTTCACTGTCTTTCTACTGTTGTTTTTATTTCTTTACTTACCTATTGATCACCTAATACCTTTTTTGCACTATTGATTAGAGCCTGTAAGTAAGCATTTCACTGTAAGGTCTACAACTGTTGTATTCGGCGCACGTGACAAATAAACTTTGATTTGAAATGCTTTTTGGAAGTTGATAAAGCAAACGTATTATTTTGGTGGACATGTTGATCTATCACGGTGTGTTGGGTGTAAATATGATCAGTCGTGCGATGTTTTGGTATAAATCCAATTTGGCTTTTACTCAAGACATTGTGCTTATTAAGGAAGTTTAGAACTCTTACATTTACAGAAAACCTTCCCCAGGTTACTGTTCACACAAATGCCTCTGTAATTGTTAGGGTCAAATTTGTCTCCGTTCTTAAAGATTTGGGTTATGAGTCCTTGATTCCAGATGTCAGGGAAATAACTTACACTCTGGATCAAATTAAACAGTTTTAATATAGCCAATTGAAATTTTGCACTAGTGAGTTTGAGCATCTCATTTAGGATGGCATCAGGTCCGTATGCTTTTTTTAAATTTGAGGGCCTGAAGTTTCTTACAGTGCTCCTTGTCAGTAATTGAGGAGTCCAATGGATTTTGATTGTCTTTTTATAGCTTTTTCTAATCTATTCAACTCCTCATGAATTTGGCATTTTTGTCACGGCCGTCAACAGAAGTAGACCAAAGCATAGCGTTGTGAGCGTACATATTCCTTTTTATTAGGATGATGACACCGACAAAAACAATAAACAATACAAACACGACCGTGAAGCTTAAGGCTAAAGTCCCACAAACAAAGACAACTTCCCACAAAAAAAGGAGGGAAAAGGGATACCTAAGTATGGTTCCCAATCAGAGACAACGATAGACAGCTGTCCCTGATTGAGAACCATACCCGGCCAAAACATAGAAATACAAAATCATAGAAAAACAAAACATAGAATGCCCACCCAAAATCACACCCTGACCAAACCAAATAGAGACATAAAAAGGCTCTCTAAGGTCAGGGCGTGACAATTTTTCAGCGTTTTTGTTTTAAAATGGGTTGTCCATATGTCACCATTTTGTATCGCTAATTCTTCTTGTTTAGATTATTATTATTTTTTTTTACAAATTTTGCCAGAAGTTGTTTGTGTTTATGGACTCTTCAATTAGTGTCAGCTGCTTGCTGTTGTACTGTGCTCGTTTGGTTCTGAGTGTACGTTTTTATAGAGCTTTAAAGTCTCACAGTAATGAAAGCGTAATTCACCATTATTTGGGTCTCTGCGCTTTTGGTTGGATAGTGTTCTAAGCTTTTTCCTTATAATTTTACAATCTGCATCAAACCAGTTGTCATCTGTGGTCTTTAAAAAAAAATCAGTTGTGCTTCTTTTGCCGTTTGCCTGAATATGTAGTTGATGTTTTTTACTGCTAGATTGATGCCTTCTTTACTGTGAGTGAATGTGCTATCCAGAAAGTTATCTAAGAGTGTTTGGATATTTTGGTTACAGGTAGCTTTCTGGTATTCTTCTGTGCTGTTTTGGGCCCATCTGTATGAATTTCTGATGTTCTACAGCTTACTGGGCTGTGAATGTGTAGTTGTTTCCATGTCTGGTCTTTTGAGGAGCAATGTAATTTGGCTGTGATCAGACAGAGGTGTTAGTGGCTTGACAGTGAATGAGCTGAGAGAGAAAGGATCAATGTCTGTAATCATATAGTCTACTGTGCTGTGGCCTAGAGGTGAGCAATAGGTGAATCTCCCCAAAGAGTCCCCCCGTAACCTACCATTGACAAAGTACAGACCCAGGCTTCGACAGAGCTGAAACAGTTCCCTTCTGTTTTTGTTGATGGAGCTGTCACTGTTGTTTCTATGGGGGAGATTAAGACAGTTAGAAACAGTATGGCCTGTAATAAAGCTGTCCCCTCTTGTGGTCGTTAGATCAGGTAGTGTTCCTGTGCGCGCAATTGTGTCCCCACAGATGAGCACATTTCCCCGGGCCTGGAAATGGCACATCTCTTCCTCAAGGGTGGGGAAGATCTCTGACTAATATGGGGATTCTCTGAGTAATATGGGCATCTTTTTCTGTCAGTACAAGTAATTTTTTCAGTTTTAACCAAATGTGATATTTACTAATTTTGAGGGGATCAATTAGATTTTGTAGTTTGGATTTGTACCAAATGATCAATCCTCCAGAGTCTCTGCCTCTATTGACAGAGCTGTGTTTCTGTGATGGCACAATGACCTCTCTGTCACTCACTGTCCCACAGGCTACAATGTCAGCCTTACACCATGTCTCCTGCAGAATGATGACGTCAACATCTTTAAGATTTTTGTTGAACTCCAGTGCTAAACTCTTCAGTCCAAAGGTTGATGAGTTTAGGCCCTGAATGTTCCACATGCTAACTAATAGTGATTTCACGTTGCAAAAAGAAAGAATAACAGTCAGAAATACAGTAACTACTAAGTTGTTAAGATTGAGATAAACAGGATAACAGCCAACATTTTTTCTGTTTCATTGAACAAGTAAACTTTTATTACGATGTGTGTGTGTGTGTGTGTGTGTGTGTGTGTGTGTGTGTGTGTGTGTGTGTGTGTGTGTGTGTGTGTGTGTGTGTGTGTGTGTGTGTGTGTGTGTGTGTGTGTGTGTGTGTGTGTGTGTGTTTAGTACAGATTTATTGGAGGAGCTGTTAAAATCTAACTCAATGCTACAGGGTTCTCCTGTCCACTGACGACGGTGGTGATGTGGGAGTTGGGGAACCACTCAGAGGCCGTCTCTGCTACTCTGTTGACCAGGCTGCCTACTCTCTTCTGTCTCTCTCGCTCTCTGTCTTTGTCGTTCTCTCTACCTCTGTTTCTCTCTTGCTGTCTCTCTGTCTTTATCTCCCTCCGTCTTTGTCGCTCTCGCTGTCTCAGCAAGTGAAATTAGGAGGCAGCAGATTGCACAGAACAAAGTAGCAAGGATTGTTTTAAGGTGGATATATGGTTATTATGTTGTAGTCATGCACAATGCTCTTGGATGGTCATCAATCAAAAAGATAATTGAAAAAAACATGCTTATTTTATTTCACAGTGTCCACCATTTAAAACAGTCAAACTCCATTCACAACAATATTCAGTTGGTAAGAGACCAGATATTCAGTCAATACTAGGAATGGATTGTCCACCATCTATGTGTTATCCAGACAGAATAGAAAATAGGCAAAATAACATTTAGCTTCAGAGCAATAAAGACATTGAGTAATTTATCTGAGCAAACCAGAAACCTTTCAATATATGCATTCAAACAGTACTTTAGAACCTTTTAAATATAGTACATTGGAAGGTTGTGCAGGACTATGGTAGATGAAGGAACCAATCTATCTTTTTAGACTGTTAAGAGTATTTATCTGGTCAATATGTCAGTGTATTATGTCTGTTTGTAACAGTGTTATATCTGAAAATGTGATCGTATTATAAATTGTATTTTAATGTTTAAGGACTCTTGGAAGATTAGTCCAAATGAGGACTAAAAGAGATCCTAATAAAATCAAATATCTCTCGCAGTCTGTCAGTCTCTCTCTCCTCTCTTTCTGTTGTCTCTCTCTGTTGTCTCTGTGTGGTCAGTTCAGTTGGACGACCTACCTACCTCCACCATGGTGTAGGGGAACTGTAACCGCATCCTGCTGTGCACCAAGAAGAGAAGGATAGAGGACGCCATCGATTACGTTGCTACCCGCCCCATGTACTACTATCCCTCTAGAACGTTGCTGTTTTATAACATATCCATATGCTGGCTATGGAAATATCAAAGCCAATTACTGAACATAAGAAAACAATATTTTTGACTAATAAACAAATATTGCTTATAAATCAGTGATGCATGGTGGCCGAGTGATGGCAAGCCCTGTCAAGTTCATGGATGCTTGAATGAATAAATAAGGGTTAGAGCTAAATCACATAGGGTAAAGGGAACAAGCACTGACCAGAAATTAGTAGGCAAGGTTTTGTTTTAATATAAAAAATAAAAAAACTTTATCTGACCAAAACAATCCTCAATCATCTTCCTTGCAGTATTCACTCCTGGAATGGAAGATTTCCCATCTCCTTCTCCCACTGCTGGGAGATCCTTATGTGGATGCATCTGGCAAATTATGGAAGAGTGGAGGGAAAGCTGCCCTCCAGTGTCCTGTATGGAGAGGTGCATTCTAGTTCTACTGTACCTGCTTTTAAACCATGTGTGTATGTGTTTCCCATTTCTCATAACCATTGAAAAAGGCTGGGGTAAAAATGACACACCACCTGCATTGACTTTTAGAACAGGACAGCCTAGAAGAAGGGAAATGGGGGTGGAGAGGAGGAAGAGAGCAGTGAGGACGAGGAGGAAGCTGACGATGAGGAGGAGGATGGCGCTGGAGACATGGATGAGGTGGAGGAGCTGATGGAACATCATGCAGTGTCTGGCCCAGACTGCCTCCTGTCAGAAATACTTCCTCATGACCGTCTGTTATCATATGTGTACAGTGTTTGATCCATAATGAATTTGGAGGAGGTGCGTGGACACAGCTCCCTGATTTCCTGCACAAATCCATCCATCCTTTTATCATGTCTGTTCTGTTTCCTCTCAGCCTACATCGCTGCCGTTGACCACGGCATGCGAGAGAAGAAAAGACGTAACGCCCCAAGAACCACACCCATTAAGAGGCGGGGGGGCAGGGCAGGCTTCCCAGCAAGCAGCAGGAGACTCCAGCGCTCTTCCCGGTAAGTAATGAGAGAGCGGTACAAAGCCACAAGGTACAGTACCAGTCAAAAGTTTGGACACACCTACTCATTCAACAGTTTTTCTTTATTTTTACTATTTTCTACATTGTAGAATAATAGTGAAGACATTAAAACTATGAAATAACACATATGGAATCATGTAGTAACCAAAATAGTGTTAAACAAATCTAAATATATTTACAATTTTAGATTCTTCAAAGTAGCCACCCTTTGCCTTGATGACAGCTTTGCACCTCACAAAGACACTGCGGTTGGAACCAGAAATCTCAACTTTGGTCTCATCAGACCAAAGGACATAGATTTCCACTGGTCAAATGTCCATTGCTCATGTTTCTTGGCCCAAGCAAGTGTCTTCTTCCTGGTGTCCTTTAGTAGTCGTTTCTTTGCAGCAATTCGACCATGAAAACCTGATTCACGCAGTCTCCTCCGAACAGTTGATGTTGAGATGTCTGTTACTTGAACTCTGTGAATCCCCTCATTGACAAACTCCATTACTGCAGTAATTAAATAATTAAGTTGACTTGTTTTGAAGAAATGTAAAAGTCTCTCCTTTTGATTACAATAATTCCATGACACTCTCCTTCTCCCAGGAGTATGTGTCCAACATCCTGACCCAGCACTTCTTCAGCATCACCCAGAAGATCCAGAAGAAGGTGACTGGTAGTGGTGGAAAAATAACCTAATTGTCATACTTGAGTAAAAGTAAAGATACCTTTAATTTAAAATCACTCAAGTAAAAGAGAAAGTCACCCAGTAAAATTCTACTTGAGTAAAATACTAAAAGGATTTCCTTTGAAATATACTTAAGTATCAAAAGTAAAAGCATTAATAATTTCAAATTCCTTATATTACGCAAACCAGACAGCACAATTTTCATGTTTTTTTCCCCTTCCATTTACGGATAGCCAGGGGCACACCAACACTCGGACATCTTTTACAAATGAAGCATTTGTGTTTAGTGAGTCCGTCAAATCAGAGGCAGTGGGGATGACCATTGTTGTTCTCTTGGTAAGTGTGTGAATTGGACCATTTTCTGTCCTGCTAAGCATTTAAAATATAACGAGTACTTTTTGTCAGGGAAAATGTATGGAGTAAAAAGTACATTATTTTCTTTAGGAATGCAGTAAAGTCAAATTAAATGTTGTCAAAAATATAATAGTAAAGTAAATTACAGATACCCCAAAAAACTACTTAAGAAGTACTTTAAAGTATTTTTACTTAAGTACTTTACGCTACTGGTGACAGGCCAGCCCTCAGAGATGTTCAGAGATGCCTAGCCCTCAGAGATGTTCCCCGTCCTGCCCGGTAGAGCCCTGCACGGGCATGAATTTAAAGCCCAACCCATGCCCGTGACATTCAGGCCCTACCCTACCCAGGCCTGATTGCTTCTGCCAAATTTAAAGCCCGGCTCTGCCCGAAATCAAAAATAACTTCCTCTGTTAGTAAATCCATTAGCTGCAATTCTCTGTCAGTCACTGACTCCCTGCACCCAGGCAGCTCGCTGTCTCTTTCTTTTAATGAGGTTGAAGCACTTCTGACACCATGTTATGATCTTAGTCAGATATGACTGTACTGCACAGCAGAGCACGAGCAAATTAGCATGGCTGACGTGTGACCCACATGACTACTGACTCACTGAGGCTGGTGTTAACAAGACTACGAGCAAATGGCTCAGCTTCAAAATGTTGGTAATACACTTTGTGATACCTGAGCCCTGCCCGTAGCCTAGTTATTTATGAAAAAACAGGTCCTAGCCAGCCCTAACTTGATGTATAATGTCGGGGCCAGTCGGTGTCGGGTAGCAGAGCTCTACTGCCCGGCTCCCACCTGCCACTCAGAAACCCAGCCCTGGAGTTCATCAAATACGTCTGCCAGGTCAGTGACTGGGAACACGGGTCGCACCGCAATGTCAAAGTTTTGCAATGAAAATTTGTGTTTGTTATTGGACAAGTTCAGGTAGTCCCGGCCCGTTTGCTTCCGTTATGTGCCTAGTGAATACACCCCAGGATCATATACATTAGTGCACACTGTTTCAAAGTGTTCCGTAATGCAAAATGAAAATGAGCATTTCAGTTCTGTTTTCTTCTGTTTCATGCCTCATGAACACAACCCTCCCCTATAGGTGCTCTCCCTGGACGCCAACATGGTGAATAAGCTAAAGAGGGACCTGCTGAGCCTGGTGGACGTGGGTGAGTTTTCGGAGGACGCCCAGTTCCGGGACCCCTGAAACTCCTGCATCCTGCCGAGGTCATCTGCCACCACTACAACCTGCTGCGATGTTGACCTTTGCAAGGATCCCTCAGTGGCACAGGTGAGTGAAGCGCTACAGGTTACATTTCTACTTATATAATTTCTAGTATAGTTTCTTTCAAGCTCTGCTCATTTTGCATCCACCCATCATTACGTCTCGAGCAGCTGTGTGTGTGTGTGTGTGTGTGTGTGTGTGTGTGTGTGTGTGTGTGTGTGTGTGTGTGTGTGTGTGTGTGTGTCACAGGAGGCTGCTGAGGGGAGAACAGCTCATAATAATGGTTGGAACTGCGCAAATGGAATGGCATCATACACCTGGAGACCATGTGTTTGATGTATTTGATACCATTCCAGTAATTCTGCTCCAGTCATTACCACGAGCCTGATCGCCCCAGTTAATGTGTCACCAACCTCCTGTGGTGTGTGCGTGTGTCTGAGTGCAGGTGTGGGCTCATGTGTGAGGGTGTGCTCCTGCATATACAATGTTTAAAAAATCTGTTCTGTGTTTCCTCCCTTTTTCAGTTTGTTTTCTCTGTTTGGCGCCAATTGAACACGAGTCACAACCCAGGTTCACTTGAACCAATGCCATCTTGCAGCAGGCTCTTTTGAATTGATAGCTACTCAGTGACACCAGTTCTCAGGAAATTGTGGTCTCTGACCATGGGCTCTATTTGAACAAATCTAATGCAATGGTAAATCTAAGTGCAGTCGCTAGAGCTATAGGTTCAGGGGTGTGTCAGAAATATTTTCACTATCACAATTACTGGCACACATGCTCGCGTTGGCGAGAAAGGGCTGGGTTTTGATGAATAAACAATTTGTGGGTGTGTCGAGGCTTGGCCCCTCACTGACCAATCAGAACGTGCTCCATGGCGAAATATGTGGTTGCTTCAGGTTGTGTATTTAAGGTCTTTTATGTATTGCCTTGGAATCAACTCCAATTCCAATGTTAATCCATTATAGTTTGTTAAATGGCTTACTGAAATTAAATAACAAAATGTAGGCCTATCTTTGCTAAATACGTTAACATGAACCCATTTGCTGTACACATTGTTCTCAGTAATTGCATGGCTTCAATAGCATTCACACTGATATAGGGTCTAGGTCTACTGTAAATGACTTTATGGCTGAGCATGGACATGCCAAACATTGTCAATAAGCAAGATTAAATTCATTATTGATAAGGCCTAGAAATTGCTGCACACTACAACGAAGCTATATTCAGGGGGTACCGGTACTGAGTCAATGTGTAGGGGTACAGGTTAGTCGAGGTAATTTGTACATGTAGGTAGGGGTAAAGTGACTATGCATAGACAAACAGCAAACAGCAGCAGTGTAAAAAAAAAAGGAAGGGGGGGGGGGGGGGGGGGGGTTAATGTAAATAGTCCGGGTGGCCATTTGATTAATTGTTCAGCAGTCTTACGGCTTGGGGGTAGAAGCTGTTAAGGAGCCTTTTGGACCTAGACTTGGCACTCCGGTACTGCTTGCCGTGCGGTAGCAGAGAGAAGAGTCTGTGACTTGGGTGATTGGAGTCTTTGACAATTTGTTTTGCTTTCCTGTGACACCGCCTAGTATATAGGTCCTGGATGGCAGGAAGCTTGGCCCCAGTGATGTACTGGGCGGTACGCACTACCCTCTGTAGCATCTTACAGTCGGATGCTGAGCAGATAGATAGTGTGGTCTACAGTTTATCATGAAGTACTTACCTCAGGCGAGCAATACCTCGAGACTTCCTTAATATTAGACATCGAGCACCAGCTGTTATTGACAAATAGACACACCCCTCCCCCCACCCCTCATCTTACCAGACGTAGCTGTTCTGTCGATGCACAGAAAAAACAGCCAATGTATATTATCCATGTCGTCTTTCAGCCACGACTCGTGAAACATAAGATATTACAGTTTTTAAATGTCCCGTTGGTAGGATAGTCTGGAACGGAGATCATCCAGTTTATTTTCCAGTGATTGCACATTGGTCATTAGAACGGATTGTAGAGGTGGGTTACCCACTCGCCGACTAATTCTAACAAGGCAGCCCGATCTCCGCCCCCTGTATTTCCGTCTTTTCTTCATGCGAGTGATGGGGATTTGGGCCTGGTCTCAGAGAAGCAGTATATCCTTTGCGTTGGACTCATTAAAGAAAAAATCTTTGTCCAGTTCGAGGTGAGTAATTGCTCTTCTGATATCCAGAAGCTGTTTTCGGTCATAAGAGACGGTAACAGCAACATTATATACAAAATAAGTTACAAACAATGCAAAAAAACACACAAAATAGCACAGTTGGTCAGGTGCCTGTAAAACGGCAGCCATCCCCTCCGGCGCCATTTCAGATCAGTCAGTTACCAGGGTTGTATTCAATAGGGCACACCGTAGCAAAAGGTTTTGTAACAGAGAACTGGAAACAAGCATTTTTGGGGGGGGACAAATTCAGATACTCCCTGTTTCAGTATGTTTTCTTCTATTTGGTACCTAACAAACATGACCCACATGTCACTCATGGTGGGATGTTAACTGCTGGCGGTATTCAAATGCAGCATGGGCTGAATGGACAGGATGGGCATATTGCTAACTTTGAGACAATCTATCTTTGATGTGACAAGAAATTATGATCATGCATCTTTATTCCTCTATGATTTTATATACAGTAGCTGTAAAAACAACATAGAAACGACATTTCTTGACCACCCATGTACTGTAAATGTAAATGAGTTGCCAATCGCGTCAATCAGCTTTCCAGTCTTTACTAGTCTCCAGACAAAATTGTAGATATGGTGTGTTTTGCCTTTGTATAGGAAATCTCATTGATGACAAAAAATATAGTACTATTGTCAAGGTTTTTTCCTGTCTTAATATTTTTGTCAATAAATCTTTTTTGTAAATAACACAACTGACAGTTTCTATTTTCATTGGACATTTTCCGAAGCGAAATCATCATTTTTTTTCTTCTCTGAAACCCTCTCAATCGTATATATCTGTCCTGTTTATCGTTGCCCCAGCCATTGCTCATTGATTGAGTGCTGAGTGCTGAGATATGGAACCCCCATCAGTCCTAAACATCCTGTGGTGCGTCTTCCCTCTGGAATCGGATGCTAATGTGGCTCACAGGAATAGTATGAGCTTTTATTTAATGGTTTTTACGCACTGATTTGGGCCCAGACTACATTCTTCTCACCCATTTATCCTCTCATCATGGCTTTCAGGGCCATGATCTCCCTGGAGATGAGCTAATGATGAGTCCTGCAAGTCACGTCTCTCTGCCTGTCTGCCATTAGAACAAGATGCAGCTGCATTGTATCAAAACAAATCTAGCTATATTTCAAGAGCATTTTAAATCACAACACACTTTACAGTAAAAAAACATTAAGCTATTTGATTTGGAATTTTAGGAACCCTGTAGGTATAACGAAAAACAAAAAATGTTTATTAAAATATTGAATTTTCCCTTTACTACTATAGCCCAAAGAATCACATTCAATAATACATTCATAAATGTCAAAACAGACAGGTACAGTAAAAAAACAATACAAACTAACATATGGAATTGTTTTAAGATGGTCATACCATGGATCGTTTAGCTATTTGATTTAGCATTTTAGGACCCCTGTAGGTATGAAGAAATAAAATGTTTTGTACATTATTGGACTTGCTCTTTACTACTATAGCCCATAGAAACGCATTCAATAGCATATTCATAAATGGTAAAACAGACAGGTTTTGAAGTGTATCTCCTAGATAGAAAGCCAAGAAAATATTGTCTTTTTCCGACATATATTTAACCCCTTTGGGGTGTGGGGGGGGGGGCACAAAACTACTTCCATACTTTCATAAAAGTTTCTAAACCTGTACCAGGTGACCTTGAAACAGAAGAGTCCTGTGGCGCATTAGTTTGTAGCCCAAACGGTTCGGACGCTACAGACAAGTTGGCACATTGGCGGTACAGACCTCAGACATAGAGCAAAACGGAAAACACTATCGTGAGTCTTATCTTTCCATAGAGTGGTCATAGTTTGTTCGGTTGCTACAGACGTTTTCTTGAGAATACCAATTTTCGGGATGTCTCGTGGTCTAACAAACACCGCTGTAGCTCAACCACCTTCCACCGCAGATATCTCTAATTTAAATTGACAGATGTTTATGGGGATTATTTTATGATGCTACAAGATTGATGCATAGGTGCGTCAATAGACTCTTAAACCAGGTGTACACTACACGATTTTGGCCGCAATTTAGCTGTCCCAGACAAGCTTTTGAGAGCAGCCAAAATCCCAATGTTGTTGCCTTCTCGGTGCGTACGGCCGTCACTGACGCTCGTTTAATTAGCTGGTCAGCTGGTCAGAGATGCAATCTGAGGGCTACTGATCTCGTCTTTGAGCAGTCCCAGACGTCCCGATATTTTCAAACATGTTTTATTTTATCGGAACAAAATCTGCAATGTTCTTGTAGTGTAAGATGTGCAATGACTAGTTTTGAGAACAATGATCACGTATAGCAAAGGAGAGCGCGCCAGAGAAGAAGCCAGTGAGATGACATTGTTTCGCGTCATCCAGAATGTGTAGACTCTAGAGCAGGATCGGTGACTTCTACTATTATGTACCTGTACTTATCTTTAAAGTGGCAATATGTAACTTTTTGGGCGAACAGACCAAATTCACATAGAACAGATCTACCGCTTCTTAAACGTGTCTATGTGCGCTATTTCTATGCATACTATTACGTTTCGTTTTTGCGTCTTTGAGTTTTGGGTTTGTACATCAGTTTCAAACAGCAGAAATTACCATATTTTTGTTATATATTTTCACAGCGATTTTCAATTCAATTTTATTCAATTAAATTCTAAATGTTAGCTAGACATTTCAACTCTGTATGGCAAGTGTGAATGTCTGACTGAAAACGTTTATGAGGCAGCTTTGCAGTGGCGTAAAGTACTTAAGTAAAAATACTTTTAAGTACTACTTAAGTAGTTTTGGGGGTATCTGTACACTACTATTTATATTTTTGACTACTTTTACTCCACTACATTCCTAAAGAAAATAATGTACTTTTTACTCCTTACATTTTCCCTGACAGCCAAAAGTACATTTTGAATGCTTAGCAGGACAGGAAAATTGTCTAATTCGGGCACTTATCAAGAGAACATCCCTGGTCATCCCTACTTCCTCTGATCTGGCAGACTCACTAAACACAAATGCTTCATTTGTACTGCCTGAGTGTTCAACTGCGACCCTGGCTATCCGTAAATAAAAATAAATAACAAGAAAATCGCGTTGTTTGGTTTGCTAAATATAAGACATTTGAAATTATTTATACTTTTAATTTTTATACTTAAGTACATTTAAAACCAAATACTTTTAGACTTTTACTCAAGTAGTATTTTACTGGGTGACTTTTGCTTTATTAACTGGAGTCGTTTACTTTTACTCAAGTATGAATATTGGGTACTTTTTCCACCACTGCTGCTTTGAGCCACAGCTTGTTGTATCTATGTTAAATCTAATGGCATCATTGTTTTCGCAAGACAGCGTGGTATCGACAATCCTCACGACCAAGTGAAGAATATTGTAGTGTGTGACACCCTGTCTGTGACATTTCGTTTAGTGTGTGCACCACTTCATTGGCAAGACAAAAAAATGACAGAAAAGACCCTCGTTTAATGTGAGAGGCTCAGCCATGTTAGGATTTTGAAAGTCATGTAGTGTACAGTTGTGGCCAAAAGTTTTGAGAATGACACAAATATTAATTTCCACAAAGTTTGCTGCTTCAATGTCTTTAGATATTTTTGTCAGATGTTACTATGGAATACTAAAGTATAATTACAAGCATTTCATAAGTGTCAAAGGCTTTTATTGGCAATTACATGAGGTTGATGCAAAGAGTCAATATTTGCAGTGTTGACCCTTCTTTTTCAAGACCTCTGCAATCCTCCCTGGCATGCTGTCAATTAACTTCTGGGCCACATCCTGACTGATGGCAGCCCATTCTTGCATAATCAATGCTTGGAGTTTGTCAGAATTTGTGGGTTTTTGTTTGTCCACCCGCCTCTTGAGGATTGACCACAAGTTCTCAATGGGATTAAGGTCTGGGGAGTTTCCTGGCCATGGACCCAAAATATCAATGTTTTGTTCTCCGAGCCACTTAGTTATCACTTTTGCCTTATGGCAAGGTGCTCCATCATGCGGGAAAAGGCATTGTTCGTCACCAAACTGTTCCTGGATGGTTGGGAGAAGTTGCTCTCGGAGGATGTGTTGGTACCATTCCTTATTCATGGCTGCGTTCTTAGGCAAAATTGTGAGTGAGCCCACTCCCTTGGCTGAGAAGCAACCCCACACATGAATGGTCTCAGGATTCTTTACTGTTGGCATGACACAGGACTGATGGTAGCGCTCACCTTGTCTTCTCCGGACAAGCTTTTTTCCGGATGTCCCAAACAATCGGAAAGGGGATTCATCAGAGAAAATGACTTTACCCCAGTCCTCAGCAGTCCAAAGTGGCTTCTTTGCTGCTCTTCTTGACACCAGGCCATCCTCCAAAAGTCTTCGCCTCACTGTGCGTGCAGATGCACTCACACCTGCTTGCTGCCATTCCTGAGCAAGCTCTGTACTGGTGAGGCCCCGATCCCGCAGCTGAATCAAATTTAGGAGATGGTCCTGGCGCTTGCTGGACTTTCTTGGGCGCCCTGAAGCCTTCTTCACAACAATTGAACCGATCTCCTTGAAGTTCTTGATGATCCGATAAATGGTTGATTTAGGTGCAATCTTACTGGCAGCAATATCCTTGCCTGTGAAGCCCTTTTTGTGCAAAGCAAGGATGACGGCACGTGTTTCCTTGCAGGTAACCATGGTTGACAGAGGAAGAACAATGATTCCAAGCACCACCCTCCTTTTGAAGCTTACAGTCTGTTATTCAAACTCAATCAGCATGACAGAGTGATCTCCAGCCTTGTCCTCGTCAACACTCACACCTGTGTTAACGAGAGAATCACTGACATGATGTCAGTTGGTCCTTTTGTGGCAGGGCTGAAATGCAGTGGAAATGTTTTTTGGGGATTCAGTTCATTTGCATGGCAAAGAGGGACTTTGCAATTAATTGCAATTAATCTGATCACTCTTCATAACATTCTGGAGTATATGCAAATTCCCATCATACAAACTGAGGCAGCAGACTTTTCGAAAATGTATATTTGTGTCATTCTCAAAACATTTGGCCACGACTGTACACCTGGCTTTAAGGATGCATTTGAGTTTCTGTGGAATCAGAGCATACTGTAGAAAGCTATTAGAGCCTGCTGCTCCAAGACCAGCATTTTATCATTACTATGCTGCTGATGTTGAGCATGAGTTTCCTGGAATTTAAATGACAGTTTAGTGCAGTGTTGCTTGGCTTTAAAATTTGTTGATTTAGTCTATCTGGAGTGATAATGATGAGGAAGAGTGCACATTCATCCCTAGCTCCCTTTGTTGTGGTCGTCTGTAAAAAACTAAAACAAAAAAAACAGCCACTGGTTATGGCATCTCCCAGTCTAGATCAAAGTGATCTTAACCCACCAACCTCCATCACGATAACCTCATTGTCCCAGAGAACTCACTTTGTGTACTAATGGGCATTTCTCTCTCAGACCAATAATCTGATTTCACATCTACGCTGGAGCTGAGTCTTACAATTAGATTGGTTGCATTGGGTTCCCTGACGACTGATAGCTTGTCTCAAATGATTGAGTGAAGTACTTTCTGTACAGAGCCCAATATACTTACCATATCCCTTTTTATGCTATGTTTTATTATGACATCATGTTACAGAGGGGAAAATGTATTGCAATTTTATCATGTATTCCAAAATTAAATAAATATAGAACTCTGCATTAAAACAGAATTTATAGCATTGCCTAGGTTTTTCTTGTTACAGGCATGATATCTGACTTGGTCTGTTCATATCACTTAGTTCCAAAGTGTCATTGTGGCTGTCAACAGACAACAGTGGTCCATCTATTGCATAATACAAGAGGAGGCTGGTGGGAGGAACTATAGGAGGACATGCTAATTTTAATGGCTGGAATGGAATAAATGGAATGGTATCAAAAACATCAAACATATGGAAACCAACCCACTGAGCACACACTGGTTGAATCAACATTGTTTCAACGTCATTTCAAGGAAATTACGTTGAACCGACATTGAATTGACGTCTTTGCCCAGTGGGACATTTATGACTCCATTCCATTTATTCTATTCCAGCCATTACAATGAGCCCGTCCTTCCTTAGCTCCTCCCACCAGCCTCCTCTGAACAAGGCAGTCACTGATCCAGTATACCTCAGAGATGAGTCCTTTTCGATATCGATGTTTCTATTATTCACTACGAGTCCAGATGGATTCACACTTCCCCACAATCTTGTTATAAAAACCATTTTGTGGGAAATGTCATCATTATTTGATTACTCTCTCTGAGAGTAGCTCTCCTCTTAGGCATCTCGCTCAGCATCAGTATTCTACATGAACATTGGAGGGATATAGTCCCAGAGACTGTTATCCCTGAACATAATATACTGAAATTGCCTACCATCGTCTTTTTGATTCACCCATTGTTTGAAATGTGTGTTTTCAAACCAGAAAAATGATCTGCCAAAATATTTTTTCTTTATTTCTTCTAATCTGATCTATGTACAGTATATGATTGACTGGCAGAGATCACAAGTTTTATGTTGATGATGCTAGACATTTATTGTTGTGTTTGCATGTATAGCTTATACAGTTATTGACCTGGTTCAGGGTAGACAGGAAAAGAGGGTTCTTAGCATAATGTACTCCAACATGTTTATCTGATTGCGATAACTTATTTAGTTTATTTTTCATTGGTTGGATTAAATTCAGATCATTTGCAATTATTTGAGAGTCAGTTGGGGTCAGTACCATTTCAGTCCCTGTCAGTTGAACTGGACATGGAATTTCTCCATTGGAGTCTAATTCAATTCCCTATTCAACAGGAATTTTCAAAAAAGATTTACACTAACCCTTCATAGGAAATTGCTTTTAGTGAAAGAACTGGTGGCACTCTAACTAAGTAGGATGTTTTAGTGGTCTTAGCTGTCTTTCAGTTAAATCCCGCAGGGACAGAGGTTGACCCATCAAGGAGGTCTCTCTGATGACATCTGAGACTGCTTGGGGGGAATGGCCGTCTGTCTGTCTCATCCGTCTGATCAGCAGTCAGGGGTCTGAGGAAGAACATCAAATATGCATGTGGCCAAAGACTGATGTGGCCAGAGGGCACTGTGGGGGTGGGATGTCACAGGGCCACTCCCTCTGACAGGTCTGAGTGGGTGGAGCCATAGCTGATGATGGTGAATTCTGTGGGAAGTGTGATGGTCTGGCTGGGTTTGGGAACTTTACTGTCCTGTAGAAATATATGGTCAGAAAAAAATGTTTTTGGAACCATGCTAACTCACAGATAGAGACTAAGACTGAAGTATTAAATTATATTAATATATTTACACATTAAACTCCTATATTCTTTGGGAGTTACATTACCTAACTGGGTGTTTAATCAATGATAAGGGCTATGATATAGCAGAAAATGGTTAACAGAAGAATGAAATATGATCATGAATATATGTGTGGAATCAAGTAGTTTTTTCTTACATCATCAAACTTTCTGCCACTGTAGATAGCGTTCTTGTCAATGAAAGTGAGCATGATCCAGTCACAGATAATGGAACACTGGAATGAATAAAAGTAACATGCCAATGAATGGATAGGAGTTGGTACAACCATTACTGGAAGCTGGTACAAACAGACATCAACTCATACCACAAGAGTGCTGAATCAAACTCACTATTCCAACTGATGTCATGGCTGTCACTGTGTTGATGATAGTTGGGATGATGCTGAATCGTCCAGCCTGGAGAGGAATTATTACGGAGTATGACTTTGACTAAGTCCATAACCATATGTCACTAACTAATTATTCTGATCAACTGGTTATTGATGAATTGAGTACTGATGAAGGCGGTTAAAGGAGGAAATTCTTACATGTCCATGAACTATTACATCAAGACGAATCCCAAAGGCCTTGATAAGTGTCCGGAACTCTTCTCCATCTTTGCTGTAATACTTGGCAAATCTAAACATAATTTTCTAGGTCAAACAACTGTAGAAAAAGGGGGAAAGAGTCCTCCATGCCTTACCAAGATACAGCAGAGATAGTCTAAAATGTTACAATAGGTCATGTCAATGAGATGGCAAGAGTAAATACATGGTCTTATTCACTAAGCACCAAACGGAGGAAAGCGGACTAAAACGATGAGGAACCACCTAAACTTGTCCAATAAGAAACACTTGTTTCCGGTTTCTGTTGCAAAACACTTGCTACATTGTGCACTATTGAATATGACCCAAGCATTCACAAGATGCTATGAAGAGGCTCACCTGAAGTTGTAACCAGAGCTGGGCAGGTTCTTCCGAAGGTCCAGGCGACGGAATGAGTATGTGGGTTTACACTCCGAGGGGTCCAGGTCAAGATCACACTTCCAGTTAATGAAGACTCCAATCACTCCCCCCTGACAGGATACAATCCATGAGCTCTCTAACTAAACCATTGCAGCGCTCTATCCACCACATCTTCACATTCCTCACTATTGTTGATTGTCTCTTATTATTTATTTCCATGATCTATTAATTACGTTATCAGTAATCACTGTCAGATTCAGAAATATTAGAAACACACATATTGTTTGAGACATTAGACCTAGATGGAAGATTGGGTCTTTGTGTGCCCTGTGAGCACTGAAATGTAAGGGTTCTCTATAGATAATGGGATTGGTCAAATGGGATATACAAATTGACTGTATGTATGTATATTGCGGGTGTAAACGTACAGTCCTGCAGAGCTCGCTGAACTTCTCCCTGGCCTGTTCTGCGATGTAACCCAGCCGGAAGATGGGGCAGTAGGGGTGTTTCTCCTCATTGTAATGACACTTATTCAGATATTTCTGCCCATTTCGTTTGTTTGGTTTGATGTTTCCTCTGCCAAAGAGATAAGAGAAGATTGCTTGTAGAAACAGTTGAGACTGCATATTTGACGGGGATATGGTTTCCTATATCATACAGTTCTTTATATCACCTACGTATGGCTCCTTGTCAGTGTATTGACCTTGTATTGCAGCCTGACGTACGTGTGCGTGTGTGTGAGTGTGTGCATGGGTTTTGCATTCTGCGTGCGCATTCTGTGTGTTGTTGAGGTTGATGTGTGTGTGACTGTGTGTGCATGCGTGTGTGTGTTGTTGAGGTTCATACTATACCTCAACACTTTAAATTTTGGGAAATGGATGGCATTCTTGATGTAAACAGTGAAATTGATGGCCTCTGCTAATGCCGGCTCCCTGGAGGAGACAATAACAGTTTAGACCCTTGTGCCACAATTATTTTACAAGTGATTTATTCCAGACTAGGGAGACAGTAGTTCTGTGTTTGACTACCTCTTATTTAAAATGTCAAATTGATATGGACCCTTACCGTATTGCCGCATAGTCCTCAATAGGACACCAGGTCTGAATCTCACAGGTCTTGAAGGTCTGGTTATAGTAAGGAACACAGCGCCCAGTTCTTTGTCCTACAGGAAACACATCAGTCTAAATGCATTAGGACAAACCATCTACTGACTGACAGACAGACAGACAGACTCATAGAATGTCTGGCTTAGTGAGACTTTTCCCTTCATCCCCTCCTTTATAGTGCGTACCATTGCCATCAAAGTCCACTTTTCCTGAGATGCAGTCCGAGTCCTTTGAGCAGTTGGCATTGGGAACGGTAAAATGCTAAGAAAAAAATAAAACATAATAGTTTAGATGGCAGCATTAACTGGCTTTCCTTCTCTGTGGTGGTAGACTGGTAATGATACTGATAGATCTTTATCACATTATCTTACAGAGCTTTTCCAGGAGACAGTGCTAGTTGCAATATTAGAGTATGGAGCAAAGCACGCAACTCAACATAATTATGGCAAAACGACTGCAGTTTTTATTTAGCTCATATTGGTTTCAGGAGAACACATGAGTGTGGAGAATGGTTGTGACCTCTCACCTCAGCACACGTGCCTTGCCTCTGGTTGTGTGTGACCACTCGTCTCAGTATTGTGCTGATCACGTCACCGCCCTGCAGGTGTAATGCCACACAGAAGAATGTACAGTATATGTTGGTAATCACATAGGCTATATGTTAAAAACATACACTAACTAGCTACACATTGCATCTTCTATGGGAAGCACAGCCGCGAGCTGCCCAGTGACAGGAGCCTACCAGATGAGCTAAATAACTTCTATACTCACTTCGAGGCAAGCAACACTGAAGCATGCATGAGAGCATCAGCTGTTCTGGACGACTGTGTTATCACGCTCTCCGCAGCCGATGTAAGACCTTTAAACAGGTCAACATTCACAAGGCCGCAGGTCCAGACGGATTACCAGAACCTGTGCTCCAAGCACGCGCTGACCAACTGGCTATTGTCTTTACTGCATTTTCAACCTGTCCCTGACCGAGTCTGTAATACCAACATGTTTCAAGCAGACCACCATAGTCCCTGTGCCCAAGAACACCAAGGTAACCTGCCTAAATGACTACCGACCCCGTAGCCCTCACGTCTGTAGCCATCAAGGGCTTCTAAAGGCTGGTCATTGCTCACATCAACACCATTATCCCAGAAACCCTAGACCCACTCCAATTTGCATACCGCCCCAACAGATCCACACATGATGCAATCTCTTGCAATCCACACTGCCCTTTCCCACCTGGACAAAAGGAACACCAACGTGAGAATACAATTCATCGACTACAGCTCAGCGTTCAACACCATAGTGCCCTCAAAGCTCATCACTAAGCTAAGGACCCTGGGACTAAACACCTCCCTCTGCAACTGGATCCTGGACTTCCTGATGGGCCGGCCCCAGGTGGTAAGGGTAGGCAACAACACATCTGCCACGCTGATCCTCAACACGGGAGCCACTCAGGGGTGCGTGCACAGTCCCCTCCTGTACTCCCTGTTCACCCATGACTGCATGGCCAAGCACGACTCCAACATCACCATTAAGTTTTCCGATGACACAACAGTGGTAGACCTGATCACCTACAACGATGAGACCGCCCATAGGGAGGAGGTCAGAGACCTGGCAGTGTGGTGCCAGGATAACAACCTTTCCCTCAACGTGATCAAGACAAAGGAGCTGATTGTGGACTACAGGAAAAAGAGGACCGAGCAGTCCCCCATTCTCATCGACGGGGCTGTAGTGGAGCAGGTTGAGAGCTTCAAGTTCCTTGGTGTCCACATCACCAACAAACTATCATGTCCAAACACACCAAGACAGTCGTGAAGAGGGCACGACAACGCCTTTTCCCCCTCAGGAGACTGAAAATATTTGGCATGGGTCCTCAGATCCTCAAAAAGTTCTACAGCTGCACCACCGAGAGCATCCTGACTGGTTTCATCACCGCCTGGTATGGTAACTGCTCGGCCTCAGAGGGTAGTGCGTACAGAGGGTAGTGCGTACGGCCCAGTACATCACTGAGGCCAAGCTTCCTGTCATCCAGGACCTCTATACCAGGCTGTGTCAGAGGAAGGCCCTAAAAAATGCCAAAGACTCCAGCCACCCTAGTCATAGACTGTTCTCTCTGCTACCGCATGGCAAGGTGTACCGGAGCGCCAAGTCTAGGTCCAAAAGGCTTCTTAACAATTTCTACCCCCAAGCATTAAAACTCCCCAACAGCAAATGGCTACCTGGACTACTTTACCTCTACCTACATGTACATATTACCTAAATTACTTTGACTAACCTGTGCCCGCTACATTGACTCTGTACCGGTACCCCCTGTATATAGCCTCACTACTTATTTTCATGTTGCTCCTTAATTATTATTTTTTCTTCTATTTTCTTCATTATTTTAATTTTATTTATCTATCCATTTTTTACTTCAGTTTATTTTATTAAATACTTTCTTAACACTTATATTTCTTAAAACTGCATTGTTGGTTAAGGGCTTGTAAGTAAGTATTTCACTGTAAGGTCTACTACACCTGTTGTATTCAATTTGCTTGGATTTGATTTGATATATTTGCCCCATAATCCTTGCTTTATGAACTCAGAGCCAAACTGCATGTTCAGGATTGACTGCAGACTGACTGATCTACAAATCACCTTGTATCCTAAATATCTACTATTATTTATAGATCAGTCAGGTTGCTCTGTGATCATGGGACTGAACGAAATTGATGTTCTCAAGTTGGCTCACCTCTGAGGGTCGGACATATTCCACCATGTCCAGAACGTGGTCCCCCTGCACTGCTGTGCCTTTCATCTTAGTGTAGACTGAGTTCTCTGGCCTCGTCTCACTGTCCTGATAGGCTTTCTGACTGATAAAGACATACCTGTAGTAGGGCGACATAACAGATGCAGATTAACTTCTGTTCTGAGGACAAATTCAATATCAATTCAGATCTCTTAGGGGTTATGATATATTGATTTTGAGAGATACTTAAATATGATCAACTTTATTTTAAATGTTTGAAAATCGAACACTGAAATATGATGTTTATCAGTACAGTAGACAGAGAGACATCTTCCTCTAAAGGACCATTAAAAAAACGAAATGTATGAAAATTGGCCTATTTGGATCACATTACACAATGACAGTGGTCAGTAATGGCCAATCAGAATACAGCAGTCCCGCTTGACGACAGCAACCTGTATGTGGTTACCATCAATGTATTTAATTGCGAGTGAAAGGCATTTCCTCACCACAAAGTGGCTATTCTCAGCAAATGACTAATTTCCCATCACAGTGGCTTGTATAGCTTTTGAAAGCAGTAATATGGGTACACTGACAGAACATTCCATCTGAGCTTACAAGCCAACCATTTTTGTTTTAAAGGTACCATTCTTTTCTTCCTATGATTTCCAATACCAGACTTAACGTTGCCTTGATTGGCAAAATATCTGCATTATTTAAGGCAGGTCACAGATAATGCAACAGAAATAATTAATCACTGAAAAAGTCAGGATAGTTACACACAAAGACAATACTAATTCAAATCACATACTTGTCTATCTATTTTTTAATGCATGCATAAACAGGAGGCCAGTACTTACCAGATGAAATAGGTGATCACAAAAAACTGAACCCCTCTATATATGACTCCAAGTTTTTTGTTTTTAACCACCATTACCTTGGGGGTCTCATAGTCCAAGAAACCAATAAAATAATCCTTTATAAACTCAAGCAGTCCCATAGTGATTTCTGAGTTTATCAGCTGTCTGTTCAGATGTGAGGTCCTGAGTGACTTGTTCTCGCAGATACTTCCAAGCTTGTGTCATGAGTCAGCCAGTCAGTCTCTCTCTCTCTCTCTCTCTCTCTCTCTCTCTCTCTCTCTCTCTCTCTCTCTCTCTCTCTCTCTCTCTCTCTCTCTCTCTCTCTCTCTCTCTCTCTCTCTCTCTCTCTCTCTCTCTCTCTCTCTCTCTCTCTCTCTCTCTCTCTCTCTCTCTCTCTCTCTCTCTCTCTCTCTCTCTCTCTCTCTCTCTCTCTCTCTCTCTCTGTATCTCTCTCTTTAACACCCATGCCTCATCCCCTGTTATGCTGTTCTCAAAAACGAATTGCATCGATAAATTCAACATAAAATGTGATTCACTAATTTCGTGGATTGTTCATGGTAAGGAGAAAATATAGTGTTTGTTTTCTTTATTCAGACCTACACAGAAAACACACATTTTATTTATGCTGGCAGCAGATAGGAAATGTCTCTCAAATCAACAATTATCTCTCTCTGTCTGTCTGTCTGTCTCTCTCTCTCTCTGTCTGTGTGTCAAATCAAAATCAAATCCAAGTTTATTTGTTATATGCACATTTTTATTGCAGGTCTAAAACTCAATAGTGCATATAATAATGTACAATAGCAAAGCTAATCAATGTACAAAAATAAACACAAATAAAAAGAGCACATCAATCAGTAAAAAATACAAGGCAAATAAAATTGATACAAAAGAACACAATTTCCCTGCAAAACATTGCAAAACAATGTGTGTGTGCTTGAGTGCATCTGTGCGTGTGTGTTTGAAAGAATTATTAATTAATCCTTCAGAAATTAAACTAGCTGCTCATTAATAGATATACGGTGTTTAAATATTGACTGGTTTACATTAAAAAATATATATAATATTCAGGCCTAAAAATGACCGCTTGACGTGTCGGGGTCCTGGGAGCTCATTCCGCGCATGTCAGAAGATATACTTGTCACACAACACGTGCAACAGCCACGGTGTTTTTTGTTGGCGCTTGTGTTTACATGATTGTCTACAGAAGTATACCTACAAATCTAAGTAATTTACAGAATAACACGAACAGATATTTTGTAAATGGGGGGTCTACAGAAAAAGAAGGTAAGGATGTCACTGTTAGATTAATTATCCAACCATTTGGTTAGCTACGTACTGAAGTTAGCAAGCTCGCTCAGGCTGTTTCTCTTGAGCATGGAATTATGAGTTTAGGCCGAAATGTTTTAGCTAGTCAACTATAACATATCGCAAGCTAGTGTGAGACACTTTTATGTAACGTTAGCTAGATAACCTATTGTATTTCAATATCCGTCTAGTCTTGGAATCTTGTGCGGTTGATGCGTGTTGTTTTAAACTCAGCTAGCTGGTTAACGTTAGCCTAGCTGTTACATGTTCACCTGTCTAGTGTATAAAAAAGCAGTAAAGAGAGTACTAAATTGTTTTGCAGAACATTGTCAGCATCAAGCTTTTTACGCTTAAGTCTAGTTACACGTTTTCTAGTAATACGTTCCTCCAATACCTCACACATATGTCTGTCTGACTGTCTAAATGTTTTGTGAGTAACTGTAAACTTATGTGTCTTGTTTCAGTATGAGAGGGGCTCTGCCACCAACTATATCACAAGGAACAAAGCCCGCAAGAAGCTGCAGCTGAGCCTGGCAGATTTCAGGTACTAAGTACTACTGACCCACCACAACCTGGGTCGTATTTATTAGTTGGTTGTATTTATTAGTGTTGTTGTTGCCCCCTGTTTCGGTCCGTTTTCTTCCCTCTGGTGCCTATTGAATAAGGCCCTGTGTTCTGGCTGTGGATATAATAGCATGGTTGCCTCTGGTGTCAGTTTCTGCAATGCCAAATTCACAGTCTGCATGTTCATCCACTGTTCCACACAGACGCCTGTGCATTCTGAAGGGCATCTACCCTCATGAACCCAAGCACAAGAAGAAGGTGAACAAAGGTTCCACAGCTCCCCGCACATTCTATCTGCTTAAAGACATCCGGTTCCTCCTGCACGAGCCCATCGTTAGGAAATTTAGAGAGTACAAGGTAATGTTTTAGACTATTGTTTTGACTGAGATACAGATATTGTTACATTTTGTGTTTTTTACTGTTCACATTTTTCAGTCAACCACTTGTTCCGTCTCTGGTAGGTGTTTGTGCGTAAACTGAGAAAGGCCTATGGAAAGGCAGAATGGACAGGGGTGGAGAGACTGCGAGATAACAAGCCTGGCTACAAACTGGACCACATCATCAAAGAGAGGTGAGGTCTCAATCCACTGCAGCGCCAACTGCAAACAACAGATGGCAGTATTGAGCATATAAATTAACTGTAGACAATAATAATCTAATAGGATCTCTGTGGTGTTGTGCCCTGTTTATGGTTCATGTCATTATAACATTTGTAAAGAATGTCCTACATGTGTTTATATCTGAGCGTTGTGTTGGCTCTATTTGTGTGCCAGGTACCCCACATTCATCGATGCCCTCCGTGACATAGACGACGCCCTCTCCATGTGCTTCCTGTTCTCCACCTTTGCCCGCACTGGAAAGTGCCACGTCCAGACCATCACGCTATGCCGACGTCTCACGGTGGAGTGGATGAACTACCTAGTCACATCTCGCTCTCTCCGGAAGGTAGGAAGGACAAGAGTACAGATGTGTCCTCATTAACATAAAGAGTTGGTCCTCAATGAAAATTTCCATGTTGTGGATAGACAAAGTGCAGGCATGATTTATTAAGTAATGATACGGACTGTTACAGGTACAATTGCATCTGAAATTGAATTGTCATTTTAACTTTATATACACATACAGTACCAGTCAAAAGTTTGGACACACCTACTCATTCCATGGTTTTTATTGATTTTTACTATTTTCTACATTGTAAAATAATAGTGAAGACATCAAAACTATGAAATAACACATATGCTATCATGTATTAACCAAAACAGTATATTTCAGAATTTTCTATGTTGCCACCCTTTCCCTTGCTGACAGCTTTAACACTTTTTTTGGTGATTCCATGTGTTGTTTCATAGTTTTGATGTCTTCACTATTATTTTACAATGTAGAAAATAGTAAACATACAAAAAACTTTCTATGAGTTGGTGTGTCTAAACCTTTGACTGGTACTATATACTTAGCAGCAGATTTGTTGTTGTGGTTACTAGTCTACATTGGATGTGTATGAATGAGCTGCATGCTATTTGGCAAGAGAATAACTGGTAGTCCGCAGCACCCTTGACCTTGTTTTGCTTTCCCTGGCAGGTTTTCATCTCCATCAAGGGGATTTACTATCAGGCAGAGGTTCTTGGACAGCTCATAACCTGGCTCGTGCCCTACCAGTTTGCCCATGATGTAAGTGCTGAGTGACATCACAGCAGCTCAAAGAGCCATTTCAAATGTATGCAGTCACTGTGTTAAAGGCCTCCTCTTTTTATTTCACCATTATTTTATCAGGGAGTCATACTGAGACCAATGTCTCTTTCGTAGATGAGCCCTGAATTACAGAAAATACACACGTCAATTATAAATACAAAATGCAAGCAGAAACAACATGGTCCTACAACACACATTCATAAGGCCCTCAATCAGCTTTCTGAATTGCCCTTGAGGCATCAGCACATCACATTTTAAGGACAATTTGAAGATTGTTCCACAAATAAGATGCAAGAACTAAAAGCTGATTTACCAAACTCTGTGGAGACCAAAGGCATTTCCAGAGTTAACCATCCCTGACCCCGGGTGTGTGAACTCATATGTCTAAAGTTTAGTCATGATGTTAGGTACAGTGGGATTTTTTTGTATAGGGGCTTTATAAATGAAAACATAGCAATGAATCAACCTGCATGACATCAGATGGCCAACCAACTTCTGGTAGAGAATGCAGTGATGAGTACTAAAATTGTCACCATAATTAAGCGCAGTGCGCTATGATAAACTGCATCTAACGGCTTTAATGAAGTGGCAGTTGCATTCATATAGATGTTGCCATAGTCTAGGACCGATAGGAATGTGACTGAATCTGTTTTCTACTGTTTAGTGAGAGGCAAGATCTATTTCTATAGAAGCCCATTTTTATTCTCCGCTTATCTAACTCATCAAATGCTTTTTGAAAGATAGCTTTTCATCTATCCAGATGCCCAGATATTTGTATGCAGGGACACGATCAATATGTACACCACCCAAAGTGCATATTTTTTTAAATCATCAGTTTATTTTGATGTGCTCTAGAGAACAACATGTACTTAGTTTTACTTGCATTCGGGTTTTCTGTAATACAATGAAGGCAGACGGCAGTTCAGAGAGCCTGGTCAACTGTGGTGGCAATTGCATACCCAACAGTATCGTCGTCATACAAGTGCAGGTTTGTTTTTTACAGAAGTCGATATTGTTAAGGTAAAAAATACAGGATCCAGAATCGACCTAATGCAGCTGTTTTATTTCTGGGTAACAATTTAAGTACTTTACTGTTATAGATTTCCTTTTAATTGGGCAAAATATGTTTTTAGCAAAATACTATTTCACAAGCAAGAATTTTGCTAGGACTGAGTGAGGGCAAAACTAGCTGTTATTGGCAGAGGGGTTTAGAACGCTCTTTGTTATTGGTTTATTAACCAATTTACAGCATTGTGATGTCACCATGAAAGCCAAACCCGCAGATTGAGCCAGATGTTTCACTGGGTGTATAAATCTGAAGCATCTGGTTGGCATTTCCACTCACTCACCATCGATGAAAAATTTGATTTCAATACAATTCTGTTCCAAAAACTAGAATATGTTACAGCGTGGACTTCGTTTTGTAGACTACCTTTTGCCAAAGTTTCAAGAAATTTTGTTTGAGTGCAAGGGCAAATTTTGTTATTGCACACGCGCCCTTCATAGAGTTGGCGTTCCCTAACATAAATATGCTAATACATGCTAGAACGGTGGTATCCGATTTTATGTACCATGGCATCATACTTTGATTCCAACATCTCTTTCAAAAAGCTGGTGAAGAAAGTAACTCATAACCAAATTCAACCTAGATAATTTCTGATCCATACGAAATAGTTTGACTACAAAGGTAGCAGAACTGTACAGCAATGCTATGATACTTTCTCTCTTAACATCCTGCTTGACTAGCAGGGCCCAAGCTTACTGTACAACATTAAAACCCATTCAGTGTGTGTGTACAATAGGCTCTCAAAGTGCTTGAAAGAATAGACATCACTGTTAAATCCTCAGAAAGCATGAGCTCCTGAGTTGGGGAAGTACTGTGCAATACACCGACGTTTGCAGATCAGCTGTACCGACTTCAGACGAGTCCCAAGTCGCTTCTGGGAGAACACCACAAAACGGAGAACACAATTGTGTTTGTGAGAGTCCTCTTCCATAGAGGAGTCAAAATAGTTTATAGGCCAAACCGTTTGTACGTTACATACAATTTTGTGATATAAAATATTTCTAGCTTAAACTGCGATTTTTATGTTTTTATTATAATTTAATGCTAGCTCTATTTCCACGGGGCGCAGACATCGACCTTGGGGGGTTAAATACTTTACGTTGATGCTGTTTATTGTGTTTAAATTAAAGTAGCTTGACATGTGGTTGATGGGGCCTCAACATTGACTCTAAAATAGAAGCTTTCAGACTAATAATCTGTCTGTCCTTTGTTCCCCAGCACCCAACAGATGTGGACTATAGAGTAATGGCTACCTTCACGGAGATGTACACCACCCTCTTTGGCTTCATCAACTTCCGCCTCTACCAGACACTTAACCTGGTCTACCCACCCAAGGTAACCCAGCACCTGGCCCAAACCTGGGTTGTGTTCATTAGGCACCAAGGGAAGAAAACAGACTGAAATAAGGAGTGGCTACCTTAACCTGTCCAATGACAAATGCTTGTTTTTGTTATCCTGTTGCAAAATGTTTTGCTACAGTGTGCACTCATAAATACAATCCCGGAGAACCACTTCAGCCATCGCACATCATAAGCAGTGCTTTTTTTATCACCATGTTCCTTCTGTTGATGAACGTACAGTTGAAGTCGGAAGTTTACATACACTTAGGTTGCGGTCATTAACGCGTTTTCAACCACTCCACAAATTTCTTGTTAACAAACTATAGTTTTGGCAAGTCAGTTAGGACATCTACTTTGCATGACAAGTCATTTTTCCAACAATTGTTTACAGATTATTTCACTTATAATTCACTGTATCACAGTTCCAGTGGGTCAGAAGTTTACATGCACTAAGTTGACTGTGCCTTTTAAACAGCTTGGGAAATTCCAGAAAATTATGTCATTGCTTTTTAAGCTTATGATAGGCTAATTGACAACATTTGAGTCAATTGGAGGTGTACCTGTGGATGTATTTCAAGGCCTACCTAAAAACTCAGTGCCTCCTTTGCTTGACATCATGGGAAAATAAAAAGAAATCAGCCAAGACCTGATTGGCGAAAAAATGTAGACCTCCATAAGTCTGGTTCATCCTTGGGAGCAATTTCCAAACGCCTGAAGGTGCCACGTTCATCTGTACAAACAATAGTTACGCAAGTATAAACACCATGGGACCACACAGCCGTCATACCGCTAGAGATGAATGTACTTTGGTGCAAAAAGTGCAAATCAATCCCAGAACAACAGCGAAGGACCTTGTGAAGATGCTGGAGGAAACGGGTACAAAAGTATATGTCCACAGTAAAATGAGTCCTATATCGACATAACCTGAAAGGCTGCTCAGCAAGGAAGAAACCACTGCTCCAAAACTGCCATGAAAAAGCCAGACTACGGTTTGCAACTGCACATGGGGACAAAGATCATACTTTTTGGAGAAATGTCCTCTGGTCTGATGAAACAAAAATAGAACTGTTTGGCAATAATGACTATCGTTATGTTTGGAGGAAAAGCGGGGAGGCTTGCAAGCCAAAGAACACCATCCCAACCATAAAGCACGGGGGTGGCAGCATCATGTTGTGGGGGTGCTTTGCTGCAGGAGGGACTGGTGCACTTCAGAATATAGATGGCATGATGAGGAAGGAAAATGATGTTGATATATTGAAGCAATATCTCAAGACATCAGTCAGGAAGTTAACCTTTCTAGCGCAGGCATTCCGCTAGCAGAACCCCTCGACAACATTCCGCTGAAAAGGCAGCGTGGGAAATTCAAAAATATCTTTTAGAAATATGTAACTTTAACACATTAACAAGTCCAATACAGCAAATGAAAGATAAACATCTTGTTAATCTACCCACAACATATGATTATGTTAGTTCAGAGCCAAGTCAAAAAAACACAGCCATTTTCCAGCCAAAGATAGGAGTCACAAAAAGCAGAAATATAGGTAAAGTTAATCACTAACCTTTGATCTTCATCAGATGACACTCATAGGACATGTTACACAATACATGTATGCTTTGTTTGAAAATGTGCATATTTATATCCAAAAATCTCAGTTTACATTGGCGCGTTACGTGCAGTAATGTTTTGATTCCAAAACATCCGATGATCTTGCAGTTAGCCACAGAAATCCCAGAAATACTCATAATAAACATAGATAAAAGATACAAGTGTTATTCACAGAATTAAAGAGAGACTTCTCCTTAATGCAACCGCTGTGTCAGATTTCAAAAAGACTTTACGGAAAAAGCATAATCTGAGTACGGCGCTCAGAGCCCAATCCAGCCAAAGAAATTTCCGCCATGTTGGAGTCAACAGATGTTAGAAATAACATGATAAATATTCACTTACCTTTGATCTTCATCAGAATGCACTCCCAGGAATCCCAGTTCGACAATAAATGACTGATTTGTTCCATAAAGTCCGTAATTTATGTCCAAATAGCCACTAGTTGTTCAGCCCAGTCATCCATCTTCATGAGCACTAGGTCCAGACAAAAACTTAAAGTTCCGTTACAGGTCGTAGAAACATATCAAACGATGTTTGGAATCAATCTTTAGGATGTTTTTAACATAAATCATCAATAATGTTCCAACCGGAGAATTCCATCGTGTGTAGCAAAGCATTGGAACAAGAGCTAACTCTGTCGGGAGCGCACGTCACGAGCCTGATACTCTCTGCCAGACCACTGACTCATTCAGCTCCCATTCCCCCCTCCTTTATAGCAGAAGCCTGAAACAAGTTTCTAGAGACGGTTGACATCTAGTGGAAGCCTTAGGAAGTGCAACTTAACCCCATAGACACTGTGTATTCGGTAGGCCAAGCTTTGAAAAACTACAAACCTCAGATTTCCCACTTCCTGGTTGGATTTTCCTCAGGTTTTCGCCTGCCACATGAGTTCTGTTATACTCACAGACATCATTCAAACAGTTTTAGAAACTTCAGTGTTTTTTTTATCCAATACTACTAATAATATGCATATATTCGCATCTGGGACAGAGTAGCAGGCAGTTTACTCTGGGCACGCATTTCATGCAAAAGTGAAAATGCTGCCCCCTATCCCAAACAGGTTGAAGCTTGGTCGCAAATGGGTCTTCCAAATGGACAATGACCCAAAGGATACTTCCAAAGTTGTGGCAAAATGGCTTAAGGACAACAAAGTCAAGGTATTGGAGTGGCCATCACAAAGCCCTGACCTCATCCTATAGAATATTTGTGGGCTGAACTGAAAAAGCGTTTGCGAGCAAGGAGGCCTACTAACCTGACTCAGTTATACCAGCTCTGTCAGGAGGAATGGGCCAAAATTCACCCAACTTATTATGGGAAGCTTGTGGACGGCTACCCAAAACGTTTGACCCAAGTTAAACAATTTAAAAGGCAATGCTACCAAATACTAATTGAGTGTATGTAAACTTCTGACCCACAGGGAATGTGATGAAAGAAATAAAAGCTGGAATCACTCTACTATTATTCTGAAATTTCACATTCTTAAAATAAAGTGGTGATCCTAACTGACCTAAGACAGGCATTTTTACTAGGATTAAATGTCAGGAGTTTTGACAAACTGAGTTTAAATGTATTTGGCTAAGGTGTATGTAATCTTCTGACTTCAGCTGTATATAGTCTAGTAATATACAGAGATCATTGGCCTGCTAATTGTTGTGTGTCTGAGCTGTTGCTAACTACAACCCTCCCTCCAGCTGGACAGCAAATCTGAGTCAGAGCTGAAGGCAGAACATGAGGAGGACTACGCCATGGACTCTGAGAGCTACTTGGAGGTGGGCCTTTCATCACTTATGTATTGATACAAATAAATGGATAGAAGTTATATTTGCTTGATGAGGGACAGCCAGCCCTCTCTTCATTGTTCTGGGCTACCTGCCCTACCTTGATGGTACTCTGTCAGTAGAGATGTGTAGTTTTGAAGCGGTGTGTGTGGAAAACTGAACCAGTGGGTTTCATGCTCTCTACAGAAACTGTCTGCCCTGAGTGCCAGCCTGGCGCGGGTGGTTGCCACCGCGGAGGAGGAGGAGAACCAGCTTGACCAGTTCCCTGCTGAGGGGGTAAGGTGACACACTGAATAAACTGGCTACCAGGTGGTCAGGGGTGTGTTAGAACCAATGCCTCCCACGGTCACATTTCATTGTTTCCATTTAGAAATCACTTTCTTTCCCAAATCTTCAGGATGTAGGTGGAGGAACTATTTGTAGCCTCCACTCATCTTAAATGGATAGTTATGATACAAAAGTCATCCTCTATTTGATGTTGTTGTCCTTATAAATCAATGTTCGGTCTACAGAAGGGCTCATTCCTGCCAATGTATTGTATACTAGGCATTTAAATGATTGCTGAAGAGCTAAATGAAAAGGAATGGAAAAGCTCCACCAAGGATTCACCTTTATTATGGTGCATTTTCTTTGAAGATTTAGCATGGTGTTTTTCTGTTTCCATCTACGCGGACTCTCACATGTGTCTCTCTGGGCCATGGCTCCTGCGGACCTGCTCTAACCTGGAGCCAAGACAAGACCCTGGGTACTTTTCAGTTTCATTTACATAACAATGGCTACCTGTGAACCAGGGTTTCCGTTCGAAATGTGTCGCCGGACATTTGACCGGCAAAATTTTTTGTTTCCCGTACATTTCAGAAGTCTGCCGGACCCATATGCATTGGGTGAGTGACCTGATTAGGGCGTCCACCCACGGTGCTCAGAATGACAATCTCATTTAGATTATGGTAATTCATATTAACAGAACATGCAAGTTGAGATGTAACGATGTGTGGTCCTTCTTACCAACTTCTGTTGTGCACTTTGAAAACGTTAAAATAACTGTCCACATTTAATTTTCCTTAGCCAACAAGATGAGTAATGAACAGCAAAATCAATAGCCTATGTCAATCAACTATCCCCCATTGTTGAAAAGTTGACCTATTATGTTGGTCAGCTTCTCGAGAAAGAAATAGCATATTCCAAACCGACTCTGGGACAGTTGTGGGAAGATCGAGTTGTGGACTCGAGTCACATGACTTGGACTCAAGTATGACTTGAGTCACAACTTTGACTTGAGACTCGACTTGATATGTCTGACTTGAAATGATCTGGCCAGGGTTTGTAATCTTTTGTCACTCGTTTTGTGGGTCTTCATGGATTACGCTACACTCAGCAAGAGAGTAGCTGCAGCATCGCCTTTGCAAAAACAAACAAACAGCTGCAACAGATTGGCTAGTGAAACACACACTTGGCACTCTGGACCAGCAAACTTGTCAATCAACACAGGTCGGGTGTGCTAGAGAACAGATTGATTTGCTGTACATCTATAGGATTGGGTGCAGCGCAAATGTCAAATTGTAGGGAGAGAGGCTTACCATGATGTGTGTGGCTCCAAAAAATGTTGATCACCAACCTTAACTGTTAACTATTACTTTGCTAGCTCACAAGCAATGGGGCAACAATTACTAGCATAGGCCTACTGGTCTTTTGGTATGTAGCAATTGCTTGACATTGATAACTTACTAATGAAGCTTGCATTTGGAATTTGTTGTTAAAATGAATTATTACTGTGGCGAAGACCCACCATAAGCGCTGCTCTTCACCTATGCTCTCCAATGTTGAAATTGGGTTGTAGAACCAGTTTTGTAATTGCCAATTGGATAATTGTACGGTCCTGGGGGCCAAGTGCTTGTATTATGTAGGTCTACCTGTTTGAGCTCCTGTTAGACAGATTTGATTTGGTTTCTCAAGATGAGGGTGTACAGTAGGGCTGGGCGATAAATCAATATCAATAATTATCGAGGTAATTACTTCCCTCAATAACGATATAAAACATATTTAGATAAATTTTTAGATAATGTCAATTTCACCTCTGCCGCAGCAGGAACATGCGGAGAAGTGACAATATGCACGTGGAGAGGTATACGCCCACTAAAAAACACTTATTGGCTACTCACTCGAGGTGCTATTAACCACAAAATGATTGATGTAGGTGAAAACAGTGGCAGTGATAGCCATGGAGAAGGAGAAGCTTCCAATGAAGAAATTATTGATAAAAAGGGTTCAATTATTTAAATTATTTGGTAGTGGTTTGGCTTTTTGAAGTCGGACAAAGAGCAGAGCAATGTTCGGTGCAAATTGTGCCATAAACAGGTGGCTATCAAATCTGGTAATACGACAACTTTTTCACCATCTGAAGCAAAATCACTCTTTGGAACATGCAGGAAGTTTGAGTTTGCGCCACGGAATTGCTAAACGCCAATCTAGGCATGTTCGCCCGAAGCAGTCAACACTGACTGCGTTTATTCCCTAAGAGCAAACATCGAAAAGACACAAAGATAATCACAAATGCTATTATGCATTGCTAAGGACATGCTACCCATTAGTACAGTCGAAAAGGAAGGTTTCAAGAGCCATGCTCCACCACCACAGGTCTTAATGAAATTAAGCTGGTAGAAAAGGAACTCAGTTGCTACCTTCAGTCTCCTGATGCCGACAGTGAAACCAATCCACTGGACTGGCGGAAGATCCAACCACAAAAAACTTTCCCAAAGTCAGCCACCTGGCAAAGCACTACCTGTGCATTCCTGCGACCAGCTTCCCCCCAGAGTGTGTTTTTAGCACAGGTGGCAACATAGTGACCTGCCATAGGGCAGCTTTAAAGCCAGAGACCGTAGACTTGTCTTTCTTGCTTGTAACTTGTACTACTACCCCAACATAAACTGTGATGTGCCATTAGGCTCAACTACCCCAACATAAACTGATGTACCATTAGGCTCAACTACCCCAACATAAACTGTGATGTGCCATTAGGCTAACAGTTCTAATGCATATTGACTATTTATTTTTATTGCTTGTTCATGACTTGTAAGGGTTTACAGCTTTAAGAAAAGTTAATATTATTTGAGTTCTACTTCTGACAATAAATAAGAAACATTAAAGCCTTTGGCTTGTTCAGGCATTCTTGAGTGTAAAGCAGATATGCACCTTTTAAACACAATTATCACGATTTTAATCAAATAGTCATTATCAAATGAAAAAATATAAATTATCACACTATTTGCCTTTTCGCCCAGCCCTGGTGTACAGCCTTGCCTGCTACCGGTGTCTGTTCAGATAGGACAGGTTAAACCTGATAGAGGCTTTTTATTTTGAGCTATTGTCCGTGTATATTTTGTATGATATGGTGCGTGCACCATTTGGATCATCAACCTACTTTGCCTTTAGCTGATTTCAAATCAAAATCAAATTTTATTTGTCAGATGTGCCAAATACAACAGGTGTAGACCTTACAGTGAAATGCTTACTTACGAGCCCCTAACCAACAACGCAGTTTAAAAAATGCCGATAAGAAATAAAAGTAACAAGTAATTAAAGAGCAGCAGTAAAATAACAATAGCGAGACGATATACAGAGGGGTACCGGCACAATGTGCGGGGGCACCAGTTGAGGTAATATGTACATGAAGGTATACTTATTAAAGTGACTGCATAGATGATAAGAGTAGCAGTGGCATAAAAGGGGGGGGGGGGGCAATGCAAATAGTCTGGGTTGCCATTTGATTAGGTGTTCAGGAGTCTTATGGCTTGGGGGTAGAAGCCTCTTGGACCTAGACTTGGTGCTCGTGGTACTGCTTGCCGTGCTGTAGCAGAGAGAACAGTCTATGACTAGGGTGGCTGGAGTCTGACAATTTTTTTGGCCTTCTGACATCGCCTGGTATAGAGGTCCTGGATGACAGGAAGCTTGGCCCCAGTGATGTACTGAGCCGTTCGCACTACCCTCTGTAGTGCCATGCAGTCGGAGGCCGAGCAGTTGTCATACCAGGCAGTGATGCAACCAGTCAGGATGCTCTCGATGGTGCAGCTGTAAAACCTTTTGAAGATCTGAGGACCCATGCCAAATCTTTTCAGTCTCCTGAGGGGGAATAGATTTTGTTGTGCCCTCTTCACGACTGTCTTGGTGTGCTTGGACCATGTTAGTTTGTTGATGTGGACACCAAGGAACTTGAAGCTCTCAACCTGTTCCACTGTAGCCCCATCGATGAGTGGGGGTGTGCTCGGTCCTCTTTTTCCTGTAGTCCACAATCATCTCATTTCATGCCCTTACGACAGCTACAAGGTCCATATTTTACAATTACATAGGCTAATTACATAGGCTAATAAAGATATGTTGTAGACAAAACAATGAAAAGAGTTGTCTGGGCCTCCTGAGTTGCGCAGCGGTCTAAGGTAGTGCTTGAGGTGTCACTACAGCCCCAGGTTCGATCCCAGGCTGTGTTACAGCGAGCCGTGACCGGGAGACCCATGAGGCGGCGCACATTTGGCCAAGTGTCGACCAGGTTAGGGGAGGGTTTGGCCAGCTGAGATTTTCTTGTCCCATTTAAGCTCTAGCGACTCCTTGTGGCAGGCCGGGTGCCTGCGAACTGATTTCGGTCACCATCCAAAACAGTTCGGAACAGTTTGCATATATTCTCCGGCAAGGGTTTTTTCGGGTGTTCGTGCACAAATTTTTCCTCGAGGCAAGCCGAAGTTCAGAAACCGAAATCTACACCCCTTTATCTGTGATTGGCAAAGAGTAGGGATTCTTCAGTAAAGTGTTTGTCATTCAACGAGAGACGAATCCTTTTCATGCACAATTTTTTACTTGAGAAATACTCCACCAAACGTCTTCGATGTAAAATTGCGCGACTAACATTTAATTACTGATTTCTTGACTATTTTAACGTCTCAAGATGAACAAATGGTACTATTGCGGCTTATTTTCTAATTTTTCAAGCAAAGGTATTAAGGGAGTATGCAAGCACACTCGTTCAGTTCACCTAGCTGAGTTCGGCTAGGCGCAATATGAAGCACGCGGACGGCTTAAGACTGGGGAGCACACCTATGTTTTCAAGGGATGAGGTTTGTAAACATGAAGAAACCAATCCCATCCCACCAACTTCCTGTGTGCCTGATATGGAATTTTGAAATCAATGTTCATAAATTTCAATTATCCTTATAGGTCTGCAAACCAGAGTGTGTAAAGTTCTGGTTTAAATGAAACAGACAGAATTCCCAGCTCACAATTAGTCAAATCCAATTTTATTTGCGAGAGCTCTCCCGTGCATATACAAAGATGTTCCTTTTATAACATTCTCTTACCCTACGCACATGCATACACATTAACATTAGGAGAGCTATCCTATCTACTTCTCTACAATTCTCACCACAGTTGATCACTACCCAACTGACATTTCCATTCCCCCCAATATAATGGAAACCTGGAGGGGTACTCCCTGTCCTATCTTATCTCCCCAGAGTTTTAGCCGGGTCAGTTCAAACATAGGTTAAGGATTCTCTTTGTTTTCTTTCTGCACACACGTACATTCCTCTCTTCCCCAGTCCTATTTGGACTTATGTTTATCAGCTTTAATTACTCCTTGTCTATGCTACATAACCTCTAATCCCTAATGGTTAAGTTTCCGGGTAGAATTATTTAATAATTTATCTTCACCCTTTATAAATTATTTTAACAGTGCCCTTCTAAAAACGTTCCCCGTCTCCTTTCACCCCCCCCCCCTTGTCTCTTCAGGAGGACCTAGAGAACATGGAGGCCAGAGAGAAGGAGCAAAAAGAGCAGGAGGCCCAGAATAGGCTTTTCGAGGGGCTCAAGTTCTTCCTGAACAGGGAAGTTCCCAGAGAGTCACTGGCTTTTATCCTGAGGTGAGAACCAGCCCACCACCACACACACCCAATGATGTCTATAAACCCTGGATTGGTGATGCTATGTATTGGCCATTGAGAGGCTTTGAAGCCACCGGTAGGCCATATTGGCACTCCCCAGTAGGAGCAGTCCTCCAGAGGAATGAGTGGAATTCTACAGTACTTCAATTATTTATTTTTTGTTGTTGTAGTGGGACAGTAACATTGTTATTCTCAAAAAAGTATACTTTTAAGGAAAATGTTATATATTTTTATGTTTAGCTCACATACTATAATGTAAAAGTATGCATTAAGATGTCTAATATAATAAATGTTGCAAAAACTAATGTAGACATTAATAAATGCATTTCTATAGCTTAAAATAAATAGTTTACAATGATGGGGGGGTGCCAAGATGAACGCACAGTGGCTTCAACACAGTGTCCCCTATCAGTCATCTAGAGTGTATCTATAAATCATTGCACACACCCCAGCCAGTCTGGGCTGCTCAATAATGTTATGGCACCTTGTGAAGTAAAAGCAGGTCAAACGCAGGCTGAAGGTTTTAGGGACTGGTTCCATGCTACACTGCACCTCAAAGAGCTTTGATGCAGAGTGAAGTGATCCATCGTTTAATTTTTATTGATCTCTATCTCTCTCTGTCTGACAGGTGTTTTGGTGCCGAGGTGTCATGGGACAAGTCCCTCTGCATCGGTGGTACCTACGACGTGACTGATGAGACCATTACCCATCAGATTGTGGACAGGCCCGACATAGACAAGCAGTACATCAACAGGTGAACAGGCCCGATGGATCTACCACTATTTGTAGTCGTTACAGCTGTTGCAAATGTCTTGCAATTCATAAAAAATCTTGGAATGATCTTTTGGATACAACCCAGATCCAGCGCCAGAACTAATCAGTTGGATGGGCATTTTGTTTTGGGGGCGTGCTTTTTCAAGGAACATCCTACGTGTGCACTTTACATTTTCTATTATTTTTATGAATGTAATAGTGAAGACCATAGGCAGCTTGTGAGTTTCAAGTTTGGGGGAGTTTACAATTTATCCTACCATTTCTACCGATATGCATGCCAGTTATGATACATTTTTTATGCGTATTTCGTGGAACAGTTTCATTTCAATAATAATGTTTTAATTTCTCTAAATAAATAATCTACCACGTGGTTAATCATAAAAATCTGAAGTAAAATGATAAACATCTAAAAGTTCAAATTCAACTATGGCGAGAGCACAAACCTCTGCCATATGGACATTGATACACTGTGATCCAGAAATGAGAGTGTAGAACTCAGATGCAGCAATAGGCCTGTCTTCCATTGTCAACTAGGTAAAATACATAGGCCTAAAGCCGACAAATCCAAACGGTAGAAAATATCTTGATTTCGCTCGCTCGGATGCTTTAACTGAGATTGATTTGTCTTAGTCGGCACGTGTTTCGGCCAATATTTAATTTGGACGGGCAAGGAGGTACGGTAGGACGGGCCCCCCTAAGGCTTGCCCTGATACAACCCAACCCCTCTCTCTTTCAAATCACCAAATGTATTTTCAGCCAAGCTATTTTCCAAGGCTACTTACAGACCCAACGGACCAGAGGCTTTCTGTTTGCCTACTCATTCAGCCCCCCCCCCCCCCCCCCTCACAGAGATGGGTTCAGCTCATCCCCACAATGCCCCCTTTGAGAGGGCTCTTCCTGCTCTGGTCACTCAAAGACCCCTGTTATCGAGGGAGTGGGCGGAGGGGGGGGGGGGGGCAGAGTCACGCGTGTCAGACCATGTCCTCTTCCTTTATGTCGCTTCATAGAGCTTAGCTGTACACAGGGTACATAATGCCTCTATTATGGGCCTGCTAACTCCTGCCCACATTCATTCATTTGGCTGTTGTGATGTACATACAACACATCCACAACTTGCTAATGTGTCAACGGTGAGTTGACTCGACTGACTGGGCATAAATATCCCAATGGATCCAACTCGGTATAGTCCCAAAGGTGCAAACCCCACCCATCTGGTACTCCAGGAAAGTATCTGAAAGAAGACAACTATTATTTGAACCAAGTTTGATATGTGTCTGTGTAGAAACCTTGTCCGTAAAGGAGACCGGCTGGTGGGTAACTAACGGTGTGTCTGGTGGTCGTGTTCTGTTCCAGGTACTACATCCAGCCCCAGTGGGTGTTTGACTCGGTCAACGCCAAGATGCGCCTGCCTGTGGAGGACTACTTCCTGGGGGTGACGCTGCCGCCCCACTTGTCACCCTTTGTGGAGGAGAAGGACGGTGACTATGTGCCCCCGGAGAAGCTGAAGCTCATAGCCCTGCAGCGTGGCGAGAAGCACGGTAAGAGCTGAGCCTCTCCATGGCTTCACATGTTTCTGTTGGGCCTGCATGATGAATGTTCACATGTTTCTGTTGGGCCTGCATGATGAATGTTGTGTATATATATTTTTTTGTTACACTCAGTACAAGATGATGAGGAAGAAGAAGAAGATGATGATGATGAAGAGGACAACGATGAGGTGGACGATGAAGATTTGACTGAGGAGAAGAATCTGAAAAAGATGGAGGATCAGCGATCCCAGGGCAAGGTGAGAGAATCCTAGCAGTATCTACACGATTGACCATCTGAATGGCCTGTTTCATCCAACATAAAAGAACACCGTTATCATTGGGCATAGTGCGCTATAGGGAATAGGGTGCCATTTTGGGGACACTCTAAGATATATCTCTCCTGTCCCAGCAGACTCTGGCGGTGAAGGTGACCCCCGGCAAAGTGAAACCCTGGGAAACTGGTTCCGTGGGGAACAAGGTTCGACTGGAGCAGGAGGAGAAGGCAGAGGAGAAGCGTCTGGCAATCATGATGATGAAGAAAAAGGAGAAGTACCTGTACGACAAGATCATGTTTGGCAAGAAGAGGACGACCCGAGAGGTGAGTCCCCTCCACTCCACACCTGCCTAACTGACATTGCAACTCACAAGCCTCCCTCGCTGCGTTCCATCTCCAGTCTGTATGTGGGTGTAGATGAATAGATAGACACGACATGTAACTGTGTCGGACCCATCAGTACTGTCGCCTTGGGAAAAGCCAGTCTCACAGCCATATTAATATACATGGAGGTAGCAGTGGAGGCTGCTGAGGGGAGGACGGCTCATAATAATAGCTGGAATGGAGTCAATGGAATGGTATCAAACACATCAAACGTGGTTTCCATGTGGTTGATGCCATTTCATTGACTACATTCCAACCATTATGAGCCAGCCTCAACTGGGAGGTAGAGAATGAGACCCCATTGGGCATTTTGGGAAAACTGGCAGTGTACTTTCCAGCAGGCTGCTCTCTGTGCCTAGTACCTACTAGAGGTCGACCGATTAATCGGCATGGCCAATTAATTAGGGTCGATTTCAAGTTTTCATAACAATCGGTGCTTGGCATTTTTGGACACCGATTACATTGCATTCCACGAGGAAACTGCGTGGCAGGCTGACCACCTGTTACGTGAGTGCAGCAAGGAGCCAAGGTAAGTTGCTAGCTATCATTAAACTTCTCTTTTAAAAAACAATCAGTCTTCACATAATCACTAGTTAACTACACATGGTTGATGATATTACTAGGTTAACTAGCTTGTCCTGCGTTGCATATAATCAATGCGGTGCCTATTAATTTATCATCGAATCACAGCCTACTTCGCCAAACGGGATGATTTAACAAAAGCGCATTTGAGAAAAAAGCACAATCGTTGCACGAATGTACCTAACCATAAACATCAATGCCTTTCTTAAAATCAATACACAGAAGTATATATTTTTTTAAACATGCATATTTAGTTAAAATAAAGTAATGTTAGCAGGCAATATTAACTAGGGAAATTGTGTCACTACTCTTGCGTTCATTGCACGCAGAGTCAGGGTATATGCAACAGTTTGGGCTGCCTGGCTCGTTGCGAACTAAATTGCCAGAATTGTACATAATTATGACATAACATTGTAGGTTGTGCAATGTAACAGCAATATTTAGACTTAGGGTTGCCGCCCGTTCGATAAAATACTTAACGGTTCCGCATTTCACTGAAAGAATAAACTTTTTTTTCTTCGAAATGATAGTTTCTGGATTTGACCATATTAATTACCAACGGCTCGTATTTCTGTGTTTATTATAATTAAGTCTATGATTTGATAGAGCAGTCTAACTGAGCGGTGGTAGGCAGCAGCATGCTCGTAAGCATTCATTCAAACTTTACTGCCTTTGCCAGCAGCTCTTAGCAATGCTTGCTTCACAGCGCTGTTTATGACTTCAAGCCTATCAACTCCTGAGATTAGGCTGGCAATACTAAAGTGCCTATTAGAACATCCAATAGTCAAAGGTATATGAAATACAAATGGTATAGAGAAATAGTCGATGCGTCATAATTCCTATAAGAAGTTTTAGGTTGTAGTTATTAACTGGGAATGTTGAAGAACTAGGAATATTGAACCACCAGCTTTCATATGTTCTGAGCAAGGAACTTAAATGTTAGCTTTTTTACATGGCACATATTGCGCTTTTACTTTCTTTTCCAACACTGTTTTTGCATTATTTAAACCAAATTGAGCATGTTTTATTATTTATGAGACTAAATAGATTTTATTTATGTTGTAATTGTCATTATTTTATATATATATATAATAAATAAATCGTCTGATTTAATCGGTATCTGCTTTTTTTGGTCCTCCAATCGGCATTGAAAAAGCATAATCGGTCGACCTCTAGTACCTACCTATTGAGCTGTAGGAATGTTTAACAGGGTTTGAATAGCCGTGCCCTGGAAAGCTTGCACACTAAAACGATAGCCCCTTCTAATAGAATTGGTCCATTTTTTTATATTTTTTTAACCAAATCCCTCTTTCTTTTATGTAGAGTACCAGTCAAAAGTTTGGACACCTACTCATTCAAGGATTGTTCTTTATTTGGACTATTTCCTACATTGTAGAATAATAGTGAAGACATCAAAACTATGAAATAACACTTGGAATCATGTAGTAGACAGTGTTAAACAAATCAAAAATATATTTTATTTGAGATTCTTCAAAGTGGCTACCCTTTGCCTTGACAGCTTTGCACACTCTTGGCATTCTTTCAACCAGCTTCACCTGGAATGCTTTTCCAACGGTCTTGAAGGAGTTCCCACATGCTGAGTACTTGTTGACTGCTTTTCCTACACTCTGCAGTCCAACTCATCCCAAATCATCTCGATTTGGTTGAGGTCGGGTAATTGTGGAGGCCAGGTCATCTGATCCAGCACGCCATCACTCTCCATCTTGGTCAAATTTCCCTTACACAGCCTGGAGGTGTGTTGGGTCATTATCCTTTTGAAAAACAAATGATAGTCCCACTAAGTGCAAACCAGATGGGATGGCGTTTCGCTGCAGAATGCTGTGGTAGCCATGCTGGTTTACCGATTTCACCTTGTTTTGAGAAACTTACCCCACACACACAATAGACTTCCTAATTGCTTGTTCTGCAGTTTGGGGGCTATGGAAAAACATGAATAAAGGCTCCCAAAAAAATCTGTCATTTTAGAAACGGCTTCACTCTCAGTACAGTGATGCAGGTCTTTTGATATTGGACACATGAAATTGTGTAATTACAAACTTTATCCGCAACATATTCCATTTGTGCGACTCAAGTGGTTTCTCCTACCAGCTGTGCTGCTTCTGTGTAGCCTGCACAGCTAACCGATCGAGTTGCATATTTATCAAGCAAAAGAGCCCAAACTCCAAGTGACGATTCAAATGTTTACTCAACGAAGAAGTAACAGCTGAATACACACATTCAATACAGTGCAGTGTCCACTTATACCCTTAGCTCTCACCCCTTCCACAAAGATGTACTTTTCCATCACCCAGGATTTCTCTGTGCTGCTCTGTTCATGTCACAGGCCTGGTCAGTAAGGAAGAGGCCTTGTGTTATTGGGAGTACACATTCCTGCAGTCCATAAGTCTTCTCATACACAGAGTTTGAACCTCTCAGACGGTCGTGCAGAAGAAATATCAGCCCGTGCAGAGAAGCACAAGATTGAACTTCACTCAACTTTCTAGAATTTTCTAGAAAGGATAGCTAACACTATCAACGTTTCGCTCTACTGTGGGAATTGTGCTAGAATCAATGCAATATTAGCCAGTTTCAATGTAACCTACCGAGAGAAAAAAATTTAACTATGCAAGACTTAGTATGCAAAACTAACTGCAGGAGATTTTCTTGTAGGCAGAGCGCATTGGAGTAGGATTCTATTGCATTGACAGGCATGACTCCGGCCCGTACTCTACACAAACCGGTGCGCCATAACCAGTCAGAGCTGCAGTAGGGCTATATGCAAATAGCCATTGCCATATATGGATCTGTGCCATTTATTTTGAACTGGACTGTGTGTAGAGCATGAGCAGTCGTGAGTAGATGCGTTTGTTTTGAGAACAAAGCGAGAGCTACATGTAGCCACGTGTGCACCATTGTTCATATGTTTTGCTAGTTAGTGAGTTATTAGCCCACTTATAGATAATTTGTAGTCAACGATGGGGGAGTGGTTGCTTCCTACAAGAGCACAAAATGTGTGCATTTCTAGCCGTCTTTGAAAGGTAAGTCAAATTAATAGCTTTTTTTCTCAAAGGGGCAGTGTTGTATTTTGAGACCAGCTTGAAGACTCTAAGTAGGCAGAGTCTAGCTTACTTTGTCTGATTCTCAGTAATAATGGTATGGGAATAATTACGCTTTTTTTTTGTAAAGTTGTTTGTTGCATCAAACACAACAGCATTTTCAGTTACCTTGTCTGAAGAACAACTGGATTAACAGCCCTGCATATTTTTATTTTTATTTTTTTAAGTCGCATGGACTGTAGGCCTACATGGAACACCACACATTGGCTGCTACTGTAGGCTGCATGATAGAACAGTTATTTTCTCCATTGTTTCAACATTATGATCAAATAGCCACAGTAGCCTACTTGATCACTTGACTGTAACTTAAAGCGGGCACTGCCTCTGTTCAGAGTAAACGTGCGCCAGAAGTTTTCACAATGTTCAAGTTTGCGCTCAGCAGACCTGAAATTTGCTCTGTGCCCCCCCAAAAATTGAGGGAACATTTCCCAACAGTACTTTTAATCTCTTAGGATATAATAACAATATATTCATACTAAAAATATATAATGCTATAAAACTCTAAAAGTAATATAAAACAGTAATTTACAATCTATCAAATCCCTTAAAGAGCATGTGACCTTGGTTCCACACCCATGAATTCTTCAGTCACTTCACTGTTCATTAACTCAATCTGATTTCCCTTCGCAGGCAAACAAACTGGCTGCTAAGAGAAAGGCTCACGAAGATACCAGCAAGGCAGAGAAGAAGCAGAAAAAGGCCAAGAAACAGTAGCCACCTAACAGTGGATATTCATCAAGGACTGGTTTTGATTTGTATGGTTGTCAATCATACAAGATGGAAGACTCATGAAACTGATGGGTTTATTATGGGGGAAAAGTATGAGTTGGTCCCGTGGTGATTGAGATCAATGTTAGTATCATTTGTCAAGCATGTTGGCAGGTCACATTGTTGCAAAATATTATCCACCCTGCCTCGTCAACCGTTGAGGTGAATGTCTGCTTTGTTCTTATTTGTGTGAACTCTGATATTCTGGTCAGTACTCTGTAAAAGAAAGATTTTACCACTGATTCACCCTATTTTAATCTATTAAATGGGGTTCTGTGTAATCCATTTACTGTTATTAATGACTCTAATAACATAAACAACAAGCCCTGCTGTCATCAGAGAAATTAACTTTGTATGAAACCTCCCCTAACAAAACAAACAACACTTTTTGTATACTTTTTTTTTTTTTAAGTAGGACACTTTTTTTGGCTTGATGTGTAATTACAATAAATAGTTTTTGTTTAAATTGGCCCACTTCTTTGAACTTGAGAGCGGGGAGCGATGCATAGGGTAACGCTAAGTTACAGTTGAAGTTGGAAGTTTACATACACCTTATCCAAATACATTTAAACTCAGTTTTTCACAATTCCTGACATTTAATCCAAGTAAAAATGACCTGTTTTAGGTCAGTTAGGATCACCACTTTATTTTAAGAATGTGGAATGTCAATAATAGTGATTTCAGCTTTTATTTCTTTCATCACATTCCCAGTGGGTCAGAAGTTTACAATACTCAATTAGTATTTGGTAGCATTGCCTTTAAATTGTTTAACTTGGGTCAAACGTTTCCGGTAGCCTTCCACAATCATTTTCCTCTCATGATGCCGTCTATTTTGTGAAGTGCACCAGTCTCCTGCAGCAAAGTACCCCCACAAAATGATGCTGCCACCCCCGTACTTCATGGTTGGGATGGTGTTCTTTGGCTTGCAAGCCTCCCCCTTTTTCCTCCAAACATAACAATGGTCATTATGGCCAAAAGGTTCTGTTTTTGTTTCATCCGACCAGAGGACATTTCTCCAACAAGTATGGGGATTGTCCCCATGTGCAGTTGCAAACCGTAGTCTGGCTTTTTCATGGCGGTTTTGGAGCAGTGGCTTCTTTCTTGCCGAGCGGCCTTTCAGGTTATGTCGATATAGGACTTGTTTTACTGTGGGTATAGATACCTTTGTACATGTTTCCTCCAGTATCTTCACAAGGTCCCTTGCTGCTGTTCTGGGATTGATATGCACTTTTCGCACTAAAGTACGGTCATCTCTAGGAGACAGAACGCATCTCCTTCCTGAGCGGTATGACGGCTGTGTGGTCCCATGGTGTTTATACTTGTGTACTATTGTTTGTACAGATGAATGTGATACCTTCAGGCATTTGGAAATTGCTCCCAAGGATGAACCAGACTTGTGGAGGTCTACAATTTTTTTCTCCTGAGGTCTTGGCTGATTTCTTTTGATTTTCTCATCCTGTCAAGCAAAGAGGCACTGAGTTTGAAGGTAGGCCTTGAAATACATCCACAGGTACACCTCCAATTGACTCAAATTATGTCAATTAGCCTATCAGAAGCTTCTAAAGCCATGACATCATTTTCTGAAATTTTCCAAGCTGTTTAAAGGCACAGTCAAGTTAGTGTATGTAAACTTCTGGCCCACTGGAATTGTGATACAGTGAATGATAAGTGAAATAATCTGTAAACAATTGTTAAATCACTTGTCATGCACGAAGTAGATGTCCTAACCGACTTGCCAAAACTATAGTTTGTTAACAAGACTTTTGTCGAGTGGTTGAAAAACGAGTTTTAATGACTCCAACCTAAGTGTATGTAAACCTTCGACTTCCTGTACCCATGTCAACTTAATGTCTTTTCCTCTTTTTTGTCACAACCTTTTCTCAAGACTTCTCATTATGAAGGTTTAAGTTGTGCTGATCCTTTGGATTAAGATACCTGTGTCAGTGTCCTATTGTAATGCATTACTGACTATTCCTTCTAATCACTGTACCACTCACTGGGAGCCAAATCATTTATTGGTGTCGGTCTGTGCATGACAGATTGCAGCCTTCTGGGTTCCATATATGCTGGTGGTGGCACTGTCAGACCAACTCTGATACCAAAGAGGTGGAATCTGATGCCACATCATGAGGACTGGTGGGGACAGAGGCTGAGGATGCCATGTTATCAAAGTAGCCTGTTCCACAGTGCTGAGCTGTCCTGATTTATGCATCCCCTTCATTGCTGTAGGCCACTGTTCATAGGGCGGCGCACAATTGGCCCAGTGTCGTCTGGGTTTGGCCGTGGTAGGCCATCATTGTAAAAAATTATTTGTTCTTAACTTAAATTAAGGTTAAATAAAAAAATATCCTGAAACCATGATGCGAAAGCACAGTACATTTGGGTTGGACTGCTTTGGGTAAATCAGGCATGTGGTGGGGACTGAGTGGGGTCCACTATCCTGGCCTGTGGGTGGTGTTGACAAGGGACTGCCCTCTGATGATGCTGTGATCTCAGTGGGCTAGGGGCCAGTCCCTCCTGCTACTCAATCTCCTTATTCACTGACCGACCTTCCCACTTACCAGCATGCCTCAACTACATTCCACACATGCCAGTCCGAGTCTCAGCCTGGCACTTGGAGTGTGTGCCCGCCAGGGTGCCCCACGCTCAACAAAAGGTTGAGTGTTCAGACTGGGGGGGGGGGGGGGGGTCAAAGGCAGGGTGGGCCTATCGGTATGGTCCCTCTGGTTTGAAGGGCTACAGTGTGCAGAAAGGGTAGGACAGTGCCCACCTCCCTTACTGTAATGGTCAGTGCTGTATTACCACATATTGTCACATCCCGTCTCCCAGAGCCAAATGGACTCCTCAATCCCTGGCTCGTATGGTCGTTCTCTATTGACATCTTACTACTGTTGAATGGACGGTAGTGGTACAAAATACAGTGTTCCATATTCTCACGAGTCCAAAGGACTAGCTAGGCAAATTTCCATTGAAAGTGTTTTTTAGTCCAGGAGTAGGTTGAGTCTGAGTCAGGTAATCGGGCCTCAATTTGAAACAAAATGCAGAATGAATAAAAAAAGCTTTTAAAAGCATAATCAATGTATAGCTTCAAAATATAAATGAGCTGTTGGTCCTTTAATCTGAGAACGGTAACAGTTCTCCAGCACGTCCCTCCGAGTGAATTTAATTTAGGATTGTGGCTAGAATGTATTCTGTACTGTAACTGGGTTCGCCACAAAACAAAGACTACATGAAAAGCAATACCCATTTCTTTTCAGTTTATTTGGACAATCTATTGTCTGTCATTCCTAAAAGCAGCCCTTAGTTGTGTGTTATTTACAATAATCCATGTGTTCGCATGCCTTATAACTTAATATTTGTATATTCTATTCATCCAAATTTTTGTTAAAAGTATCTACAGTATATGCAAAGCTTGCTAAAACAACTTTTGAGCAATACTGTAGTGAGACAGCAAGCTTGGAGAAGATGGCACAATTGAGCTCTTTGTGCCTTGGCTCTCTGCAATTGTTCTTTTTATACTATTTGCTACCCCTCCTATCAGCTTTCAGCTCAGACTAGTGTCTGCTCTCAATAGCCTTCTGTATGCAGCCAGAGAATAGAGCCCATGCCCTCGCCCCCTCTTTTGCTTTATCTCTTTCTCCATCTCTTCCTCTCCATCTCTCGTTCCCTCTTTCCTTTTCCCTTTGTGTCTCTCCCTCCCCTCGCTCGTTCACTTTTAAACACAAACAAGTGCAAGTCCTAGCAGGGAGCCTGATGTCACAGTTGGCTATATTCAGCTGGATCTCGTTCAGAGTCGAAAGTGGAGCAGAAGAATCAGGTGTGCATAATTTACAGAGAGAGAGCACCTGCCAGATGAATTGGCTTTGGAGCGTTGGGCATAACATATGTAATGAAAAGGAAAGCACTTGACCATGTGGTGGGGTTGTGACACCGTGTGTGACCCGACAAGAGCAGGCACAAGCCACCACTGGACCGGACAGCTCCTCTGAGACGCACTGCTATGCACTCTTAGGTTTTAACTTCAGTTGCATTTTTCATCTAACTGCAGTTGTGGGGTTTATGCACAACAGGGTGGGTAAGTGTTATGTTTTACAAAGAGAATGATATGAGGATAATTTGAAATTTAAATGTATATTGTTTTTTGGTCTTATTCTTTGGCAAACGGTTTAATAGAATGATCAGACTGTGCAACTACAATATATTTTTATCTCAAGTTTATGATCTTTGAAATGTGAGCTGAAGAAAATAATGTTTCTGCCATGCAATCGAGCAGCCAATTTAGTTTCATTCAGACGAGTTCTTTGGGCATTGCCAATGTGATGGAGTGCATAGTAACTTTGCCCTCATATTGAATGCGTTCCTGAATGTCTCTTTTTGGGGTTCATTGTCCTGTATGTTGTCATGCATCGTATGTCATTATGTGCTTATGTGACTGAAGGTTATGACATCATTAGATAATGGATACATTGCTGCTTATGCATTTTGTGGAGAGCGTGACTTTTTCCTTTGACCTTCCCCTTACGATTCGATTTGAATGGTATTGTATGCATAACGTCTTAGCACCTACTTATATCAGACCATACTCAGACAGTAGATGCAATAAAACGGGACACATTAACAGAAACCTGCCCAACAAACAATACAATGCCATTACAGTATAAAGTGGGGTCTGATATTATTGAGAGCCTTCATAATGAGCAAAAATTACTATAAATTTAACAATTCAAATACTGGGCTACAGGTAACTTCCAAAATAATGGAAACGCTTGAGTAAAGGAGGGATACACCTGTCAGGTGGGTGGATTATCTTGGCAATGGAGAAATGCTCGCTAAAAGGGATGTAAACACATTTGTGCACAACATTTGAAATAATATTTTTGTGCTTTTGGGAAATTCCTGGGATATTTTATTTCAGCTCATGAAACATGGGACCAACACTTTACATGTTGCGTTTAGATTTATGTTCAGTATAGTATAATATAATTTTGAGCATACAAAATAGCTCAGTATTTGAATTATTTATTTTACACCATTTTTGCTCATCTTTATCAAGGTTGTCAATAATTTCAGACTGGACTCTATATTTCTATATCACAGGCATCATTATCTGAAGTGATGACACCATTCGGGTTCAGAAATTGCCAGCAGGTGTTAAACGCAGGCCCCTGGTGGCCCCTCAGGTTTAATTCCAGGTGCATCCCTCCCAGAAGCAGAGGAAGCGCTAAGCCTAACGAAGCACACATCTATCTATACCAAGGTCCATTTTCAGGTTAAACAGCTCCATGCAAAGTCCCCTGTTCAGGAGGACTAGTGCTCAAATGTCTCCCATATATCCCAATGCCTGGGCTGGATTTGAGGGCAGGGTGAATGCCCACTCATGTGCCTCCATAATGGCCCCTTCATGAAGCTCCCTGACAAAGGCGCAAAAGACACTTTCTACTTCATCACAGCTATTATCAGTAACGAAACATTTTCTTTTTCCGTCAGACAAAATATTTATCACACAAATGTCTGCAAAATTGGAACAGTGATTTTAGCTGATGTTAGACCCAAATGTTTCCAAGAGATTTCAAAATTGTGGAAACTTGTTTTTCATCTTTTCAAGGAGCTGTTTTGAGGAGAAACCTCAAACTTAAAGATTTGGGAGCTTTCTGTGAAGTCAAGAGTTTTTTGATAGAGCTTTCTTGATTTGGTTTGTCTTTAGTATAGGTTCTCCACACTGCTACAGGTGGAAACCGGGTGACCCATGTTACCTACTGAATGCTGACTTAGCCTCTGGGTCACTGTGGCTGCGTTTACACAGGTAGCCCAATTTATTTATTTTTTTCACTAATTCGTCTTTTGACCAATAAGATCTGAAAAAGATCTGATGTGAAAAGATCTGTTGTGATTGCTCAAAAGACCAATTAGTGGGGGGGAAAAGATCAGAATTGGGCTGCCTGTGTGCAGCCCGATCGGATTACAGGCAACAGGGTGAATAGCTGCAGACTCAGACTGGATCACTTTCCAGCCCAATGCATTATTAATCTAAAGGATAGATGACACAGAAACACAGGGTATATCCGGCCTTGCTGTAGTGTAGCTTCACTGTGCACTGGTCCGATTATAGGCACAGTGGTAACACTTTACTTAAAGCATGCAGGTGTAATGCTTATAACTTGTTATAAGTATGTTTAAGCCTTTATATTGTCTTACAATTAAGTCTATGTATAACATTTTAACTTAAATTATCATAAACTCTTGAGTATATAACTTTCATGATTAGGTGCTGGGACATACACCTTCTTTGGACAATTTGCCATTGGGCAGTTTTCTAGGAATTGTATAAAGATGCAGTATCAATCAATCAACCAAATATATTTATAAAGCCCTTTTTACATCAGCCGATGTCACAAAGTGCTGTATAGAAACCCAGCCTAAAACCTCAAACAGCAAGCAATGCAGATGTAGAAGCACGGTGGCTAGGAAAAACTCCCTAGAAAGGCCAGAACCTAGAGAGGAACCAGGCTCTGAGGGGTGGCCAGTCCTCTTCTGGCTGTGCCGGGTGGAGATTATAACAGAATATAGCCAAGATATTCAAACGTTCATAGATGACCAGCAGGGTCAGATAATAATAATCACAGTGGTTGTAGAGGGTGCAACAGCACCTCAGGAGTAAATGCCAGTTGGCTTTTCATAGCCGATCATTCAGAGTTAGAGACAGCAGGTGCGGTAAAGAGAGAGTCCAAAACAGCAGGTCCGGGACAAGGTAGCACGTCCAGTGAACAGTATGTGGGTTGAAACGATCAAGGAATGCACTTTTTCTTTTCTTTTTTACATTAACCTAGTAGTTGATGTGAAGTTATGCTTTAAAACTTCTTTTGGCTGCAATCCCGTTAACGGGATCGATATGACAACAGCCAGTGAAAGTGCAGGGCGCCAAATTCAAACAAAGAAATCTCATAAATAAATTCCTCAAACATACAGTGGGGCAAAGAAGTATTTAGTCAGCCACCAATTGTGCAAGTTCTCCCACTTAAAAAGATGAGAGAGGCCTGTAATTTTCATCATATGTACACTTCAACTATGACAGACAAAATTAGAAAAAAAATCCAGAAAATCACATTGTAGGATTGTTAATGAATTTATTTGCAAATTATGGTGGAAAATAAGTATTTGGTCAATAACAAAAGTTTATCTCAATACTTTGTTATATACCCTTTGTTGACAATGACAGAGGTCAAACGTTTTCTGTAAGTCTTCACAAGGTTTTCACACACTGTTGCTGATATTTTGGCCCATTCCTCCATGCAGATCTCCTCTAGAGCAGTGATGTTTTGGGGCTGTTGCTGGGCAACACGGACTTTCAACTCCCTCCAAAGATTTTCTATGGGGTTGAGATCTGGAGACTGGCTAGGCCACTCCAGGACCTTGAAATGCTTCTTACGAAGCCACTCCTTCGTTGCCCGGGCGGTGTGTTTGGGATCATTGTCATGCTGAAAGACCCAGCCACGTTTCATCTTCAATGCCCTTGCTGATGGAAGGAGGTTTTCACTCAATCTCATGATACATGGCCCCATTCATTCTTTCCTTTACACGGATCAGTCGTCCTGGTCCCTTTGCAGAAAAACAGCCCCAAAGCATGATGTTTCCACCCCAATGCTTCACAGTAGGTATGGTGTTCTTTGGATGCAACTCAGCATTCTTTGTCCTCCAAACACGACGAGTTGAGTTTTTACCAAAAAGTTCTATTTTGGTTTCATCTGACCATATGACATTTTCCCAATCTTCTTCTGGATCATCCAAATGCTCTCTAGCAAACTTCAGACGGGCCTGGACATGTACTGGCTTAAGCAGGAGGACACGTCTGACACTGCAGGATTTGAGTCCCTGGCGGCGTAGTGTGTTACTGATGGTAGGCCTTGTTACTTTGGTCCCAGCTCTCTGCAGGTCATTCACTAGGTCCCCCCGTGTGGTTCAGGGATTTTTGCTCACCGTTCTTGTGATCATTTTGATCCCACAGGGTGAGATCTTGCGTGGAGCCCCAGATCGAGGGAGATTATCAGTGGTCTTGTATGTCTTCCATTTCCTAATAATTGCTCCCACAGTTGATTTCTTCAAACCAAGCTGCTTACCTATTGCAGATTCAGTCTTCCCAGCCTGGTGCAGGTCTACAATTTTGTTTCTGGTGTCCTTTGACAGCTCTTTGGTCTTGGCCATAGTGGAGTTTGTAGTGTGACTGTTTGAGGTTGTGGACAGGTGTCTTTTATACTGATAACAAGTTCAAACAGGTGCCATTAATACAGGTAACGAGTGGAGGACAGAGGAGCCTCTTAAAGAAGAAGTTACAGGTCTGTGAGAGCCAGAAATCTTGCTTGTTTGTAGGTGACCAAATACTTATTTTCCACCATAATTTGCAAATAAATTCATTAAAAATCCTACAATGTGATTTTCAGGATTTTTTTTTCCTAATTTTGTCTGTCATAGTTGAAGTGTACCTATGAGGAGAATTACAGGCCTCTCTCATCTTTTTAAGTGGGAGAACTTGCACAATTGGTGGCTGACTAAATACTTTTTTGCCCCACTGTACATGTATCTTATACCATTTTAAAGGTAATCTTGTTGTTAATCCCACCAAAGTGTCCGATTGCAAATAGGCTTTACAGCGAAAGCACCATAAATGATTATGTTAGGTCACCACCAAGTCACAGAAAAATTCAGCCATTTTTCCCGCCAAAGAGAGGAGTCACAAAAAGCATAAATAGAGATAAAATTAATCACTAACCTTTGATGATCTTCATCAGTTGACACTCATAGGACTTCATGTTACACAATACATGTATGTTTTGTTTGATAAAGTTCATATTTATATAAAAAAATCTGAGTTTACATTGGCGCGTTACGTTCACTAGTTCCAAAAACATCCAGTGATTTTGCATAGCCACATCAATTTTACAGAAATACTCATCATAAATGTTGATAAATACAATTGTTACACATGGTATTATAGATATACCTCTCCTTAATGCAACCACTGTGTCAGATTTAAAAAAAAACGGCGCTCAGAAAAAGAAAAAAAAATTATCCGCCATGTTGGAGTCAACAGAAATCAGAAATAACATTAGAAATATTCCCTTACCTTTGATGATCTTCATCAGAATGCACTCCCAGGAATCCTAGTTCCACAATAAATGTTTGATTTGTTCGATAATGTCCATTATTTATGTCCAAGTAGCTACTTTTGTTAGGGCGTTTAGTACACGTATCCAAACGCTCGTGCAGGTCCAGCCGAACGTCGGACCAAAAGTTCAAAGTTATATTACAGGTCGTAGAAACATTTCATACTAAGTATAGAATCAATCTTTAGGATGTTTTTATCATAAATCTTCAATAACGTTCCAACCGGAGAATTCCATTGTCTGTAGAAAAGCCATGGAACGCAGGTCGTGTGAAATGTGCGTGACCAGGACCTGGCTCTCTGCCAGACCACTGACTCAAAGAGCTCTCCTCCGGCCCCACATCACAGTAAAAGCCTCATTCAAGTTTCTAAAGACAGTTGACATCTAGTGGAAGCCTTAGGAAGTGCAACATAACCAATATCCCACTGTGTATTCAATAGGGGCTGGGTTGAAAATTGACCAACCTCAGATTTCCCACTTCCTGTTTGGATTTCTTCTCAGGTTTTTGCCTGCCATATGAGTTATGTTATACTCACAGACATCATTCAAACAGTTTTAGAAACTTCAGAGTGTTTTCTATCCAATACTAATAATATGCATATATTAGCAACTGGGACTGAGGAGCAGGCAGTTTACTATGGGCAACTCTGTGCACCTTTCATCCAAGCTACTCAATACTGCTCCTGCAGCCATAAGAAGTTAAGTGAATGCTTTGGAAAAACAACAATATTGCGTAAAAAATGTATATGTCATTGAAAAATAGTGATCTAACAATAGCACAACATGAGACATTTCTGTAACATTTGTCATAACCTGCCATAATATGGTCATAACACTGTCATTACACATATTTAGACCTGTTGTGACATATGTAGCATTACTTTATGGCCGGTAATGACCCCTACATAAGAGTGTCAAAACCCACGAAACCTACCACACAAGGCAAAACATTCCATTACACCATAGCCTACTTGTCAACAGTATGTTTGTTATACATTTTCCATAATTTATCATATTAAATTATCATTGTAATTACGCGCACATTGACGTCATACATGCACCTACCCCAGCTCTGTTGCTGATGACTGGGATGAACACAGGAGCAGATTTCAGGAGCAGGACTAGACACCCTCTTTTTGATTGACTGACATAAGGGCATGTACGTGATAGGCCTATCTTGCTTATGTGATTATGGTGGTCATAATGCTTCTTGACAGAGTCATAAAGTGTTTTTTCTTAGTCCAAGTAAAGTGACACAGGATGGTCCTAATTCTTGACAGTGTCTTAAAGTGTATTTTCTACATGTTTTTTAATGAAAGAAACATGACTGTGAAGAATTCATTACAACAACAACAACAAAGGAATTAAGAAACAAACTTTCAGACGAAAGGAAACTTATTTGCAGGTAAAAAACACATTTGAATAAATGTGGGTTTGACACTCTTATGTAGGTGTCATAACCAGCCATAAAAAAGCACAATATATCTCACAACAGGTGTAAATATATGGGTCATGACAGTGTTATGACCATATTATGACAGATTATGACAAGTTATGTCAACTGTTGTGACATTATGACATGGTTATGACCGTGTCATAATGTGTTAGGACGTTGGGTGTCAAGTAAAGAGTTATCGAAATGTCAATTATGCCTAGAGATAACCTCAACAGATTGAACAGAGTGGATTTCTAAGAGTTGTTCCATTACCAGAGGCACACAATGTCCTAATTGGAAACAGCCATCTGACTGAGCTGCTGTGTGTGTTCCCAAATAATTGGCCACAGGAGACAGTGGATCCAAGGGACTTGCAGAATCCATGTCAATGAAAAAGTTGAGGTCATCGATGAACCATAACCTTAGAAGATTTCAGGACTGCTAGTCGATTGTTTTGGTACACTGGATAACTTATACTTAACTTAATTTTTGCTTCAGATAACTTCTATTTGGGACCATGGTTGGCAAGCAGGGGAGGCAATGGAGGTCGATGTGCAAAGGCCTTGTCCTGGGTACCCTACTCACTAGCTGTATGATCCTGCTCTACTGCCTTTCTGCTCCACAGGCCCACTTCAACCTGCCTGAGTAAGCCTCATCCATACTCTTCTTACTGGGGGGATGTTGGTGCAATGGTTGGGCATCCTTTGAAGTATATATTGCATCAACAACATCCAGTAGCAATATACATGTACAGTGGGGAGAACAAGTATTTGATACACTGCTGATTTTGTAGGTTTTTCTACTTACAAAGCATGTAGAGGTCTGTAATTTTTATCATAGATGTGTACACATCAACTGTGAGAGACGGAATCTAAAACAAAATTCCAGAAAATCACATTGTATGAAGTAATTAATTTGCATTTTATTGCATGACATAAGTATTTGATTACCTAGCAACCAGTAAGAATTGCGGCTCTCACAGACCTGTTAGTTTTTCTTTAAGAAGCCCTCCTGTTCTCCACTCATTACCTGTATTAACTGCACCTGTTTGAACTCGTTACCTGTATAAAAGACACCTGTCCACACACTCAATCAAACAGACTCCAACCTCTCCACAATGGCCAAGACCAGAGAGCTGTGTAAGGACATCAGGGATAAAATTGTAGACCTGCACAAGGCTGGGATGGGCTACAGGACAATAGGCAAGCAGCTTGGTGAGAAGGCAACAACTGTTGGCGCAATTATTAGAAAATGGAAGAAGTTCAAGATGACGGTCAATCACCCTCGGTCTGGGGCTCCATGCAAGATCTCACCTCGTGGGGCATGAATGATCATGAGGAATGTGAGGGATCAGCCCAGAACTACACGGCAGGACCTGCTCAATGACCTGAAGAGAGCTGGGACCACAGTCTCAAAGAAAACCATTAGTAACACACTACGCCGTCATGGATTAAAATCCTGCAGCACACGCAAGGTCCCCCTGCTCAAGCCAGCGCATGTCCAGGCCCGTCTGAAGTTTGCCAATGACCATCTGGATGATCCAGTACATCGGAAAAAAAAATCAAAAGAAAACTGCAAACTGAATAGGAGACCAAACAAGCAGCAAACAAAGAAGAAAGGCTTTTGAAAAAGTAACAATTTTTCATAAAATTATACCGTTTTCTTAGCTAGCTAAGTTGTTTACCTGTTGCTAGGCAGTTGCTAGGGACATTCCTAAAAGAAGCTAGCTAGCTAACAAGGAGTGTCTAGTTGGCAGAAGAGAAGAAGGGACAAAGAAGGGACAAAGTGGGACAAAATAAGGACAGAAGAAAAGGGAAAGGGGACATTAAGGTGAAGCAGTCCTCTAAAGACACAAAAGACAATAATACAAGAAACAACACTTCTATTGCCTCTCCCTCTACGATACGCACTTCCGGTTTGGTTTGGAGCGAGTAGTTGCATTCCGCTTTGCTCCACAGGTAGTATTACAGGTAGTATTACATTTCATTTCATTACAGTACAACAGTTTGATTTGTTTGATCTTAGCTGGCTACATAGCCGTCTTTGTATCCAAGATAATTGTGTAGTCTAGAGTAATTGTCGAGGTTACCTAGCCAGTTAGAGGTTACCTAGCCAGCTACACTTTCAAACAAAGTCAACAACGCAGCCACTGCTAGCTAGCCTATTTCACCAGCCAGCAGTACTATATCATTTTAGTCAATAAGATTTTTTGCAACGTAAGCTTAACTTTCTGAACATTCGAGACGTGTAGTCCACTTGTCATTCCAATCTCCTTTGCATTAGCGTAGCCTCTTCTGTAGCCTGTCAACTATGTGTCTGTCTATCCCTGTTCTCTCCTCTCTGCACAGACCATACAAACGCTTCACACCGCGTGGCCGCTGCTACTCTAACCTGGTGGTCCCAGCGCGCACGACCCACGTGGAGTTCCAGGTCTCAGGCAGCCTCTGGAACTGCCGATCTGCGGCCAACAAGGCAGAGTTCATCTCAGCCTATGCTTCCCTCCAGTCCCTCGACTTCTTGGCACTGACGGAAACATGGATTACCACTGATAACACTGCTACTCCTACTGCTCTCTCCTCGTCTGCCCACGTGTTCTCGCACACCCCGAGAGCTTCTGGTCAGCGGGGTGGTGGCACTGGGATCCTCATCTCTCCCAAGTGGACATTCTCTCTTTCTCCCCTGACCCATCTGTCTATCGCCTCCTTTGAATTCCATGCTGTCACAGTTACCAGCCCTTTCAAGCTTAACATCCTTATCATTTATCGCCCTCCAGGTTCCCTTGGAGAGTTCATCAATGAGCTTGACGCCCTGATAAGTTCCTTTCCTGAGGATGGCTCACCTCTCACAGTTCTGGGTGACTTTAACCTCCCCACGTCTACCTTTGACTCATTCCTCTCTGCCTCCTTCTTTCCACTCCTCTCCTCTTTTGACCTCACCCTCTCACCTTCCCCCCCTACTCACAAGGCAGGCAATACGCTTGACCTCATCTTTACTAGATGCTGTTCTTCCACTAATCTCATTGCAACTCCCCTCCAAGTCTCCGACCACTACCTTGTATCCTTTTCCCTCTCGCTCTCATCCAACACTTCCCACACTGCCCCTACTCGGATGGTATCGCGCCGTCCCAACCTTCGCTCTCTCTCCCCCGCTACTCTCTCCTCTTCCATCCTATCATCTCTTCCCTCTGCTCAAACCTTCTCCAACCTATCTCCTGATTCTGCCTCCTCAACCCTCCTCTCCTCCCTTTCTGCATCCTTTGACTCTCTATGTCCCCTATCCTCCAGGCCGGCTCGGTCCTCCCCTCCTGCTCCGTGGCTCGACGACTCATTGCGAGCTCACAGAACAGGGCTCCGGGCAGCCGAGCGGAAATGGAGGAAAACTCGCCTCCCTGTGGACCTGGCATCCTTTCACTCCCTCCTCTCTACATTCTCCTCTTCTGTCTCTGCTGCTAAAGCCAATTTCTACCACTCTAAATTCCAAGCATCTGCCTCTAACCCTAGGAAGCTCTTTGCCACCTTCTCCTCCCTCCTGAATCCTCCTCCCCCTCCTCCCCCCTCCTCCCTCTCTGCTGATGACTTCGTCAACCATTTTGAAAAGAAGGTCGACGACATCCGATCCTCGTTTGCTAAGTCAAACGACACCGCTGGTTCTGCTCACACTGCCCTACCCTGTGCTTTGACCTCTTTCTCCCCTCTCTCTCCAGATGAAATCTCGCGTCTTGTGACGGCCGGCCGCCCAACAACCTGCCCGCTTGACCCTATCCCCTCCTCTCTTCTCCAGACCATTTCCGGAGACCTTCTCCCTTACCTCACCTCGCTCATCAACTCATCCTTGACCGCTGGCTACGTCCCTTCCGTCTTCAAGAGAGCGAGAGTTGCACCCCTTCTGAAAAAACCTACACTCGATCCCTCCGATGTCAACAACTACAGACCAGTATCCCTTCTTTCTTTTCTCTCCAAAACTCTTGAACGTGCCGTCCTTGGCCAGCTCTCCTGCTATCTCTCTCAGAATGACCTTCTTGATCCAAATCAGTCAGGTTTCAAGACTAGTCATTCAACTGAGACTGCTCTTCTCTGTGTCACGGAGGCGCTCCGCACTGCTAAAGCTAACTCTCTCTCCTCTGCTCTCATCCTTCTAGACCTATCGGCTGCCTTTGATACTGTGAACCATCAGATCCTCCTCTCCACCCTCTCCGAGCTGGGCATCTCCGGCGCGGCCCACGCTTGGATTGCGTCCTACCTGACAGGTCGCTCCTACCAGGTGGCGTGGCGAGAATCTGTCTCCGCACCACGTGCTCTCACCACTGGTGTCCCCCAGGGCTCTGTTCTAGGCCCTCTCCTATTCTCGCTATACACCAAGTCACTTGGCTCTGTCATATCCTCACATGGTCTCTCCTATCATTGCTATGCAGACGACACACAATTAATCTTCTCCTTTCCCCCCTCTGATAACCAGGTGGTGAATCGCATCTCTGCATGTCTGGCAGACATATCAGTGTGGATGACGGATCACCACCTCAAGCTGAACCTCGGCAAGACGGAGCTGCTCTTCCTCCCGGGGAAGGACTGCCCGTTCCATGATCTCGCCATCACGGTTGACAACTCCATTGTGTCCTCCTCCCAGAGTGCTAAGAACCTTGGCGTGATCCTGGACAACACCCTGTCGTTCTCAACTAACATCAAGGCGGTGACCCGTTCCTGTAGGTTCATGCTCTACAACATTCGCAGAGTACGACCCTGCCTCACGCAGGAAGCGGCGCAGGTCCTAATCCAGGCACTTGTCATCTCCCGTCTGAATTACTGCAACTCGCTGTTGGCTGGGCTCCCTGCCTGTGCCATTAAACCCCTACAACTCATCCAGAACGCCGCAGCCCGTCTGGTGTTCAACTTTCGCAAGTTCTCTCACGTCACCCCGCTCCTCCGCTCTCTCCACTGGCTTCCAGTTGAAGCTCGCATCCGCTACAAGACCATGGTGCTTGCCTACGGAGCTGTGAGGGGAACGGCACCTCCGTACCTTCAGGCTCTGATCAGGCCCTACACCCAAACAAGGGCACTGCGTTCATCCACCTCTGGCCTGCTCGCCTCCCTACCTCTGAGGAAGTACAGTTCCCGCTCAGCCCAGTCAAAACTGTTCGCTGCTCTGGCACCCCAATGGTGGAACAAACTCCCTCACGACGCCAGGTCAGCGGAGTCAATCACCACCTTCCGGAGACACCTGAAACCCCACCTCTTTAAGGAATACCTAGGATAGGATAAAGTAATCCTTCTAACCCCCCCCCCTTAAAAGAGTTAGATGCACTATTGTAAAGTGGTTGTTCCACTGGATATCATAAGGTGAATGCACCAATTTGTAAGTCGCTCTGGATAAGAGCGTCTGCTAAATGACTTAAATGTAAATGTAAATGAATGGGAGAAGGTCATGTGGTCTGATGAGACAAAAATAGAGCTTTTTGGTCTAAACTCCACTCGCCGTGTTTGGAGGAAGAAGAAGGATGAGTACAACCCCAAGAACACCATCCCAACCGTGAAGCATGGAGGTGGAAACATCATTCTTTGGGGATGCTTTTCTGCAAAGGGGACAGGACGACTGCACCGTATTGAGGGGAGGATGGATGGGGCCATGTATCGCGAGATCTTGGCCAACAACCTCCTTCCCTCAGTAAGAGCATTGAAGATGGGTCGTGGCTGGGTCTTCCAGCATGACAACGACCCGAAACACACAGCCAGGGCAACTAAGGAGTGGCTCCGTAAGAAGCATCTCAAGGTCCTGGAGTGGCCTAGCCAGTCTCCAGACCTGAACCCAATAGATAATCTTTGGAGGGACCTGAAAGTCCGTATTGCCCAGCGACAGCCCCGAAACCTGAAGGATCTGGAGAAGGTCTGTATGGAGGAGTGGGCCAAAATCCCTGCTGCAGTGTGTGCAAACCTGGTCAAGAACTACAGGAAACGTATGATCTCTGTAATTGCAAACAAAGGTTTCTGTACCAAATATTAAGTTCTGCTTTTCTGATGTATCAAATACTTATGTCATGCAATAAAATGCAAATGAATTACTTAAAAATCATACAATGTGATTTTCTGGATTTTTGTTTTAGATTCCGTCTCTCACAGTTGAAGTGTACCTATGATAAAAATTACAGACCTCTACAGGCTTTGTTAGTAGGAAAACCTGCAAAATCGGCCGTGTATCAAATACTTGTTCTCCCCACTGTATATGATATAGCCCACAGATGATACAGATACTTTTATTTGCCATATGAATGATGGTAGTACGCTACTGTACTATGAGAGGAAAAAATTGTTTTTCAGTCTTCTATAACATTGCATGATGGTAAATCAGTCTATAACATTGGTAATTTGATAATGTGTTGTATTTGTACGCGTGCTCTCCATAGGGGTCCAGTGCCTTACTCCTGTTCCCATCGACCTGCTCAAGCCCAGGCCAGACTTATCAAAAACAGCTCCCACCATGCACCGGGGCAGACAGGCATCTGCACTCCCAAAGTGGACATCATGTTCATGAAAACCCACAAGACAGCCAGCAGCACACTCCTCAACATCCTCTTCCGATTTGGAGAGAAGCACCGGCTCAAGTTTGCCTTCCCAAACAGCCGTAACGACTTCTTCTACCCCTACCCATTCCAGCGCTCCCAGGTCAAGGACTACAGGCCTGGCATGTGCTTCAATATCATCTGCAACCACATGCGCTTCAACGCACCTGAGGTGGCCAAGGTGCTCCCTACAGACACCTCCTACATCACCATCCTCAGAGACCCGGCTGAGCTCTTTGAATCCTCCTTCCACTACTTTGGCCGCCTGGTGCCCATGACCTGGAAAATACCAGGCGAGGACAAGGTGGGGGAGTTCCTGCGCGACCCCCGCCACTACTTTGACCCCAATGGCTTCAACTCCTTCTACCTCAAGAATCTGCTGTTCTTCGACTTTGGGCAGGATAACACTCTGGAGCTGGGCGACCCGCGGGTAGAGGAAGGCATCCGGGCCATCGCAGGCCACTTCCAGCTGGTCATGCTGGTGGAGCACTTTGACGAGTCCCTCATGCTGCTCAAGGACGCCCTCTGCTGGGAGATGGACGACCTGCTCTTCTTCAAGCTCAACGCCCGGAAGGGCTCCACCGTGTCTAAACTGACCCCGGAGCTGAGGGCCAAGGCCCTGGAGTGGAACGCCGTGGACTGGAGGCTTTACCAACACTTTAACGTCACCTTCTGGAGGAAGGTGGAGGCATACGGACGCCAGCGAATGGCCGACGATGTGGCGGAGCTCCAGAGGAGGAACGCAGTGATGGCGGCAGTCTGTATCGAGGGAGGCCATGCTGTGGATGCAGGGAGCATCCAGGAGACAGCCATGCAGCCCTGGCAGCCCATTGGGGAGAAGTCAATCATGGGCTACAACCTGAAAAATAATGTGGACAAGGCCCACCGCAAGCTGTGCCTTAAGATGCTCACCCCAGAGCTGCAGTACCTGACAGAGCTGGGGGTCAACCTTTGGATCACTAAACTGTGGGGTCATGTGAGAGACGTGATCAACTGGTGACTAGAGGGTGATTAGAGAGACACGAGCGAGAGGGGCCAAGAGAGCGCAGCTGTGGGTGTGTGCCTGCTTGTGTGAGAGCCCCTATTGGATTGCATAGCCTCCCAGGCCTGAATGCCTGCAGAAGATCATAAGGGGTTTGGTTTTGCATAGCCTCCTCAATCATGGCATGATGAACTCTTCCTCTGTGTCAGCAGTATTGACTTGTTTGCCTTAAATACAGTACATGTTTGCAGTATGTAATGTACCTGATAGGTGCTTGAGAACCGCAACGTTTGCGTTAGAATCTGAAGATAAGCATAAGCATCCCTCTTTAAAATGTATGTGTTTATAGGTATAGTATACTGAATACCCTTTATACCCTCAGCCCTGCCAATCTTAGAGTATTTTTGAAATAAAGACTCAATTAAAAAGATGTCTGTTGATTTGATTTATCAAGGTTGTTCGCAAAGTTAATAGTTAAAAAATGATGTCTTGATGTGCATTTTGCTTTACTTTTCAAGACGTATATCTAGAAATCACATCATCTCAATTTTACACCCACTTTAGAAGTCATGTTTGTAACAACATAATTGTAATAACACCAGGTCATGTAATAACTTTTAATATTGTACTACTTTTTCTGGATTATGTTATAAATCGCCAGATAACGTAATTGTTGAACAGATAACATAATACCTTTTTCTTGATAACATAATAATATTACATTTTTCTGTGATTATTCTGTGAATAAAAAAGTAGTAGACCAATTCGTAGAACATCTGTAGAAAAAAGATCAGAAATAGGCTGCCTGTGTTAACGCAGCCCATGTGATTCAGTTAAACCGGCAGCATGCCGACCTTACCCTGTCTCTGTCTCCCAAACAGGAGTATGTAGCTTGGTCTTGGTGGGATAGCTCAGCGCATCGGCTCTTTTCTATCCATTGCTTCTGTCTTTGATTGGTCGGCTTCGGGGAGGAGGAGGAGCGTGGTTGGCAAGGGAAATAGGTGTGGGCAATAAGTAACTAAAAGACATAGAAGAGTATAGAATAACATGAAAGGTAGAAATATAAGATGTTTTTTCCTTGTTCTTTATTTTCTTCATTTATTTAAAGGTTTCGGGCTACTACCCCGTTGGGTGTGATTTGTATTGCTTCTTGTTTTGTTTCTTTTCTTCTTGATGGGTATCATTTGGCTTTACATGTGTTGAGTTTAAGGCTAAGTGTTTAGATCTGAGCCTGGGTCCAGGAAGGGGTCAGGTGGGGGCTTGGATAGGAACCTTGTTTTGGGTACGGGGGTTTGGGTGTGGACTCGATTTAGGGTAACTAAGGGGTATAGTTGTGTAGTTTTCTTTTAGGACAGGTGTCCAGTAGGGTGGAGAGAGGAGTGTCCTTGTAATGAATGCTTCTTCAACTGTTTTCGTTAGTGATAGGTTATATTTTGCCTTGGAAATGTATTGTTTTCCTAACAGGTCCAGGCATTCAGTGACGGTTTTCATGCCAGAGATATCATGGAGGTAGGTAACAGTAAAGTTGCTTGGGAGGTGGTAGACTGCTCTTATTGCGGTGTTCTGCATGACTTGTAGTTTGTTTGTTTTTTAATGGCTGATGACATTACCCAGGCTGGGGAGGAGTACTCGAAAACAGGCCTGATGTAGGTCCGGTACACTTTCAGTAATGTAGTTGGAGCTGCTCCGGTACTCCTGCTCCGGCTTTTAGATGTTTTATTCTTATTTTTCTTTCTGTTTCGAGGTTTTGAATGTGTATTATCCATTTCATATCTTGCTGAAATGTCACCCCCAGGAACTTAGCATTTTTTTCTGTCTTTAGGTTTTGTCTTTAAAGGTGTTTAAACGGTATAATTGATCAATGCACCATCATACCAGGTCATTTAATGCTTAAAAACAAAAAAGAATGAATAAGATATTTGGCTACAGATGTGCCATTTCTTACCGATATCTACAGCTTTGGTCCAAAAACAAATCTTGTGAAATTACTTCAACACATACTGGCTAAGCTAACAAGTGGCTAGCTTAGGTAACAAACTAGCTACGTTTGTTGCGGTGTGCATGACCAGAATGACACATCAATGAACCACCAAAGGCACACCCCATTTCTGTTCGAAAATTTAGAAAGAGGGGTTGGACAGTTTTTTGTGCCAATAGTAAACCTTTAAAGTCCAGGTAGCAGATAATGGACACGAAGGGTGGGTTGCACCAACATGGATTAACTCTTAAACTGGGTTAAATCAAGGTTTATCTATTAATCTTGTTGCACCAAATATTAAACCTAGTTTAAAATTAATCCAAGTTAAATTAAATCCTTCCTCTAATCGAAGTTTACTTTTCACTTAAAACTTAGATAAATTTTAAGCCTGTTGCTCAATTAATTAAAAAAGATATATAAACAATTAATTAAAAAAGATATATAAACTAAGCTTGGAGGTTAATTCTAAACTGCCACTTGAGATGGTTTAACTGGTAAAATAGCAGCATATCTACTGTGGAGAGACCAAAACGAGTTCCTCCGTCACGTCGGTATAAAGGGTCGGGAGACAGGCGCAGGAATGCGTAATAGTTTTTTTTATTATACCCAAATTACAGCATGCTGTGCAAAGGCACGGGGACGAAGACCAAACAAACACTATACAAAACACAGGGTAGAAACCCAAATAAAAGAGCGAGGAGTACCTCGAATAAATACACAAGCGCACAATGATTAACACACGGGATGAGACCCGTAATCATCTGCGCAATCCACAATGGCACGAAAGCCAAAACACACAGCGCCAACGAACACTATAACAATAACGACAGGACGGACACTGGTAAACCAAGGACCCACTTATACAATTACTAATAACTGGGAAAAGGGGCCAGGTGTGCGTAATGAAAGTTCTGGAGGGATCCGTGACATCCTCAGAGAATAATTAGAGACAAGTTGAATCCTGTTGAGAATTATGATAATTAACTTATTATTAGTAGGCTATTTACGTGCCCATTTTGTACGACAATTGAATTGGGGCTTATGATATGCCCAACCTTGGTACGAAGTATGATGTTATGTAAGTTTTAACGTGCATTATAGGCATTGATATTTACCAGTTATTTATGCTTACTAAATATTTGTGGGTCAAGTTGTCCGTCATCATCATAAGGGTTATGGAGAGGGGCAAACTATTGGGGAATCATCTCGCATATCTTTTGGGTGATAGGATCAATTCCCTTGGACGGAGGCCCCCCTCCGAATTGGGTCCCTCTTCTCTTTAATCCGTGTTGATCCATTACATTTGTCGCATAAAATGGCCCAGGCAGTCGTGTTGTCTGACTTTTTATCCTCCAGTACGTTACTAAATTCCTCCATCAGCTCCGACAAGAGTTTTTTTTTCATAAGCAGAGACATTTTAACTTATTTGACGTGGCATGATCAGGTGGCTAGCGGACAAATAATAAAATGGCTAAATAATGGCTAAATAATGACAATAATAAATCATATTGTATGCTAGCTAGCTTGGTTTATAAACTAGCTAGCTACAATATCTAACGTTAGCTAACAGATTAGTTTTCTGTCTAGTACTGGCAAATAACGGATTTTAATTTCAAATCAGCCAACCCATGAGAACCTTTCACGATGGAGTTGCAGTAGTTCTAACCTAATATTGTTATTAAGGAAGAGCAACTTTGTGGCCTCATTTGTCAGGTAGGCTAGCTACTAAGTTTCAACTCACGAGATACCTCATGTATTGCTATAACATGTCACTAGTCATAGTTTAAAACCATTAATCGTAGATTTACTTATCCAGATTTAAAATTAAGCAGTGCAACACGTCTCTGAATAATTATTAACCTAGATTTACAAAACCTAGATTAGCTCTAATTCTAGATGAATTTAAAACATATTGGTGCAACCCACCCATTGTCTTTTGTTTGGAAAGCACCTGATTACGTTTAGAAGTAGGCCTATAGGCTACCTGGCATGCGGCAAATGTAGGCATATATATGTGCCCATTTGGTGATCTGACAGTATTTCTGATTTGGCTTAACTCACCACCACTAATGAGCTGTGGAGCTTCTCAAAGTAATGTTTTCTTCACCTGTTGTGGAAATTCTAACCAACTGTAAGAAACTTTGTGATTTCTTCAAACAATCAATCTTCATTATAAGATTTGCAAAAATGGAGCAGTTTAACGATCGCACAACAGTTGCAACAGCCAAGAGCCCATCAAACAAGTGTCGGGTCTCAGCCTTTATATGAAAGTTCATTCATTAACTTAGGATACACTACAGACTTGTATGCTGTAGCCTAGTGGAGACCAATATCTATCTTGTGTTATTAAGCTATATAAAACTGTTGTTGATGTGTATAGCTGCATTTCAGATACATTTTTGTACATTTGAATGTTGCAGTAATAGGACCTAGGCCTACAGCGTTTGAGCAATCGTGAGAGAACTTTATTTTAGATAGCAAGCCCTAATCCCAATGACTCGACTTCCCCCGCATTCACAGCATTTGTTTGTTGGATTACCGGCTCAAAATGACCAGAAGCAAAAAACGTTATTTTGAGCCTGTACATTTTTTTTTCTTTTGAGCCTGTAATCGAAACCACAAATGCTGATCCTCCAGATACTCAACTAATCTAAAGAAGGACAGTTTTATTTCTTCTTTAATCAGAACAACAGTTTTCAGCTGTGCTAACATATTTGCAAAAGGGTTTTCTAATGATCAATTAGCCTTTTAAAATTATAAACTTCGATTAGCTAACACAATGTGCCATTGAAACACAGGAGTGATGGTTGCAGATAATGGGCCTCTGTACCCCTATGCAGATATTCCATTTAAAATATCTGCCATTTCCAGCTACAATAGTAATTTACAACATTAACAATGTCAACACTGAAAAAAGTGATTTTCTTTAAAAAAAACAAGGACAAGTGACCTGAAACTTTTGAATGGTAGTGTAGGTCCTGGATTGCAGGAAGCTTCGCCCCATCTACTGTGCCGTACACACTACACTCTGTACGGTCAGATGCCGAGCAGTTGCCATACCAGGCAGTGATGCAACCGGTCAGGATGCTCTCGATGGTGCAGCTGTAGAACTTTTTGAGGATCTGGGGACCCATGCCAAATCTTTTCAGTCTCCTGAGGGGGAAAAGGTTTTGTCGTGCCATCTTTACGACTGTCTTGGTGTGTTTGGACCATGATAGGTCGTTGGTGATGTGGACACCAAGGAACTTGAAACTCTCTACCTGCTCCACTACAGCCCCATTGATGTTAATGGGGGGCTGTTCGGCCCTCCTTTTCCTGTAATCCACGATCAGCTCCTTTGTTTTACTCACACTGCCAGTTTTCTGACCTCCTCCCTATAGGCTCTCATCGTTGTCGGTGATCAGGCCTACCACTGTTGTGTCGTCAGCAAACTTAATGATGGTGTTGGAGTCCAGTGATTTTTCCATAGAAAATAGATGCGACAATTCCCTGCTATTGAATCAAACTAGTCTACTCCGGGCCATCAGTAGGCAGGTTTCCGGTATTGACCCAGGTTCATTCAACAAAAGCAATGTTGCAAAAAATAATAATTGTGACATGTGTAAAGGAAATGGCAGATGTAGGACAAATTTTCTAAAGATCAAAAAAAATGTATCAGTTCCACAGGGGTGGATTTTTCTTTTGTCAAACTTTCTTTATTGCAACAAGTGATGATGGAAACGGTATTTTTCAAATGAATGATGATTGCCAAATATTTTTTGAAGGTTACACGGGGCACGGATGTCATCGCGTAACTATAAGATCCACTCCAAATGTAATTCTAAATGCCTACTGGTTTGCAAAATCCTTAAAAAAAATTAAAAAAAAATGTTTCTTTGCAGGACAATGATGGCTCTGACTTTCAAGAATTCCTGAATTGCTTCGCCTTGCTTTTATGGTTGACTGGCAAGTTTCCCCATCCAATTATCTACAGGAGTGCAAGTTTTACCATGGCACGGGCCGTGGTGATACGTTGTCACGAGAATCAGTGGCATGTATTCAAAAAATGTACCAAGAAAAAAAACATAAAATAATGTAGCTTTTGTCTCTCTGTGTTTCATAATTTTCCTTCAATTCGCAAGAGGCTGAATGTATCTCATCAGAGAAAGCATCCAAGCGAGTGAAAAAGCGCCCCTCCGTCTCTGTATGTGTAGCCCATCTATCTGATGCTGTCTGGTCAAAAATACATTGTTGCCACCCGTGGCATTGAATGCAAGGGATGCCAATTTGGCCTCCCTTGATAAAATAGTATACAATAATAGCCATTCAGCATTGAGCTTAATTGAGTGAGCTCAACTGTGAATGGTCCTGGTGCATCAAAAAAAAGTGTCAAGGGAAGCCAGTTTGGATTTGGCTTCACACTAATCATATCGAAAGCAAAACGTAATTGACAGAAAAATCTTGAATTGTTGCATCTTGTTGTGTTGTTGTCCTCCGGTGGCTAGCTAGCTAGTTAAAATTGTCCCTTTCCTAAATTAGCCATTGTTGGAGATAGGGATTTGGATTTGTGGATTTACTTAATTCTCTGTACTATCCAATGATTATAACGGCGATTATGATCCAACCATATGAGGATGGAAGTTCAATATGTAGCTAGCTGTAGTAGGCTAATGTTAACTACCTGGCCTGGCGCATTGTTGCCCATGAAAGTAAGTTAGGCTAGCGAGCAAGCATTTTAGCCAGGTAGCCTAGGACAACAACAACTAAAAACATGTACTGTATGACAGAGTCTAAGCATAGGTGATTTTATTATGTTGAAATGGTGCTGGAATAATGGAGGCAGCTCCTGTTTTCTTTGCGACTCGCAGTAACTCTCCGTGGTTCTAAATGCATAGTTGTTTAGTAGTCCAAAAATGTCAGAAACATTAACTTGCTTGACCATGCTGTAGGCCAAGTAACTGTTTGCTACATGCAATATGCTTTGTGGACTTCACTGGACAGAGGTTGCTCTCCGGTTTTGTGATGAAACAAAGATGTGGTTTACTTTATTCTGCCAGTTTGTCTATATATCATGGTGGAAAGGTATACGAACTAACAGGTTATAGAGCAAACAACGCAATTATCACAACACATACTGTAGTTTGTAATATGACTTTTTTTCTGGCTTGGCTTCCCCAGTGATTTTACCCACGTACCAATACTGATGAGAATTATTAGGATATGGCAAATATTTGTCAGTTATTGCATTCTACCCATGCTGGCTTTCGGGGACTACCTGAGACATGAAACAGATAGGTGGGGGGGGGGGGGGATATACAGGCTGTCACCAATTTATTAATGCTCAATTTGCCTAAATGGGTAATGGAAACACTTCAACCACAAAAATGTTATTCAACACTGTAGTTTTTTGCGGAAAATTTTTAATATTGGTGTGACATCATTACTTTCAGCTGTTTTCATCGACAGAAGAGAGTTAAATGGAAACGTACCCTAGCAGGCAATTGTCACATCTCTTTTCTAGGCAAATTTTCTAAGTGTGGTCATAAAAAAATCACTGGACAAGCTAATTGAAACATAGCTATACTGAACAAAAATATAAAAGCAACAAGGAACAATTTCAAAGATTTTACTGAGTTACAGTTCATATAAGGAAATCAGTCAATTGAAATAAATGCATTAGGCGCTAATCTATGGTTTTCACATGACTGGGAATACAAATATGCATATGTTGGTCACAGATGCCTTAGAAAAAGTAGGGGCGTTGATCAAAAAATCAGTCAATATCTGGTGTGATCACCATTTGCCTCATGCATATTTCCAAGATGGCGTAGCAGCAAGACGTGTTTGTTTTTGTCCCGTGTAAATATTCAACTTTTTTCGTTTTTCTGTATACATTTCAATCTCTTTTTCCATTTTTGATTTTAAATATACCTTCCTGCAACCCACCTCAACCAACTTGGTACAGATCTGCTATTTAAAAAAATACATAATTCTTTACCTTATAACTGAAACCATCAGAAGCTAGCCTTCAGAAGCTAGCCAGCTAATTAGCTTCTAGCTCTTTAGTCATTGTTAGCCACTGCTAGTAGTCTTTACCTTTAGCACAGACACCAGCCACTTTAGCCCGGATAGCCCGGAAAATATCTGCCAGTCTGCACAGCGCGATATCAGCCCTGAGCATATCGGATTGCTTTCCCCCCCCCCCCACTACATCACTTGATTCCTGCCGCAAACTCTGGACCATTACACGGGATCATCACAGCTAGCTAGCTGCTACCGAGTGGCTATCGTGGCTAACACCCTTGTCCAGAAGCAAGCACCAGTTAACCTCGAGCTAGGCCCATTCCCCAGGCTAGCAAACGAAGTACACCAAGTACAATACCTCTCTTGCCAATTGGCCTGGACCCTTTGTCGACACGGAGCCCCGCCGATCCATCACGACTGGTCTGCTGACGTATTTCGTCCGATGTTCTCTCAACCGGTCCCTGCATCGTTGATGTCGGTGAGAACCCAGTTACTAGCCCCGGCCCGCTAACTAAGCGCTGTGTCTCCCGCTCGCCCAGCCTGTTTCGTCCATTGCTGCTTATTGGATCCTATGATCACTCGGCTACACAGCTGATGCCTACTGGACTGTTCATTAACACGGTACTTCATTTTCTTTATCTGTCGGCCACAGCCTCGAACTCAGGCCCTGTGTGTAGCTAACTGACCCTCTCTGCCCATTCATCGCCATTTACCCGTTGTTGATGTCTTAGCTGTTTACCCATTGTTGTCTTAGCCCTCCCAATCAACACCTGTGATTGCTTTATGCCTCCCTCTAATGTCAATATGCCTTGTATACTGTTATTTAGGGTAGCTCTCATTGTTTTGTTTTACTGCAGAGCCCCTAGTCCTGCTCTACATGCCTCAGTTAGCTCCCTTGCCCTTGCCCCACTGAGGCTAGGAAACACTGTCGCCACCGATAAATCCACGATAATCGAGAATTTCAATAAGCATTTCTCTACGGCTGGCCACGCTTTCCACCTGGCTACCCCAACCCCGGCCAACAGCTCTGCACCCCCCGCAGCAACTGGCCCAAACCCCCCCCCCCCCCCCCCCCCCCGCTTCTCCTTCACCCAAATCCAGACAGCTGACGTCCTGAAAGAGATGCAGAATCTGGATCGCTACAAATCAGCTGGGCTAGCCAATCTGGACCCTCTCCTAAAATTATCCGCCACCATTGTCGCAACCCCTATTACTAGTCTGTTCAACCTCTCTTTCGTATCATCTGAGATTCCTAAAGATTGGAAAGGGGTCTCGGTCATCCCCCTCTTCAAAGGGGGAGACACTCTAGCCCAAACTGTGACAGATCTATATACATTCTGCCCTGCCTTTCTAAGATCTTTGAAAGCCAAGTGAACAAACAGATCACCGACCATCTCGAATCCCACTGTACCTTCTCTGCTATGCAATCCGGTTTCTGAGCTGGTTACGGGGGCACCTCAGCCACGCTCAAGGTCCTAAACGATATCATAACCATCATCGATAAAAAACAGTACTGTGCAGCCGTCTTCATTGACCTGGCCAAGGCTTTCGACTCTGTCAATCACCGTATTCTTATTGGCAGACTCAACAGCCTTGGTTTCTCTAATGACTGCCTCACCTTGTTCACTAACTACTTCTCAGATAGAGTTCAGTGTGTCAAATCGAAGGGCCTGTTGTCCGGACCTCTGGCATTCTCTATGGGGATGCCACAGGGTTCAATTCTCGGGCCGACTCTTTTCTCTGTATATATCAATGATGTCGCTCTTGTTGCTGGTGATTCTTTGATCCACCTCTACGCAGACGACACCATTCTGTATCCATCTGGCCCTTCTTTGGACACAAACTTACAAACAAGCTTCAATGCCATACAACACTCCTTCCGTGGCCTCCAACTGCTCTTAAACGCTAGTAAAACTAAATGCATGCTCTTCAACCGATTGCTGCCCGCACCCACCCGCCCGCCTAGCATAACTACTCTGGACGGTTCTGACTTAGAATATGTGGACAACTACAAATAACTAGGTGTCTGGTTAGACTGTAAACTCTCCTCTCAGACTCATATTAAGCATCTCCAATCCAAAATGAAATCTAGAATCAGCTTCCTATTTCACAACAAAGCATCCTTCACTCATGCTGCCAAACATACCCTCGTAAAACGGACTATCCTGACGATCTTTGACTTCGGCGATGTCATTTACAAAATAGCCTCCAACACTCTACTCAGCAAATTGGATGCAGTCTTTCACAGTGCCATCCGTTTTGTCACTAAAGCCCCATATACTACCTACCAATGAGACCTGTATGCTCTCATTGGCTGGTCCTCGCTACATATTCATTGCCATACCCACTGGCTCCAGGTCATCTATAAGTCTTTGCTAGGTAAAGCTCCGCCTTATCTCAGCTCACTGGTCACCATAGCAACACTCACCTGTAGCACCCGCCCCAGCAGGTATATCTCACTGGTCATCCCCAAAGCCAACACCTCTTTGGCCGCCTTTCCTTCCAGTTCTCTGCTGCCAATGACTGGAACGAATTGCAAAAATCACTGAAGTTGGAGACTTATATCTCCCTCACTAACTTCAAGCATCGACTGTCGGAGCATCTTACCGATCGCTGCAGCTGTACACAGCCCATCTGTAAATAACCCATCCAACCAACTATCTACCTCATCCCCATATTTGTTTTCTGTTTTTTTCTGCTTTTTTGCACACCAGTATTTTTACTGGTTCACATCTATCACTCCAGTGTCAAATGCTAAATTGTAATTATTTCACCACTATGGCCTATTTATTGCCTTACCTCCTGATTAGCTGTCCTAAGTAAAGTATACGTTCTAAAGCGAATTTAAGTAAGACCATCCTGTTACTCTGCTCAAACAATCATATCACACTACTTTCATTACCCCATTGGGAAACCATCGATACAGCTGGCTAGCCTATCTTCAAAAAAGCATCTTCAAGAGCGAATGGAAGGAAAATCAACTCTCTAGTTCTATTCAGGACTACACAACAAGTCACCGGATACCGGACAACTATGAAGAAGGACAACAGTAGAAGAGCTGTTGGAAACATTTTGGACAATCAGGGCCTTACAAGCGTGCCACGAAAAGGCCCACCCCCTTTCCAAGGCTGCCCCGTTGCCCGAGAGATCCCCGGGGAACCCAAGCATTTCACGTAAAAACATAAATGATTTCTTGCTCAAACCGGGCGGCGGTTCGAGTGTAAGATGTTGCAAAAGAACATGGCTGACGTTTTACATTATCCCAACCAATTGTGCTATTTTGTTCTTTTTTTTGCGTAACTTATTTTTTTTAACCTATTTTGTACATAATGTTGTTGCTACCGTCTCTTATGACCGGAAAGGACTTCTAGACATCAGAACAGCGATTACTCACCGTAGACTGGAAGAAACTTTCTCCTTTAACGAGTTTGAGGAGAAGGATATACTGCTTTCACTGGAACAGGCCCAGATCCCTGCCTTTTGCGTGAAGAATCGGCCAGCCTTCTGAGAATCCTCTAGGCGAGTGTGTAAACTCCCACTGCCATTCGTTCTTCTCGCTAACATGCAATCATTGGAAAATAAAATTGATGATCTACGATTAAGATTATCCTACCAACGGGACATTAAAAACTGTAGTAACTTATGTTTCACCGAGACGTGGTTGAACGACGATACGGACAATATAGAGCTAGCAGGATTTTCCATGCACCGGCAGAACAGAGACGCTACCTCTGGTAGGACGAGGGGTGGGGTGTGTGTCTATTTGTCAATAACAGCTGGTGCGCATTGTCTAATATTAAAGAAGTCTCGAGGTATTGCTCGCCTGAGGTAGTGTGGTCTACAGCTTATCATAAGGTACTCTATCTACGAAGAGAGTTCTCATCTATATTATTCGTAGCCGTCTATTTACCACCACAGAATGAAGCTGGCACTAAGACCGCTCTCAACCAACTCTATAAGGCCATAAGCAAAGAAGAAAATGCTCACCCAGAAGCGGCGCTCCTAGTGGCCGGGGATTTTAATGCAGGAAAACTTAAATCAGTTTTACCAAATTTTTACCAGCATGTCACATGTGCAACCAGGGGGGAAAAATCCTAGACCACCTTTACTCCACATACAGAGCTCTCCCCCGTCCTCCATTTGGCAAATCTTACCATAATTCTATCCTCCTGATTCCTGCTTACAAGCAAAAACTAAAGCAGGAAGTACCAGTGACTCGCTCAATATGGAAGTGGTCAGATAACGGGGATGCTACACTACAGGACTGTTTTGCTAGCACAGACTGGGATATGTTTTGGGATTCATCCAATGGCATTGAGGAGTACAACACCTCAGTCATCGGCTTCATCAATAAGTGCATCGACGACGTCGTCCCCACACATCCTGACAGACAACATCCACATCGAGCTAAAGGCCAGAGCTGCCACTTTCAAGGAGCAGGAGACTAATCTGGACGCTTATAAGAAATCCCGCTATGCCCTCAGAAGTTCAAACAAGCAAAGCGTCAATACAGTATTAAGATTGAATACTACTACACCGGCTCTGACACACGTCGGATGTGGCAGGGCTTGAAAACTATTACGGACTACAAAGGGAAACCCAGACGCGAGCTGCCCAGTAATGTGAGCCTACCAGACGAGCTAAATGCTCTGGCACCCCAATGGTGGAACAAACTCCCTCACGACGCCAGGTCAGCGGAGTCAATCACCACCTTCCGGAGACACCTGAAACCCCACCTCTTTAAGGAATACCTAGGATAGGATAAAGTAATCCTTCTAACCCCCCCCCCCCCCTTAAAAGAGTTAGATGCACTATTGTAAAGTGGTTGTTCCACTGGATATCATAAGGTGAATGCACCAATTTGTAAGTCGCTCTGGATAAGAGCGTCTGCTAAATGACTTAAATGTAAATGTAATGTCTTTTATGCTCGCTTCGAGGCAAGCAACACTGAAGCATGCACGAGAGCACCAGCTGATCTGGATGACTGTGTGATAATGCTCTCTGTAGCCATTGTTAACAAAACCATTAAACAGGTCAACATTCACAAATCCGCTGGGCCAGACGGATTACCAGGATGTGTACTCAAAGCATGCGGGACCAACTGTCAAGTGTCTTCACTGACATTTTCAACCGCTCCCTGACCGAGTCTGTAATACCTACATGTTTCAAGCAGACCACCATAGTCCTTGTGCCCAAGTAAGCGAAGGTAAACTGACTAAATGATTACCGCCCCGTAGCACTCACGTCAGTAGCCATGAAGTGCTTTGAAAGGCTGGTCATGGCTCACATCAACATCATCCTCCCGGACACCCTAGACCCACTCCAATTCGCATATCTCCCCAACAGATCCACAGATGACGCAATCTCAATCGCACTCCACACTGCCCTTTCTCACCTGGACAAAAGGAACACCCATGTGAGAATGCTGTTCATTGACTATAGCTCAGAGTTCAACACCATAGTGCCCACGAAGCTCATCACATGGGAAATGTATCACCAAAGTATTTGCTCCTCTCTGCTGATCAATTATAAAGTGAAAACATTTGGACATTTTTAACATCACAGCATATAATCAGTATCATTTAATTCTGGATGGTTTCAGATGAGCTATGGCATGTCTAGTACTGGAGAGGTGTTTGTTTAAGCTTGGGAGAACCAGGTTTTGTTTAATATTGGTGTTCGAGTTGAATGGATGTTTGACATTGGCAAACACAGGACCTATATTGGAGAATTCTCTGATTAACCAGCTGCTGTACAGTTTGCAGGAATATGAACCTGCTAAAATACTCTGTTTTGTGTTTTGCTATGATGACATGCTGCTGAGTCAAATGTTTCTCACTCCATCAAAGCCTTAATAAATTACATATGGCTCCCGAGTGGCGTAGCAGTCTAAATCACAACCGGCTGTGATTGGGAGTCCCATAGGGCAGCTCACAATTGGCCCAGCGTCGTCCGGTTTTGGCCGGTGTAGGCTGTCATTGTAAATAAGAATTTGTTCTTAATTGACTTGCCTAGTTAAATGAAGGTTAAATAAATAAAATACAAATGTGAAATTCATCACTTAGTCTATACTTACACGCCATCCTGTCACCCAATATAGGTTGGCTTTGTGTTAGTTGTTGTTTTGCTGAGAACTGTCACAGGGATTGTTATCGATGTCATTTTGCAAATTGCAAAGATGTGATTGCTTATAGAAAAGGCTCCCAAAACCACATTAAGCAACAATCTGAAGGTAGACCACTTTTTAAAGAAGAAACATTCTGATACAGTTTGATTGACTACCAGGTCTCTCTTTCTCCTGCTGTGTGCTTTGTCCACCGTCCCTTACCTGAAACATAATAGTAGAAAGGAGACTGAGTGACCTGATTACAGCACAATGGATCTCATTCTCTCTGACACACCGTCTTCCAGTAGTGTGCAACCGACACTGCCTTCAGTCGTTGGGCTGCAGCAAGCTGGCATTAGAAACGGGAAAGTATTTTACTTTTTCAAATTCAGCAGATGATGTTGAATCAGTGGACCACTTGAGGGAAATGGAGCACATGTCAGCTGCTGCACCAGCAGGTGGCCAGGGGGAATCCAAGCTGAAGGAGAAGTCCAAGTCTACGCAGGTTAATCCTTGACCTTTGTCTCTACAAATTAGCAGTTTCAGGTTCCAATGATATGTGAGAGATAAGCTTGCACAATGCACCTTTCAATAGAGTGGGCGAAATCCTTCCATTTAAGCAAGGTTATCAGACCTTATACCTTATAGGTTTTTCCATTTTAATATTTATTTATTACATACTGAATGATTAATGAAAGATATTTTGATATTTCTGTATACCGGTAGTCAAGCTTACCATTAATTTTGGATTGTCAGCGTATGGCTGGGTCTACAAAACAGATTACCTGGGATGTGTACAAAATTCAAAATGTTCACGTCTGAAAACAACTGATAAACTTTGATTTTGCAGTGGAATGTTGACTCCTTTCATCTGATTCCATTTGATTTCATGTAACATTTAAAAGAAGATGCTTTCCCTGAAGTAAACGAATCAAAGACTCGAGGGCTGAATGGCCAGATAGGATTTAATGTTCCCTGCCAGCTACAAACCCAGACCTTTAAAACCTCAATGAATACCTCACCAAGTGTTGAGGTCTTTTGTAAGTAGTATTGCTTTGAGCACTATTCCTAGTCTTAACACTTGAGACATTTGGCAAATCAACTGATTTTCTATAGATTTCTTTAGAAGAAAAAAAAATGTCACTTACATGAAGAGCTAATCTCATAAGCTCTTATCAGTAACATCAGCACATGGTTTCATTTGAAATAATTAGCCGTGGCCAATCAAAGAGTCCATAGAATCAGGCCACTGGACACCCTTGGGAGAGTTTTTGGCCCTTCCTCTTTTTGTTTGTTCCCCCATGACCAACTTGCTTATGTTTCTCTGTTACCACACTCAATCCCAGGATCCCACTAGACATATCTGGTTTACATATCTGGTTTCATCTCAAAACAGAGCCCATTGTTCCCTACAATGATATTTAACACTACGACAAAACAATATGTCTTTTGTAATGCCTCAGGACCTGGGATTATCTCCCAGTTATGCATTCTATTATAAAGCTGAATGAGGTAGGCTGGCTGGGTCGGTCCAAGTGCTACCACAGGAGAGGGGGACGGGCTTCCCAGTCACTCACTAGCTGTTCTTCAGCCAGGACAGAGAGAGGGACAGAGAAAGGAGCAGAAAGAGTGCGAGGAGTGTAAGCAACGACGACTGACACTGAAGATGGTGCTCTTGACAGCCAAAATCATGGAGAGGACTGCGCTCTTTGTGATATTCGGGGGTCTGGTCACTACTCTGGTCACCACCTTCATTCCCCTGTGGAAGACCTTGAACTCAGAGCTGAACGAAGTGGAGAACTGGTACTCAGGCCTGTGGCACATCTGCATCTTTGCCGAGGAGGTTGGGATGCAATGTAAAGCCTTTGAATCCCTCCTGGCCCTGCCCATGGACTTGCTGGCTTCCCGGGTGCTCATGCTGGTGTCTGTGGGTACCGGGGCCCTAGCCGTGGTGGTGGCCTTCCCAGGCCTGGAGGGGGTGGAACTGGGCTCTGGGAGGCAGCAAGGGTTAAAGAGGGGCCTACTCATTGTCAGCGGGGTGCTGTCCTGGGTGTCGGGGCTCACAACACTGGCCCCCGTCTCCCTGGTGGCCTACGTGACCCTGGTGGAGTTCTGGGACGAGAACCTGCCTGACGTCGTTCCACGCTGGGAGTATGGCGAGGCCATGTTCTCCGGCTGGTTTGCGGGTCTCTTCCTGGTCATTGGAGGCTCTCTTTTCTTTGTGGCTGTGTGCATGGCGGATCACGACGGGCAGCAGCGAGTGGCCAGCCTCCCAAACACCCCCCAGGAGAAGCCAAGGAGTCAGTACTACTTAAAGACAGAGGTTTTATAGTCTCATTTTCACTTAATGAATGGTGGTAGCTTAGAATGCCTAGTTTGAAGGAGAATGATAAAGTTCAATTCAGACTGCGACTGCCTGGGTTTATTTTGAAATATGAAAGGTCACGTTTGAAATGTTTGAAAGATATATTTGTATATTTCAATATTGTTGAACAAGGATAAAGTGCTGTATTTCCGATGGAAAAGTGCAATGAAAACCTTTTGTCTGTAACTTGTTTTCAGCCTCTCATTTATTAATTACAAGAGACTCTGGTCATTGTAATTCGAGTGCCTACTTTGTTCCTGCACAGTATGTCTTGTCTCTTGATATGCATCAAGCTGGATGGGTGGTCTCTGTCGCACTGTGAAGTTATTCCTACTGGTGAAGATAATACAATTCCTTTCAATTATGAATTGTATGTTAAGAGAAAGGAAAAGATCACTGTGATTTTCCACAATCACTAAAGCTCGTAAAGGGATAGTTTGCCACAATATGCCATGATATAAGTGGAGCTACTTGTTTTGTAATGCCAACTCTGCAGTTGTTTCCCTTAGTGGAGCTCAGGGGGCAATTTTAAAGGATGAGTTCTGTTTTATACAATTTAATGTTAGATGGTAACTCATGATGAAAGTAGTCTGGGTCAGGGAAAACTGTAATCCATGGTTTGGTTATCTTTAAACAGCCACTGTAAACATAGCCATTGCTAGCTAAAAATCAATGGGAGTGGTAGGGGCATGCAGTACCTTTGTAATTTGTTTTGTTGCCATATCACCTTGAAATAACATCAAGCTAAATCATTTAGTTGATTTGAGTTGATTTGGCCATAAACATTGTTATAGGCACGCATGTCTTTACCACTCTCAGTGATTTTAGCTAGCAGTGTCTAAATTTAGCTGAAGTTTGTAAACCAAACCATGGATTACAGTTTGTCTGTGCCCGAAGACTGCTTTCAGGGTGAGGGGCAATCTATCGTCACGTGTTGGAAAGTTCAAAATATTTCAACTTCATCATCTCCACACCCCAACATCAACATACAGAGCCTTCAGAAAGTATTCACACCCCTTGAATTTTTCCTCATTTTGTTGTGTCACAGCCTGAATTTAAAATTAATTAAATTGAGATTTGTTGGTTGCTGGCCTACAACAGATTCAACCACAAAGACTAGGGAGGTTATCCAATGCCTCGCAAAGAAGGTAGATGGGTAAAAAAAATACAGACATTGAGCAGAATTAGTGGAATGGTATCAAATACATCCAATACATGGTTGGGTGCCATTCCATTCGCTCCGTTCCAGCCATTATTATGAGCCGTCCTCCCTTCAGCAGCCTCCACTGGTGAGAGAGAGAAGCATTCCAAAGCCCCACCTCTTCTGAGATGTATTTAGTTTTGGGGGAGGGATTTAGCCACGTGAGGCGGCCTGAGATCTTAATGCACATTTAGGCTCAGGGACGCTACTGTATGTTGTACAAGGAGTGAGACCCAAATAGACGTTTGTTTGATGAAAGACTGTAAATGTAAAAGGGAGACAGCCAAACAATCACATGCATCACCAATAAGAGTAAGGTAAAATTAGTCACTCTCTGTGCCAATGTCAGTGAAATCAGATATTTAGTATTTACACAGTGTAGTATTGCCCAGAGAGTAGTAAAGGTGTTAAGCCTACACTTAAAGCATCTGACATTAACATTTGGAGATCATAGCACATAAATGAGGCACCCATGTGGCACACTCCTTTAATCTGGGTTTTTGGAGTGTGTGTGCGTGGCTGGCTGTCCCTGGGGCATGGGAGGATTGGACTACTATTGTAATTAAATTCAACTGAGTGATGTATCAGTGATGTCATGTTGTGACCCTCCCCCTGCCCTTGGAGAGAGACGATAAGTAATCTTGCTGCCCTTTTAGTAACAATAACACAGACACACATGTATACAAACACACACACACACACACACACACACACACACACACACACACACACACACACACACACACACACACACACACACACACACACACACACACACACACACACACAGCAACGGTGGTGCTGTTCTTTCACTGTGTGACCAGCAGAGGGTCTTGTGAGCAGAGCAGCAAGACAAGCGAGCTCAAATTACGCTTTTTTGCATTGGTTGAGCATTACAGCCAAAGCAAAACATTTAATTTGCAATGTTATGGTTCAGGTTTCTCCTCTGGGTCCGTAGGAATTGTAAGAACTAATGTCAATATGGCAAATTACATATTATGCCACTTCAGTGGAGGCTGCTGAGGGGAGGACAGCTCATAATAATGGTTGATGTATTTGATACCATTAGATTTATTCCACTCCAGCCATTACCACGAGCCCGTTCTCCCCAAATAAGATGCCACCAGCCTCCTGTGCTTCACTTATTCCAAACTATTCAGAAAACATTTTCATGTCATGAAATACACAATCTATACCCTGAATAGATACATCTATGTTGTTCTTGTAATTGCTCTAACATTTGGGCATGGTATTAAGCAATAAACAAGTCAATTTTTCTAGATGTGTATTTATTTGTATTTGGGTATCTTCCCATTCTAAATCAGCTAATATGACAGCTTAATTACTATAAATATTTTTGGGAATTATGATAACATAGGTATTTTAATAGACTTCTTTTTTTCTATTGATCTATATATAAAATACTTTCTAGCATTCAAAATAATAGATAAATATCTCTAAATCCACAAAACATGTCACCACAACTCATCACTACTGGTAGATTTTCTTTCCCCTAGTACTTTAAACAATGCATAAAGATAAAGTTTTGCTGTTTAAAGGACTTGCATTAGGTTGTATCAGTGATAAACAGTTCAATATAAACAAAAACATGTATGATGTGTAACTATTTGTCATTTAAAAGTATTTTTCATGGTTGCGCAGATGAGGGACCGCAATTCAAGAATGACCCATCTGTATCTTGGTGCAGTATTACCATAAAATCAATTCCTTTCCAGTGAATATGATATGAGGTACTGTATGGCCATTGTCAGAAGTTACAGAGGGGATTTGACAATCAATACATAATTGAATCCACACCAGAGCAACCAGCACACCTATGCCCCATCCCCCAAATAAATGATGTCAAGGACATCTTATCAGTGTGCCCCGTTCCCATTCCATCCACCAAGCAAAGGGGATATATAGAATTTTGACCAATGTAGATAGACACCCAGCTGTCAAGATTTAGCATGGGAAGTCCTAATCTTGTCATTTTCTGGTTGTAAACAGTTTTTCTATTGGTAGAGACATCAGAAACCAGATTACAACCAGGTAAAGACATATTTTACCCTAACATCTTAGAAAGATGTCATATTTTGGTTATTAACTGGTCAGATAACCAGATTACAATCAGTTCAACCATTACAACCAGTTCTTCTGGTCACTTCCTTTAACAGCCAATATACAACTGGACCATAATGTTACTTAAGAACGTCATTGCAATTAGTTTTGCCCACTAGGCAGTCAAGCCAGCCAGTAGTCAGTAAAATAGGCATTTACAGTAGGCAGACAATCCTCCACACAAACAGGCAAGCAGGCATACAATAGAGCACACATGCATGCATTAAGCAGGCAGGCAAGCAGGCAGACAATCAAAGAAAGCCGGCAGACCAGGCAGTACAGGGGGATCGCAGCAAATCTTTGATCAGATTTAACTGGCCAGTCAGGCCTTTGGCATCTGAAGGCGAGGCTGAAAGGATCTGACCAGGAGGGGGACTGTGTGTGTGTGTGTGTGTGTGTGTGTGTGTGTGTGTGTGTGTGTGTGTGTGTGTGTGTGTGTGTGTGTGTGTGTGTGTGTGTGTGTGTGTGTGTGTGTGTGTGTGTGTGTGTGTGTGTGTGTGTGTGTGTGTGTGTGTGTGTGTGTGTGTGTGTGTGTGTGTGTGTGTATATATGCGCACGTGTGTGAGAGAGAGAGAAAGAGTGAGAGAGGCGGGTAGAGAGGGGAGGAGAGGAGTGGAGCGAGAGATGGAGGGAGGAGAGCCGAGCACTGTAAGAATTCCTGCTATGTTAGCATCCACCCAGCAACTCTGTCAATACTGCATACAGCTAAGAAACAGGCAGAGGCCCCTGGTGCTGCATTTGCCGGCTCTGTCAGTGAGAGAGAGCAACTTCCACAATCCCCCCAATCCGTGTGCAGAGATTTCTCCCAGGGATAACACACCCACCAGAGCCCCGGCCGCTACTGCTGCATCGGAGGGAGAGGAAGAGACAGGAGGAGAGCTGAACAGTAGATACGGAGTGGGAATACTCTAGAAGAGAGAGACAATCCTGGGGGAGGGACAGGATTCTTGGAAGACTGGGTGTGATAGTATTCTAACGTGCTCCACAGGAAAGGCTGAACACTGGGGCATTTGATAGACAGGCACTCAGCGGTGCACCTGCTCCACACTAGCTTGTTGGGTAAGATCCTTTTCCTCTTTTACAGTCAGTAGGACAAGGGCTGATTTTATGATTGTGCTTGTTTCTGCTGATATGATATCTTAATGTGATGCTCAGTATATCATTAGACTTTACTACTTTCTGTGGTCTGTATATGGTACAGCACTATGGCCATTCAGCATTATAGAGCCAAGGAATAACTCGGTTCTGGGCCAGTTCCACAGATTTCTGCAGTCATGCTTAAAGAAGTGGAGGAATGTGGTGCAGTAATATACTCAATACTCTGACAAACTGTACACCAATGGACACAAGGCACTTCACAAACAAGCACATTCTTACACAGTGGAAAATGTACAGTAAATTACAGTAATCAAAATAAACAGCCATATTAGGTAGAGGAGGTAATTGAGAGATTTTCCTGACCTCAAAACAATGAAGGGTCCACTAAGGGAGATTGCTCCTATACATTTGTGTATGAGTTGTGATATAATTTATTTGTTTAGCTTCATTTTGATATGTGTGTGTGTTTGTGTGTACGCACGTGTGCGCACTCCTCTGGAAATTGATTGTATTATTCGTTATTTCTGACCATGGAAACATTGGTCCCTTGCAGGAGTGGACACCCCTCTGTTAAATGCTATTCTGGTTTTCCATGACCTCACAATTCCTTTTGCCTAATTGGGAGGCAAACGCTGAAAGCAGCACCAAAACGCCCTGACACTACATCTCGATAGTGCCACTGCCTGCTACTCAGCGTAACATCTCTTTAATTCTCCATTATTTGTCATATATCTGTAAACTTCAAATTTCCTAATCAGACTCAATGTTTCATTTCAGTAAATTCAGATCAGTTTCATGTTTGGAGTGGCATTACATGGTTAACACAACTAATTGTAGGTCGCTAGAACTTGTGTGGTATCACGTGGTATCCCTGCCTTATCCCATCAAGTGTACGAATGGTTAGCCTCTGAATTCCACAACAAGTTCAACGACCAGGGGTCTCTTCACAACCAGGGGTTTCTTCACAGTCCCCAAGTCCAGAACAGACTCCTGGTAACACACAGTACTACACGGAGCCATGACTTCATGGAACTCTATTCCACATCAAGTAACTCATGCAAGCAGTAAAATCAGATTTAAAAACAGATAGAACTACACCATATGGTACAACGCTGACTGCGAAGAGACACACACACACACAGGCACCCACACACACGTGCATAGTCACACACACACACTAGCACATGCACTCTACACACACGTACATTTTAATATTGTTGTATGGTGGTATTATACACTGAGTCTACAAAACTTTAGGAACACCTTCATAATATTGAGTTGCACCCCTTTTGCCCTCAGAACAGCCCTAATTAGTCGTGGGCATGGACTCTACAAGTTATCGAAAGCGTTCCACAGGGATGATGGCCCATGTTGACTCCAATGCTTCCCACAGTTGTGTCAAGTTCTTGATACACACAGGAAACTGTTATGTGTGAAAAAAACAGCAGCATTGCAGTTCTTGACAAACTCAAACCAGTGCGCCTGGCACCTACTACCATACCCGATTCAAAGGCACTTCAATCTTTTGTCTTGCCCATTCACCCTCTGAATGGCAAACATACACAATCCATATCTCAATTGTCTCAAGGCTTAAAAATCCTTCTTTGGCCTGTCTCCTCCCCTTCATCTACCTTTACTGAAGTTGATTTAACAGGTGACACCAATAAGGGATCATAGCTTTCACCTGGTCAGTTAATGTCATGGAAAGAGCAGTGTTCCTAATGTTTTGAACACTCAGTGTACATTTGTGTTGTAGATATGTAGTGGTGTAATGATATTGTATGATGTACTGTTTTTTTTATTTTTTATTAAATTTTACCCCCTTTTCGTGGTATCCAAACTCCAATGAGTCAAGGATATCCCTACCGGCCAAACCCTCCCTAACCCGGACGACGCTAGGCCAATTGTGCGTCGCCCCACAGACCTCCCGGTCGCGGCCGGCTGCGTCAGAGCCTGGGCGCGAACCCAGAGACTCTGGTGGCTAGCGCTGCGATGCAGTGCCCTAGACCACTGCGCCACCCGGGAGGCCCCTATGATGTACTGTTTTATTAAAAAAATGTGTTTGTGTATTTTGTGATGTGCTTTAATGTGTCTGGACCCCAGGAAGAGTAACTGCTGCCTAGTTAGCAGTTATTCTTCCTGGGATCCATAATAAATACAAATACAAAATAACCTACCTGACCTCCGCAGCCTGATCATGGTAAAAACACATTTCAGACATCAAACATTACATTCCAGACTTAATGACCTTCACCACCTATTGCATGGAAACTTCACTGTCTATTAGCCACAGTAGCTACATGGAACCTTGTTCATCTTGGTCATATACAGCTCTGAAAAAAATGAAGAGACCACTGCAAAATGTTCTGTTTCTCTATTTATAGGTACGTATGTGTTTAAAAATGTTGCTTTATTCTATAAACTACTGACAACATTTCTCCCAAATTCCAAATAAAAATATTGACATTTAGAGCATTTATTTGCCGAAATGACAACTAGTCAAAATAACAAAAAATATGCAGTGTTGTCAGACCTCAAATAATGCAAAGAAAATAAGTTTATATTCATTTTTAAACAACACAATACTAATGTTTTAACTTAGAGTAGGAAGAGTTCAGAAATCAATATTTGGTGGAAAAACCCTGATTTTCAATCACAGCTTTCATGCGTCTTGGCATGCTCTCCACCAGTCTTTCACATTGATGTTGGGTTACTTTATGCCTGGTGCAAAAATTCAAGTAGCTCGGCTTTGTTTGGTGGCTTGTGACCATCCATCTTCCTCTTGATCACGTTCCAGAGGTTTTCAATGGGGTTCAGGTCTGGAGATTGGGCTGGCCATGACAGGGTCTTGATCTGGTGGTCCTCCATCCACACCTTGATTGACCTGGCTGTGTGGCATGGAGCGTTGTCCTGCTGGAAAAAACAATCCTCAGAGTTGGGGAACATTGTCAGAGCAGAAGGAAGCAAGTTTTCTTCCAGGACAACCTTGTACGTGGCTTGATTCATGCGTCCTTCACAAAAATAAATCTGCCCGATTCCAGCCTTGCTGAAGCACCCCCATATCTTCACCGATCCCCCACCAAATTTCACAGTGGGTGCAAGACACTGTGGCTTGTAGGCCTCCCCAGGTCTCGCACCCACTGTGAGATTTGGTGGAGGATCGGTGATGATCTGGGGTTTCTTCAGCAAGGCTGAAATTTGTCTTTGTGAAGGACGTTTTACAGTGGCGAAACAAAATTTAAAAAACAATGTTAGATTTTGATCTTACCTTACATGTACCTTATGGACAAACAAACTTAAACAAGCAAGCAAGTACAAGACAAACGGGGGAATGCACTTAGTCACAATGTATGATGATTGTTTCACATGCTTCTAGAGCCTAGTATTGGGGAATTTATAATACATTCACAGTGTAAAACTGGTAGCCTCTGGAAATAATCAAAAAGGTAATATAAAGTAACTGTCCAGTGTTTCCAGATTTCTATGAAATAGGACCTATATTTAACAACAATATGAGTTAAATAGTTTTCTTTCCAAAGAAACGGTAATTAAGTATGTTAAAAAGCATATTTTCTGTCTTGGAATGGTGTGGGCATACCCCAACCACAGACTGGTGTGGTTGTATACCGGTCATTAAAAAGATTCAAGTGAGTAGACCGGTTCAGCCAGTGAGTCAACATGACATCATGTTCTATTAGGAAATAGCAAGCATTTTTTAAATGGTCTGTTTGAGATGCAAGTTTGAGGTGGGATTTTTTTTCACATTTTGTTTTTCGTGCTTTGGCCACAAATACAAGTATAGGATGAGTTAACAAAACTTCTTTCCACCCCTTAACAATTCAAACAATTGTTATTATTTCATCAGCTTTCCAGGGCTTGTTTTTTTAGCAATTAAAGCTGAACAACAAGCTAAGTATTTGATCAGCATTGCAGGTTTTCTAACATAACAAGAACATTCAAAATGAGGTTAACTCCACAGGCTTGATTAGGCTCAGGACAAACGTGATAAATGCAGCTGTTAAATGTCTCGGACGAAAAAGGTTGTTGTTCAAGCGGTGGTTAACACAATCTTGGGACGATCAAGTTTATCTTGTAATTCACAAATCTTTAGTAATGGGGGATAGGTGCTGTGCTACTTTGTCTTGTGTGGTGTTACTTTGTCCTCGGTCCTTATCAGCCGTGGTTCTAATCGAGCGGCCTGATTTACCTGTGGAACAGGTGTTAGGTGCATGAGATGTTAAATAACCAACTGAGATGTTAGTTAAGCAATAAGGCAAGAGGGGTGTGATATATGGCCAATATACCATGGCTAAGGGCTGTTCTTATGCACAACGCAAGGCGGAGTGCCTCGATACAGCCCTTAGCTGTGGTATATTGGCCATATACCACAAACCCCCGAGGTGCCTTACTGCTATTATAAACTGGTTACCAACATAATTAGAGCAGGAAAAATAAATGTTTTGTCATACCCATGGTATATGGTCTGCTATACCACAGCTTACAGCCAATCAGCATTCAAGGCTCAAACCACCCAGTTTATAAATGTAAATAACCAGTTACCCATGTCCGAGGGACAAATGATCATGTTGGTTCATGTACAGCATAGAGAAACCACATGCTTACAGACAGAAAACATACACTCTTGCATGGCATCACTGGTGAAGATCTGACCGCATCTACTTTCAAGGTTTACCAGATTAAGGTGAAAATGGAACCCTATGGTTGCTTGAGGAACCACAATCATTTCTGATACATATTTACTGAAGCTACTGGCCCATGATATCACTGAATGCCTGAGGCAGTGAGGAGTTTGTTAGCCTGTTGTTGTCTCTGTAGGGATAAGGGTCATCTACTGCCTGGCCTGAAGTTTCTGTTTGTGTATTGTCACACACTGATCTGTTTCACCTGTCTTTGTGATTGTCTCCACCCCCCTCCAGGTGTCGCCCATCTGCCCCATTATCCCCTGTGTACAGTACCTTGCAAAAGTATTCATCTCCCTTGGCGTTTTTGTTGCATTACAACCTGTAATTTAAATTGATTTTTATTTGGATTTCATGTAATGGACATACACAAAATAATTGTCAAATTGGCGAAGTGAAATTTAAAAAAAATTACTTGTTTTCAAAAAACAAAAAAAAGAAGGAAAGAAAGGAGAAGTGGTGCGTGCGTATGTGTTCATCCCCTTTGCTATGAAGCCCCTAAATAAGATCTGGTGCAACTAATTACCTTCAGAAGTCACATAATTAGTTAAATAAAGTCCACCTGTGTGCAATCTAACTGTTGCATGATCTGTCACATGATCTCAGTATATATACACCTGTTCTGAAAGGCCCCAGAGTCTGCAACACCACTAAGCAAGGGGCACCACCAAGAAAAGTGGCACCATGAAGACCAAGGAGCTCTCCAAACAGGTCAGGGACAAAGTTGTGGAGAAGTACAGATCAGGGTTGGGTTATAAAAAAATATCAGAAACTTTGAACATCCCATGGAGCACCCTTAAATCCATTATAAATAAATGGAAAGAATATGGCACCACAACAAACCTGCCAAGAGAGGGCTGCTCACCAAACTCACGGACCAGGCAATGAGGGCATTAATCAGAGAGGCAACAAAGAGACCAAAGATAACCCTGAAGGAGCTGCAAAGCTCCACAGCGGAGATTGGAGTATCTGTCCATAGGACCACTTTAAGCCATACACTCCACAGAGCTGGGCTTTACGGAAGAGTAAAGACAAAAGCCATTGCTTAAAGAAAAAAATCCCCAAACATATGGAAGAAGGTACTCTGGTCAGATGAGACAAAAATGTTGCTTTTTGGCCAACAAAGAAAACGCTATGTTTGGCGCAAACCCAACACCTCTCATCACCCCAAGAACACCATCCCCACAGTGAAGCATGGTGGTCGCAGCATCATGCTGTGGGGATGTTTATCATCGGCAGGATCTGGGAAACTGGTCAGAATTGAAGGAATGATGGATGGTGCTAAATACATGTAAATTCTTGAGGGAAACCTGCTTCAGTCTTCCAGAGATTTGAGACTGGGATGGAGGTTCACCTTCCAACAGGACAATGACCCTAAGCATACTGCTAAACCAACACTCGAGTGGTTTAAGGGGAAACATTTGAATGTCTTGGAAAGGCCTAGTCAAAGCCCAGACCTCAATCCAATTGAGAATCTGTGGTATGACTTAAAGATTGCTGCACACCAGCGGAACCCATCCAACTTGAAGGAGCTGGAGCAGTTTTGCCTTGAAGAATGGGCAAAACTCAGAGTGGCTAGATGTGCCAAATTTAACATACCCCAAGAGACTTGCAGCTGTAATTGCTGCAAAAGGTGGCTCTACATAGTATTGACTTTGAGAGGTTGAACAGTTATGCACGCTCAAGTTTTCAGTTTTTTTGTCTTATTTCTTGTTTGTTTCACAATAAAACATATTTATTATCTTCAAAGTGGTAGGCATGCTGTGTAAATCAAATGATACAAACCCCCCCAAAATCTATTTTAATTCCAGGTTGTAAGGCAACAAAATAGGAAAAATGCCAAGGGGGGGAATACTTTCACAAGCCACTGTAATTATACCTGTGTTCTCTGTTTGTCTGTTGCCAGTTCGTCTTGTTTGTCAAGCCAACCAGCGTTTTTGTGTCAGCTCCTGCTTTTCCCAAGTCTCTCTTTTCTCATCCTCCTGGTTTTGACCCTTGCCAGTCCTGACCCTGTACCCACCCGCCTGACCACTCTGCCTGAGCCTGCCTGCCGTCCTGTACCTTTGCCCCACCTTTGGGTTACCGACCTCTGCTTGACCTGACCCTGAGCCTGCCTGCCGTCCTGTACCTTTGCCCCTGTTGCTGTAATAAACAGTGTTACTTCGACACGGTCTGCATCTGGGTCTTACCTTGATACCTGATAGTGTATTGGCTTTATCATGACCTGGATGGTACTACATTCTCTTGGTTGTTTGAACTCATCTTTCTGGGGTGTGGTACCAACCCCTCAGGTGTGCCACAGCGGTGATCAAATAAGGGCTATTCACTGTGGTGCAGTGAAATGTTTGCACAACTGGAGTAGTCTGTTTAGAAACACAGTGTGTTTACCTGGGCTGTTCAAAGAAAAGTAAAGTCCCTTTTCTGAGTGATTGATGTGGCTATCAGAATTGATTCAGGTCCTCGGAGTTTAACATTGGTTTCACTCAGATCCATTCTTGGGGTGGGTGTGTGGGGGGAAACTACCCAAGGGTTGTGCCACAATGGCTAATTCCCTGCTACATTCCAGTAAAACGTATTACATTTGTGGAGAAAAGTGAGTGAAACTGACAGCTTGTTTGCAGGAAGGATTATTAGCACTGCTTGGGGACAGGCCCAACGGTGAGCGAATGGAATCTGCGTCATATGTTGAGGACCAAATCTGCTTAACCTGACTTTGGGTTAGTACAAAATATTTCAGTCTTGCTGGAACCTCACAACGGCAGCCTTTTTGATGCAATTTCAACGTTCATTCAATTTTAATTTGTATAGTAATTATTGATATGGCAGATAGAGAAGATAGAGTGCACTTCCGTCTTCATGAAGTGTTTAAACCTTCATTGATTTCTTCATAGGGAAACATCATTCTCATGACAAAATGGCATTTTGAAATGTGTTTGTTGTTGTTGGGTCATTGAGATTGGTGAAGCTATAAAATTAGTGTAGAAAATAATTAGTGGTTGCCATGACATTTTCACAGTTCGTGTAGAGAAAAAACAGATGCCCACATTCTCACCAAAAGAACTAGGCTATACCAGTTATTTAGCTTGCTCCGGTTCTATATTACCTTTAAAAAGATGACTAAACTGACTTTGATAATTCCATGCTGTAAAACTTTAAACTTCTTGAATGTTTTTGTGATCCTTTTGAATTGATTTTATTGTGAAGTATATACACTAATATACTTTCGATGTAGCAGTATGACAACGATGACATGACACAGACATTTCTTACTGTGTGAAATGTTTCATGATTCAAAAGAAAGATCTTTCCATGTCTCACTTGGTCTCTGGAACTTTAACCACTTCTCCATTCAAAAGTGCAAGCTTCTTTTTTTAACTTCAAGGACATTAAGATGTGCTCTGAATATCAAGTACTTTCTTTAGTGCACCCCGACGGGTGGCTTGCTATTGCTAACAAATCCCACTGCGTTGCGTGATACACCTGCCATCATGTGAATGCTTGTTACTGTAGTACTGCTCTCATATTCATATCAACAGCTGTATTGTTTAGCAACACCAAGTGGGTTGAAATATCACAAGCTCTGGCAGGGGTGTGTGGGCAATGTGTGGCAGCAAAACAAAAGTGTTTTTGAAACTCATGGGGCCTCTGCTTCCATTCAAAACACAGTGACGTGAAAGTTAAAGGTGCAAAGGCTGAATTCATCTCCGAGTCTCTGGTGGAAAGCAGACTGATCCAGGTTTTCCTCTAAGATTTTGCCTGTGCTTAGCTCTATAATGTTTATTTTATCCTGAAAAACTCCCCAGTACTTAACGATTACAAACTTACCCATAACATGATGGAGACACCGCTATGCTTGGAAATATGGAGAATGGTACTCAGTAATGTATTGGATTGGATTTGCCCCAAATATAACATTTTGTATTCAGGAAAAAAAGTTATTTGCTTTGCCACATTTTTTGCAGTATTACTTTAGTGCCTTGTTGCAAACAGGATGAATGTTTTGGGAATATTTGTATTATGTATAGGCTTCCTTCTTTTCACTCTGTCAATTTGGTTAGTATTGTGGAGTAACTGCAATGTTGTTGATCTATCCTCAGTTTTCTCCTATCACAGCCATTAAACTCTGTAACTGTTTGAAAGTCACCATTGGCCTCATGGTGAAATCCCTGAGTGGTTTCCTTCCTCTCCTGCAACTGAGTTAGGAAGAACGCCTGTATCTTTGTAGTGACGTGGTGTATTGATACACAATCCAAAGTGTAATTACTAACTTCACCATGCTCAAAGGGATATTCAATGTCTGCTTTTTTATTTTTACCCATCTACCATCTACAGTTGAAGACAGAAGTTTATATACACTTAGTTTGGAGTCATTACAACTTGTTTTTCAACCACTCCACAAATTTCTTGTTAACAAACTATAGTTTTGGCAAGTCGGTTAGGGCATCTACTTTGTACATGACACAAGTAATTTTTCCAACAATTGTTTACAGACTTATTATTTCACTTATAATTCACTGCATCACAATTCCAGTGGGTCAGAAGTTAACATACACTAAGTTGACTGTGCCTTTAAACAGCTTGGAAAATTCCAGAAAATTATTTAATGGCTTTAGAAGCTTCTGATAGGCTAATTGACATCATTTGAGTCAATTGGAGGTGTACCTGTGGATGTATTTCAAGGCCTACCTTCAAACTCAGTGCCTCTTTGCTTGACATCATGGGAAATGAAAAGAAATCATCCAAGACCTCAGAAAAATATTGTAGACCTCCACAAGTCTGGTTCATCCTTGGGAGCAATTTCCAAACGCCTGAAGGTACCACGTTCATCTGTACAAACAATAGTACACAAGTATAAACACCATGTGACCACGCAGCCGTCATACCGGGAGGAAAGGAGACGCGATGAACGTACTTTGGTGCAAAAAGTGCAAATCAATCCCAGAACAACAGCAAAGGACTTTGTGAAGATGCTGGAGGAAACAGGTACAAAAGTATCTATATCCACAGTAAAACGAGTCCTATATCAACATAACCTGAAAGGCTGCTCAGCAAGGAAGAAGCCACTGCTCCAAAACTGCCATTAAAAAGCCAGACTACGGTTTGCAACTGCACATGGGGACAAAGATCATACTTTTTGGAGAAATGTCCTCCGGTCTGATGAAACAAAAATTAAGCTGTTTGGCCATAATGGCCATCGTTATGTTTGGAGGAAAAAGGGGGAGGCTTGCAAGCCGAAGAACACCATCCCAACCGGCAGCATCATGTTGTGGGGGTGCTTTGCTGAAGGAGGGTCTGGTGCACTTCACAAAATAGATGGATGGCATCATGAGGCAGGAAAATTATGTGGATATATTGAAGCAACATCTCAAGACATCAGTCAGGAAGTTAAAGCTTGGTCGCAAATGGGTCTTCCAAATGGACAATGATCCCAAGCATACTTCCAAAGTTGTGGCAAAATGGCTTAAGGACAACAAAGTCAAGGTATTGGAGTGGCCATCACAAAGCCCTGACCTCAATCCTATAGAACTTTTGTGGGCAGAACTGAAAAAGCGTGTGTGAGCAAGGAGGCCTACAAACCTGACTCAGTTACACCAGCTCTGTCAGGAGGAATGGGTCAAAATTCACCCAATTTATTGTGGGAAGCTTGTAGAAGGCTACCCGAAATGTTTGACCCAAGTTAAACAATTTAAAAGCAATTCTACCAATTACTATTTTAGTGTATGTAAACTTCTGACCCACTGGGAATGTGATGAAAGACATAAAAGCTGAAATAAATCATTCTTTCTACTATTATCCTAACATTTCACATTCTTAAAATAAAGTTGTGATCCTAACTGACTTAAGACAGGGAATTTTTCTAGGATTAAATGTCAGGAATTGTGAAAAACTGAGTTTAAATGTAATTGGCTAAGGTATATGTAAACTTCCGACTTCAACTATATATCTTTGTGAGGTATTGGAAAACTTCCCTGGTCTTTGTGGTTGTATCTGTTTTTGAAATTCACTGCTCGACTGAGGGACCTTACAGATAATTGAATGTGTAGGCTACCGAGATGAGGTAGTCATTAAAAACCACTATTATTGCACACAGGATGAGTCAATGCAACTTATTATGTAACTTGTTAAGCAAATGTCTACTCCTGAACTTATTTACGCTTGCAATAACAAAAGGGTTGAATACTTATTGACTCAAGACATTTCAGCTTTTCATATTTAATTAATTTGTAAAAATGTCTAAAAACATAATTCCAATTTTACATTATGGGGTATCGTGTGTAGGCCAGTGACACAAAATCTTAATTTAATCAATTTTAAATTCAGGCTGTAACACAACAAAATGTGGAAGAAGTCAAGGGATGTGAATACTTTCTGAAGGCACTGTATGTATGTAACATTAAGTAACAATGTATGTCGAAAATTTGATCACACACACACACACACACACACACACACACACACACACACACACACATACTAGCTTCATAGTAGAGAGACAATAAGTGTTGGGGAGGAGTGAACTACATGTAGTTCAACTAGTAATTTAACTGCATTTTGAAGTAGCTCGGTGGTAGTTGAACTCAATTCAAATCTAGGTAGTGTTTTCAGTAGTTAATTACTTTTTTGCCATGTAGTGGTGTAGCTAACTATTGGAAATACACACTACTTTTTTGGCTAAAATAAAATATGAGTGAAGTAGGCAAGAATGTACTTTCTTTTTCAGCATTAGACCTGCATAATTCTCACTTGAAACAGAATTTTAGTTTTTAATAGGCTAAATTGCACATTATGTTAACATCTGACTCCAGAGTGATCTGGTCATGCAATTGTAGTCTATGACATTTCTGATTTAGATATGATAATTCTTCACTAAGTAGTTTGGATGTGGTGAACTACTTTTTCAAAGTGACTTTAGTTCAGTAAACAATATTTTCTTAAGGGTAGCTCTACTGTAGCTTAACTTCTTCCCGTGTGAAGTAATTGGTAGCTTTGTAAACTGTATTTTCAAAGTAGGTTCCCCAACACTGAAGACAAGTGTAGAAAACAAGTGACAACCTTTTCTCAGCCTTACATTGTTGCCAAGTGTTGCTGGAGGGCAGAGCACACAGGAATAGTACTAGAAGCTGCTTAGTTCTATACCACCTCAGAGAACCAAGTTAGGGCCTCTCTACAGGTTGACGAACAATTACACACCCTCTCCTTTTCAAACGGCAGTTTTTGTGGTGGAAAACAAATTGTCAAAAATGCCATTGAGAGCACTGTGGATGGTGCTGTGAATGCTAATGGTTGTTAATGAGTGCTAGGCTAGCCCTTTAACTACCACAGTGGCCTTTCCAGGACTTTGTCCATGTTTCTCAGCATCATGAATGGCATCATGAATGCATAGTAGTTCATTGTACCATTTCTAAGCCATGGTTGATATATGTTGCTAATCCTCGCGTGATATTATCTCAATTACTTCAGAACATTATGAAAATATAAAGTTAGTTGATATCAACTATTTGGTATCCTTAGGCAAACTCACAAACTGTACATATTTAAATGACTAAAATGGGTAGTGGTTTACAAATGCAAACACACCACACACACACACACACACCACTCTATACAGAGGAACTCTAAAAAACACAAGTAGTCATGTGAGAAACTTTTAGAACTGTGTAGTCAGCCTGGTCTCATAGACTAGACGTAAAATTATTATGACATGTCACGTTTGGTATGGCTGCATAAGACAGAAGGTTACTTAAGGCAAAAACGAAAGTAGGGTGGTTGGTCGGGGTGGATGGGTGAGCGTATAACGTAAACATTTAGCAAGCCAAAGGTTGTGTGTTAATTTTAGCTTATTGGCAAATTTAGCTAATGTTAGCGTTAGCCACCTAGCCACCTAGGAAAATTTTGCGACAACAAATTGGAATTCCTAACATATCATAGGTTTGGCAAATTTGTAACATATTGTATGAATTGGAATTTATTACATATTGTATGAATTGCAATTTGTAACATATCATACAAATTGTAATTCGTTACATATCATATGAAATGGATGATGGACATCCACAAATTAATGCATACCATATGAAACGTAACATATCATACTAATTTACATTTACTATGTTAAGTCTACTCCTGAGTCCAGGTTGGTGTAGTGGTGCTGTTTGATGGTTGGGCTTTTGTAATCTCCCAATTTCTGCCTCGACCAGCCTCCACTGGGCTTTTCAGCCACTCAGCTGTTGTTCACTCTTCCTCCTCCCAGGTGGTGATGTGGGAGAGCTGATGTCTACAATGGCTGACCTTGATCTGCACCTGCACATACTGATACCCCCGTTTCAACACTGTCGTGGTTACCTCCCGACCCAGCAGCCCAACCCCAGGATCTGACCCCGTCTCTTCCTCACCTCCCCTGGGCTTCCTCCAGCCAGGCCTCCTGGCTCTACCCTGGGCCCATAATGGGAGGATGCCTCTCCAAAAGCAAGCCAGGTGAACACCATCTCCACCAACCCACTGTTCTCCTTCCCTCCGTCCTACCCCCGTCCTCCTTCCCTCCGTCCTACTCCCCGTCCTCCTTCCCTCCGTACTACCCCCCGTCCTCCTTCCCTCTGTCCTACCCCCCGTCCTCCTTCCCTCCGTCCTACCCCCCGTCCTCCTTCCCTCTGTCCTACCACCCGTCCTCCTTCCCTCTGTCCTACCCCCCGTCCTCCTTCCCTCTATCCTACCCCCCGTTCTCCTTCCCTCAGTCCTACCCCCCGTCCTCCTTCCCTCTGTCCTACCCCCCGTCCTCCTTCCCTCCGTCCTACCCCGCGTCCTCCTTCCCTCCGTCCTATCCTCTTTCTCCTTCCCTCCGTCCTACCCCCCTTTCTCCTTCCCTCCGTCCTATCCTCTGTTCTCCTTCCCTCTGTCCTACCCCCCGTCCTCCTTCCCTCCGTCCTATCCCCTGCTCGCCTTCCCTCCGTCCTACCCCCTTTCTCCTTCCCTCCGTCCTATCCCCTTTCTCCTTCCCTCCGTCCTATCCCCTGCTCGCCTTCCCTCCGTCCTACCCCCCTTTCTCCTTCCCTCCGTCCTATCCTCTGTTCTCCTTCCCTCCGTCCTATCCCCTGCTCGCCTTCCCTCCGTCCTATCCCCTGCTCGCCTTCCCTCCGTCCTATCCCCTGCTCGCCTTCCCTCCGTCCTACCCTCTGTTCTCCTTCCCTCCGTCCTGCTTCCTGTTCTCCTTCCGTCTGTCCTACCCCTTTCCAAATCCTGGAATAATTGGCATTTGTTCGCCAGCTATACAGTATATAGGTCATACAAACCCCTCTCCTGACTGCCTTTGTAGCATGGCGATTTGTGGAGGAGGAATTTTAATGCTCTCAATTGCATTGCCTTCAAGAGGATTACATAGTCAAATTTGAGTTTTAAACGTATGGCACAATGTATGACTGTTTCAAAGCAAACATATCACTGTTGCAATGCAGTCAGCTTGTTGAAGGCTGTGGTAAGTGGTGTAATCAAGCACATTACGTGTTTTATATCTTTGCTTGCTCCTAAAGCTTTGACTTAATAGTGCTTTAGCTCTTATGGAGAGCGGTTTAAAAAACCAAAACATAATTTTCACAAAAACAACCACTGCAATACCACACTGGCAGCTAGTATGAATAAAGTGGAGGGGATAGGTAGGTAGTCTACAGTTCTATAGGGGCGACTTTAGAGGGTGCTGTGCTGGAACAGAGGCCCCTGACTGTAAAATGTCTAATTAGTCAGTCTTTAGGAAACAAGTAGGACCCTGAACGGAACCTTGGACACAGCAGGGATGAGCACCAGTATAGTTGAGAAACTAAACCAGACAAAAACTTTTACACAATGTTAAATAAATACATGTTTTTAATGTAGAATACAATATCACACCATCATTACTGTGTAATTGTTATATTATTATAAGTACAATGTAAAAAGTATTGTAATTACTTCAACTGTATCTAGCGCTACGGTAAGGGTTAGGGAAAATCCAGAGAAAAATTGAAATCATAAAGCAATTACATGAATATGATAATAATTATTCAAGTGTATTGCCTGATGTGATACTGAACATTTCTGAAAAGCGTGGGCCCAGTCAAAACATTGATGCACACTGTGAGTTTCTGCAGTCAGTGAAAAGCAGATTGGTACCTAATTTGACTAATACATTTTACATGATCCCTACAGGTGTGTTAGTGGGAGCTGACTACTCAATTTGATCCAATAAAATATTTTAGCAACATAGAGTCAAGTAAACACAGAATAGTTTCTAAGACTAGGAATAATATAAAGCCATCAGTGCCCACTCAAAAGGATTAAGCACATGATGCCTCTGAATGGAAAAACAGAAGGGAGAAAAGAACGGGGAATGAGTGTGTGAGAGAGGGGATGAAGGGATAACATATGGCAAAGTGAGAGAACGCAGAAGGAGTATCTCTTCCTCACTTGACAAGTATGTTTCTCCTGAGGTGTACAATTCACTCAGTTTTGCTGTCAATAAATCGTATTGCTCTTTGGTGCATTGGATAATCTCAGTGGAGAGATTGATCCCTTAACTAGGCAGGAATAATCCAAAAACAAAGACGCTTGCATTTCTAGAAGAAATGGTGCTATATAGAACCACAAATCAGCTTTGTTTTTTAGCAGTGTGTATGAATGTAAAATTACACTTTGTACATGTAATATACAGTACAAAAGTAAGAGCAACTACACATTGTGGACAAATAGCCTCAGTTAAAGGTAATAGGTTTTAGGACAGAGTCATCTCACATAGTTTGCAAGTCATTGACAAATAAACCCCTGTCCAGGAGAAGGTGAACCAAAATATACATTTACATTACATTTAAGTCATTTAGCAGACGCTCTTATCCAGAGCGACTTACAAATTGGAAAGTTCATACATATTCATCCTGGTCCCCCTCGTGGGGAATGAACCCACAACCCTGGCGTTGCAAGCGCCATGCTCTACCAACTGAGCCACACGGGAAATATACACGTTATGCTTTTTTTATGATGATTTAAAAAAATGCTCATGTACATGAATGGGTGGTGCTGCTTACTTTAGATTCAATGAATTAACAAATTAGTGAATTAATTAAGTAATGTGCAATTATCATGCTGCTCTTCATTTTATATATACAGTGAGCTCCAAAAGTATTGGGACAGTGACACATGTTTTGTTGTTTTGGCTCTTTACTCCAGCACTTTGGATTTGAAATGATACAATGGCTAGGAGGTTAAAGTGCAGACTGTAAGCTTTAATTTGAGGGTATTTTCTCCCATATTGGGTGAACCGATATGGGAGTTTAGTATTTGGTTCCCTAAAACAGGGAGACTAGAGCCAAAACAACAACAAATGTGTCACTGTCCCAATACTTGGAGCTCACTATACATCAATCAACATTCTGACTTCAGCATGGAGCATATGGTTGAGTAAGCTATCAATTTATTGATTCAGAATTGCCCCGATCAGCAGATGTGTTTTTATGATCTGAGAATCAAAAGAAAAGAGAATATCGAAATTTTAAATATCCCAATAACAAATCTAATACACAATGTGAATTCTCTTACATAAGGTCCTAGTTGAAGATCTCTCCTTTGAAAAAAAAATCCCATATGAGTCTGGGGATGGATGCCTCTCCCCCTTTCCTCTCCTGTGATTGCAGTCACTCTCATGATTTTCCATTGATTTTAATTAAGACTCGCTCAGCAGGTCAAAATTCCAGCCAGATTATCGTGTAGGAACCGGAAGGTCAGCACATTTCTACTGCCGAAGAGATAAATCTGGCTGCAGTGAAAACAGGTTGCACAACCACCTCTTCAAATGCAGAAATACAAACACCAGAGGCAACTTATCAGATGTCATCAAATGCCTCAGGGCGCCTCACAACAAATAAACCCAAACATCCACTTAGGCCTGTCCTTGTGTATGTGTGTTATTTCAGCAAATATCTAATGCATGGTGTAGTGATTCTAAATATATGCTATAAAGCTCTCAAGATTGCCACAGTAAATATGCCCCACGTTTTTTTTTAAATCTCATAAACTATTTTCATGGTCATGTCAGTTTCATTCGATACAGAACTCTTCTCCTTGGGGTGTCTGACGCTGAGTTCTGCAATCAAAGGGAAAATGTATATGAGTATCAGTGGCTGCTGGTGACTTAAAGTTGAGGAGGATGATGGGTAAAAGTTGTGAACTAAAAACAAGTGAATACTTTTTTTTAATGTAAGTGACTGGGCAAACATCAGCCTGAAAAGGGTGTTGTTTTCCTAGTGGTCTGTGGTCTGTATTCTGCAGTTTTGCTACTGGTCTGTGGTCTGTGTCCTGCAGTTTTGCTACTGGTCTGTGGTCTGTGTCCTGCAGTTTTGCTACTGGTCTGTGGTCTGTGTCCTGCAGTTTTGCTACTGGTCTGTGGTCTGTGTCCTGCAGTTTTGCTAATGGTCTGTGGTCTGTGTCCTGCAGTTGAGGTGAAAGTGGAGCTAACCCTTCTGGGCAAAGAAAAGGAAGCAGGTGTGAAGTCCGCCAATGGAAATGCGAGCCCCTTTTCTGACTGCAGACCCAACGGAGCACTGGAACACTGCTCCGATGAGGACTCCGCCGCTGCCGCCCCCCTCAGGCTCTACAAACCCCGCGATTACCTGGAGGCCTCCGTGTGTCATGTCAAGGACCTGGAAAATGGACAGTAAGGCCAAACAAAAGACAATGTACAGTGCATTCGGAAAGTATTCAGACTCGTTGACTTTTTACACATTTTGTTACTTTAGCTTTATTCTTTAGCTTTATTCTTTAGCTTTATTCTAAAATGGATCAAAATGTTTTTCCTTATCAATCTACAAACAATACCCCATAATGAAAATGCGAAAACAGTTTTTAGATACATTTTCTAAAAAAGTATTAAAAATGAACAGAAATACCTTATTTACATAAGTATTCAGACCCTTTGCTATGAGACTCGAAATTGAGCTAATCCGGTTTTGATGGATCCAGTTTCCATTGATCATCCTTGAGATGTTTCTACAACATGATTGGAGTCCACCAGTGGTAAATTCAATCGATTGGACATGATTTGGAAAGGCGCACACCTGTCTATATACTGTAAGGTCCCATAGTTGACAGTGCATGTCAGAGCAAAAATCAAGCCATGAGGTTGAAGGAATTGTCCATAGAGCTCCGAGACAGGATTGTGTCGAGGCACAGACCTGGGGAAGGGTACCAAAACATTTCTGCAGCATTGAAGGTCCCCAAGAACAGAGTGGCCTCCATCATTCTTAAATTGAAGAAGTTTGGAACCATCACGACTTCATAGATCTGTCCTCCCAGCCAAACTGAGCAATCGGGGGAGAAGGGCCTTGGTCAGGGAGGTGACCAAGAACCTGATGGTCAATCTGAAAGAGCTCCAGAGTTCCTCTGTGGAGATGGGAGAACCTTCCAGAAGGACAACCATCAGCACTCCACCAATCAGGCCTTCATGGTAGAGTGGCCAGACGGAAGCCACTCCTCACTAAAAGGCACATGATAGCCCGCTTGGAGTTTGCCAAAAGGCACCTAAAGACTCTCAGACCATGAGAAACAAGATTCTCTGGTCTGATGAAACCAAGATTGAATTCTTTGGCCTGAATGCCAAGCGTCACATCTGGAGGAAACCTGGCACCATCCCTATGGTGAAGCATGGTGGTGGCAGCATCATGCTGTGGGGATGTTTTTCAGTGGCAGGGACTGGGAGACTAGTCAGGATTGAGGGAAAGATGAATGGAGGAAAGTACAGAGAGATCCTTGATTTTAAAAAACTACACCAGAGTGCTCAGGACCTAAGACTGGGGCGAATCGAACATCTGAAATCAAATCAAAATCAAATCAAATTTTATTGGTCACATACACATGGTTAGCAGATGTTAATGCGAGTGTAGCGAAATGCTTGTGCTTCTAGTTCCGACAGTGCAGTAATATCTAACAAGTATTCTAACAATTCCCCAACAACTACCTAATACACACAAATCTGAAAGGGGTGAATGAGAATATGTACATATAAATATATGGATGAGCGATGGCCGAGCATTATAGGCAAGGTACAATAGATGGTATAGAATACAGTATATACATATGATATGAGTAATGTAAGATATGTAAACATTATTAAAGTGCCATTATTTAAAGTGACTAGTGATCCATTTATTATTCAAGTGGCCAGTGATTGGGTCTCCATGTAGGCAGCAGCCTCTCTGAGTTAATGATTGCTGTTTAGCAGTCTGATGGCCTTGAGATAGAAGCTGTTCCTCAGTCTCTTGGTACCAGATTTGATGCACATGCACTGAGCTCGCCTTTTGGATGGTAGCGGTGTGAACAGGCAGTGGCTCGGGTGGTTGTTGTCCTTGATCTTTTTGGCCTTCCTGTGACATTGGGTACTATAGGTGTCATGGAGGGCAGGTAGTTGCCCCGGGGGATGCCTTGTGCAGACCGCACCACCCTCTGGAGAGCCTTGCGGTTGAGGGCGTTGCAGTTGCCGTACCAGGCTGTGATACAGCCCGACAGGATGCTCTCGATTGCGCATCTGTAAAAGTTAGTCCGAGTTTTGGATTACAAGCCCCATTTTTTCAGCCTCCTGAGGTTGAAGAGGCGCTGTCGCGCCTTCTTCACCACACTGTCTGTGTGGGTGGACCATTTCAGTTTGTCTGTGATGTGTACGCCGAGGAACTTAAAACTTTCCACCTTCTCAACTGCTGTCCCTTCGACATGGATAGGAGGGTGCTCCCTCTGCTGTTTGCTGAAGTCCACAATCATCTCCTTTGTTTTGTTGATGTTGAGTGAGAGGTTGTTTTCCTGACACCACACTCCGAGTGCCCTCACCTCCTCCCTGTAGGCTGTCTCGTCGTTGTTGGTAATCAAGCTCACTACTGTTGTGTCGTCTGCAAACTTGATGATTGAGTTGGAGGCGTGCGTGGCCACGCAGTCATGGGTGAACAGGGAGTACAGGAGGGAGCTGAGTACGCACCCTTGTGGGGCCCCAGTGTTGAGGGTCAACAAAGTGGAGATGTTGTTTCCTACCTTCACCACCTGGGGGCGGCCCGTCAGAAAGTCCAAGACCCAATTGCACAGGGCAGGGTTGTGACCCAGTGACTCCAGCTTAATGATGAGCTTGGAGGGTACTATGGTATTGAATGCTGAGCTGTAGTCAATGAACAGCATTCTTACATAGGTATTCCTCTTGTCCAGATGGGATAGGGCAGTGTGCAGTGTGATGGCTATTGCATCATCTGTGGACCTGTTGGGGCGGTATGCAAACTGAAGTGGGTCTAGGGTGGCAGGTAAGGTGGTGGTGATACGATCCTTGACTAGTCTCTCAAAGCACTTCATGATGACAGAAGTGAGTGCTACGAGGCGGTAGGCATTTAGTTCAGTTATCTGAGAGAGACCTGACAATAGCTGGAGAGACCTGAAAATGGCTGTGCAGCGATGCTCCCCATCCAACCTGACAGAGCTTGAGAGGATCTGTAGAGAAAAACGTGAGAAACTCCCCAAATACAAGTGTGCTAAGCTTGTAGCGTCATACCCAAAAAGTCTCGAGGCTGTAATCGCTGCCAAAGGAGCTTTAAGAAAGTACTGAGTAAAGGGTCTGAATTTACTTATGTAAATGTGATATTTCAGTTTTTTTTGGTTTTTTTATAATAAATTTGCATCAATTTCAAACACCTGTTTTTGCTTTGTTATCAAGGGGTATTGTGGATTAATTAGAACAAACAATTTAATCCATTTTAGAATAAGGCTGTAACGTAACAAAATATGAAAAAAGTCAAGGGGTTTGAATACTGAAATTTGTATGGCTGGAACCTGTCATTATTTCCCCTTGCTTCACAATTTTTGTCCCTTCCTGTGTGTGTGTGTGTGTGTGCGTGCTTACATGTCTGTGTTTGCACTTATTCCTGTTTAGGATGAGAGAGGTTGATTTGGGAAGTGGCAGAGCGCTGCTCATTAAAGAACATGGAGAGTTTTCTGCAATGGGGCACAAGTGCCCACATTATGGGGCACCACTGGTCAAAGGTGAGTCCCGTTCTGCATTGTTTGCTTTTTCTGTGGAATATTGGTATGGAAATTCATATTTTTGCTCTCTTATGTTATAATCAAGTTCCGAGATGGATTGGTGAGTGATAAAGTGGGATGTACAGTAGCAGTCAAAAGTTTGGACACACCTACTCATTCAAGGGTTTTTCTATATTTTTCTATTTTCAATTGTATGTAGCATAATAGCGAAGACATCAAAACTATGAAATAACACATATGGAATCATGTAGTAACCAAAAAAGTGTTAAACAAATCAAAATATATTTTAGATTTTAAATTCTTCAAAGTAGCCTCCCTTTGCCTTGATGACAGCTTTGCACACTCTTGGCATTCTCTTAACCAGCTTAATCTGGAATGCTTTTCCAACAGTCTTGAAGGAGTTGCCACATATGCTGAGCACTTGTTAGCTGCTTTTCCTTCACTATGCAGTCCAACTCATCCAAAACCATCTCAATTGGGTTGAGGTTGGGTGATTGTGGAGGCCAGGTCATCTGATGCAGCACTCCATCACTTTCCTTCATGGTCAAATAGCCCTTACACAGCCTGGAGGTGTGTTGGGTCATTGTCCTGTTGAAAACAAATAATAGTTCCACTAAGCGCAAACCAGATAGGATGGAGTATGGCTGCAGAATGCTGTGGTAGCCATGCTGGTTAAATGTGCCTTGAATTCTAAATAAATCACATACAGTGTCACCAGCAAAGCACCCCCACACCATCACACCTCCTCCTCCATGCGTCACGGTGGGGACCACACATGCGGAGTTCATCCATTCACCTTCTCTGCATCTGACAAAGACACAGTGTTTGGAACCAAAAATCTCAAATTCGGACTCAACAGACCAAGGGACAGATTTCCACCAGTCTAATGTCCTTTGCTCATGTTTCTTGGCCCAAGCAAGCCTCTTCTTATTATTGGTGTCCTTTAATAGTGGTTTCTTTGCAGCAATTCGACCATGAAGGTATGATTCACGCAGTCTCCTCTGAACAGTTGTTGTTGAAATGTGTCTGTTACTTGAACACTGTGAAGCATTTATTTGGGCTGCAATTTCTGAGGCTGGTAACTCTGAAGAAACGTATCCTCTGCAGCAGAGGTAACTCTGGGTCTTCCTTTCCTGTGGCGGTCTTCATGAGCCAGTTTCATGATAGCGCTTGATGGTTTTTGCGACTGCACTTGAAGAAACTTTTAAAGTTCTTCAAATTTTCCAGGTTGACTGAAAATGTGACTGACCTTCATGTCTTAAAGTACGGATGGACTGTCGTTTCTCTTTGCTTATTTAGATATTTTTGCCATAATATGGACTTTTACCAAATAGGGCTATCTTCTATGGTCTTTTACCAAATAGGGCTATCTTCTGTATACCACCCCTACCTTGTCATAACACAACTGATTGGCTCAAATGCATTAAGAAGGAAAGAAATTCCACAAATGAACTTTTAACAAGGCACCTGTTAATTTAAATGCATTCCAGGTGACTACCTCATGAAGCTGGTTGAGAGAACGGCAAGAGTGTGCAAAGCTGACATCAAGACCAAAGGGTGGCTACATTGAAGAATCTTAAATATAATATATATTTTGATTTGTTTAACCCTTTTTTGGTTATTTCATGATTCCTTACGTGTTATTTCATAGTGTTGATGTCTTCACTATTATTCTACAATGTAGAAAATAGTAAAACATAAAGAAAAACCCTTGAATGAGTAGGTGTGTCAAAACATTTGACTGGTACTGTATATCTTTGTGTGTTGCAGGTATCTTGTCCAAAGGCCACGTGCGTTGCCCCTGGCATGGAGCTTGTTTCAACATCGTTACAGGAGACATTGAGGACTTTCCTGGGCTGGACAGCTTGCACATCTTCCAGGTGACCCTCCTCGTTCGGTTCGCAATGCCATTCACATTCCCTGCCTTCACATTCTCTCTAAGCATCGTCAAAACCGTGTACACATCACTCATGTCTGTTTGCTTCAGGTCCGAGTTGAAAAGGACAAAGTGATAATTCGTGCTAACAAACAGGTAAAGACACTCTGGGACTATTTAGAATAGATCATTGTGCTAAATCAACTGATCCCCCTTTGATGACCTGTGACCTGGCAAACATTTCTTTCTTCCAGGATCTTCAGTCACAGAAGAGGTCAAAAGCCATGGCCCGATGTTCAGCAGTTAACTCCAGCACTGGCTTCAGCCAGGTCCTTATCGTTGGATCAGGTGAGTTGGTCATTGAGCATCTCCTTACACTCACACACTCAGGGATGGAAATTAAGCTAGCCCACTAGCCCGTGGTTAGTAGTTTTCAGACCGGGCTAGAAGAAAATGTGTTCAACTTGCACGCCGGCAACTGACATCTTGCCTTTTCAAATATCGCATGACACAAATTTTCGACCCGGCTAATAAAAAATGTCAGTCTACTAGCCCGGCTGGCCAGTGCCCAAAATACTTAAGTTCCATTCCTGCACGCACCGCTGGTAAATAGAAGTCTGTTTGTTTATGTTCAAACTGTCGACTAGGACTTGAACCATACTGTATATGTTCAGTTCAGTATAGGTCCTGAGTATTCCAAAAAAGGATAGATGATAGCAGCTCCCAATAATTATTGCATCAACAAGGATGTTAGTTCATAGTGTATTTGTACTACAGTACATGTTTCAACTGTATGCTCTTAGTGTTAACACGCTTCAAAGTGTTTTGTTTATGTTCACAACGCTCTAACATTGTGTCTGGTATGCCAAACTCAACCCACGCTCCAATTCACTACTATTGTTTCACTCAATAGTTATGGTCAATAGTTATGGTAAAGGGAGCTTGGATTCAGTTTGGATAGCATGGATCTAAGATCCTATAAAGACATTAAACAAGTGTCTTGTGTCTCCAGGTCCAGCAGGGCTGGTGTGCGCTGAGACATTGCGACAGGAAGGCTTCACTGATCGCATTGTCATGTGCACCATGGACAAACACCCACCCTATGACAGGCCTAAACTGAGTAAGGTTTGTACAGAGATCCAGAGCATACCACAGAGATGGTAAAAGGACTATCTCCATAAGGACTTAGTGACCACAAGGGTTCTTTAAGTTGACTATTCTTCTGGATACAAACAGTGTTGAAATTGCTGATGAAGGACTACTAGTTATGCCCTACTGTATTTCGTAGCAGATTGAATATTCTTCCCAGACATTTCATGCTCCAAAATACTTCCCATTTTGTTATTGCTAGTATTATTAACCCATCTTGAACCCATCTTTAGTCTGTAATCTTGGGATAATATTTGTCCCAGCCAATGTAGAAATTTGGCCATGATATCTATGAGAAAATGGTTTGCTGACCTTGAGTTTCAAATTGTGATCATGTTAAAAATGAAACAAAAAAACATTATGTTGCATTAGCATCGTAAAAGTGGCATTTCTTCACTGAATGTCACCAATAACATTTCACCCCATAAACTCCAACCTGTGGTGTACTGTGCTGTGGTGCGGTGTAACTAACCATCTCCCCCTCAGTCCTTAGAGAGCACAGCAGAGCAGCTCCGGCTACGCTCCATAGACTTCCTCCAAGCCCACGACATCGAGTTGCTCACGGAGAAGGAGGTAAGACCTGAAACACTGATTATATTGGCTAAGTTTGAATCCACATCTGGGCTGTGTTCAGTGGGCAGATTTCAAACAGATTGAAACAGGGAGTTGCTACCTGGTCGAACTTCTTCCAAGAAGATTTTAGTTTTTTTCCGTTGCAAACTTTTGTTACAGTGTGCCCTACTGAACACGACACTGGTCTCAGAGCAGCAATGAAGTGGTATGGATTCCCTTGGTGACACCCTGGCCCTATGTTCTCTTTCTAACTGGGATGTTTGGATGTCAATAGGCTGTGGCAGTGGACATCAAGACGAGGGCTGTGACTTTTCAAGACGACTCTAGGATGGAATACAGGAAGCTTTTCATTGCCACAGGAAGCAAGTAAGGAGTAACCGTAAATTGTCTTTGGTTGAATGCTATTAAATGGAATTCAATTCTCTTCTTGTTGATATGACCAGTTGTGACTCATTGTTCTGTAGACACTGATATACCCATCTTTTGTCTATTGTAAGACCCAAGCTGATGAACTACAAAGGCCAGGACGTTAGGAATGTGTTTCACCTCCTAACCCCTGAAGATGCTAACAGCGTAGCCAGGCTGGCCAACAACAAGAATGCTGTGATCGTGGGAACATCATTTGTTGGTGAGAGAGGTGACAGACATGCAGTAGATAAAACAGTCACATATTCCTTTTTCGAAGGAATGTTGATCTATAAGCCTTAAAGTGTTTATGAAGGCTACATTAAGTTGTACTTTGTTGAACAGTTGTTTGGAACCTTTGTTTTGATAGTACTACTGTAATTGTAGCACGTCTATCTGTAAATGTGTGCATGTGTAATCTTCTGTATTCTCTGCATTAGGTATGGAGGTGGCTGCTGCTCTCACCGACAAGGCCCACTCTGTCTCCGTCATTGGGATAGAAGCAATCCCTTTCCGGAAAGCTCTGGGGGAGAAAGTAGGGAAAGCCATAATGAAGGTAGGGACCCACCCCTGAGAAATCAGGCTCTGTGTCAGCCCTACTACCTCTAGAACAGCTTAATCTGCATTTCTACTCAGAGAAACGTATATATTTTAAACGTGAATCATGTTCATTGGGCTCAATTCACCAGGCGCCACAAGGGAATATTTAGAGTATTTTCTTATCGGTGCTCATGCACTTATTTAGACAATCAGGTAGATATTGCCCACTAGTCCTGTTTTTTTCAGGGGAGATTATACTGTGTGTGTGTGAGTGTGTGTGTGTGTGTGTGTGTGTGTGTGTGTGTGTGTGTGTGTGTGTGTGTGTGTGTGTGTGTGTGTGTGTGTGTGTGTGTGTGTGTGTGTGTGTGTGTGTGTGTGTGTGTGTGTGTGTGCGTGCGTGCGTGCGTGCGTGCGTGCGTGCGTGCGTGCGTGCGTGCGTGCGTGCGTGCGTGCGTGCGTGCGTGCATAGAGTCTCAGCATGATAGGGTCTCAGCATGGTAACACTGCATGTTATGCTAAGATAAGGCAGAGGGAGACTGTCGATACAGTCATACATAATGTGCATAGTGTGTTAATAATCCATTATTAAGAAAGTATTCATAAGAAGCGTTACTGCCTACCCGCCAATTAACCATTGGCATTAATAACAGGCATATGGAAGATTTTTTTTTTAAATAAATAAATAAATGTGTAGCTGAACACAATTTAGGCTAAACTTAACAAAAGCTCAACTCTTTGAGAAGTAGTTTTGACCTTTGAACCTTAACCCAGTACTATCGCTCTCTCTCTCTCTCTCTCTCACCGTGTCTGCCTGTCTGTCTGCCTGTGTCTGCTTGTCTTTCTGACTGACTTTTCAGCTGTTTGAGACAAACAGGGTGAAGTTCTACATGTTGAACGAGGTATCGGAGATGCTTGGCCATGATGGACAGGTATTCCGAAAGTGAGAGAAACAGCATAACATGCACAGATGGCTCTCTCCTTCCTTCTCTCTGCTGGCCAGTCAAGCCCACTTTTAGGCTTCGCCCAGATTCTCTACCATGCACACTTCCGTTATTGATTTCACCATGGTGGAAACTCCCTCTGCGAATGATTACACAAATCCATGATGGGAAGTGTGCAACGATACAATTGGGGAGAAGGGTGGAGAATGGGGATGCAGCCATTGAATGCTGATGAATGGGTGTGACTGACCCCGATGCACCACAGTGTGCCAACAAAAAGAAAGGACAAGCAGCCAAGATTACTACCAATTACAGCCTCCATTTGGAGTATGGCTCAGTAAAAAAGACTTGACAATACTGGTTTTGCAAAAAATATCTGAACTTTGTAGTCAGGAACGGAAGTAGTAGAACTGAGGGTAATCTATTGGTAATATTATGTGTGTGTTGCCTCACTGTTTTTGTCAATGTTGTTTTTATGTTCCACAGTTGAAAGAGGTGGTTCTGAAGAGTGGGAAAGTACTAAGGGCGGACGTGTGTGTCATTGGCACAGGTGAGGCTGCTAGCTCAGAGACACAAATGCTCGTTCAGCAATAGCCTCCACTTTAGCAAACTCACTCCTATCAGTGGTGGTGCAGGAGTGTAAAGTAGAGTTGATCCAACTCACTCTCAGTCAATCAAATCAATCAAATGTATTTATAAAGCCCATTTTACATCAGCCAATGTCACAAAGTGCTATACAGAAACCCAGCCTAAAACCACAAACAGCAAGCAATAGAGATGTAGAAGCACGGTGGCTAGGAAAACCTCCCTAGAAAGGCAGGAACCTAGGAAGAAACCTAGAGAGGAACCAGGCTCTGAGGGGTGACCAATCCTCTTCTGGCTTACAATAGTCATTGTTACTCTGCTTCCTGGTGGTGAATTAATGGTGGACTCTATCTATGTGGGACCCCTGCAGGGTCAGGCCCAGCCACTGGCTTCCTGAAACAGAGTGGAGTTCACATGGATTCCAAGGGTTTCGTCCCCGTCAACAAGGTAGAAACTACAATTGGGACACACGGCACTGTATGCACAACAATTATAATAACACACAAATACTTTGAATGTACTCATTTAATTTCAAATGCACTCAGTTCATAGAAACAATTAATTTCAGTGCCACTTTATTGCAATGTACAAGTGTTACTGTGTTATTTGCAGAGCTAGAGACCTGAGTTTTTCCTGACAGGGAAAATTCCAGTTATCCTCTAATTTGTTAGGTGGCTTGTCTACAAGTAAGAGATCCTCCTGATTTCCACATTGGCTCCTATATTCTTCTGGATAACCCTTTAACCCTCAGACAATGCAGACCAACGTTGATGGTGTCTTTGCCGGAGGAGACATTGTGACGTTTCCTTTTCCGGGGCGGAGCAATAAGAAGGTGAACATCCCACACTGGCAAATGGCCCATGTGCACGGTAAGGGTTCATTTTTAAGGGCTAAGTATTACAGTGTGAGTTAAAGTGTGAGTTTTTCCCTAAGGGGTCAAACACTCAGCTGCATGTCTGGGGCTGGATTTGCAGTATATTGGTTTTTATGGGACCTTTTCTGTTTGTTTGGGATTGACAGGGAGAGCGGCAGCACTTGGCATGATGGGAAGACCCACTGAGATCAAAACAGTGCCCTATTTCTGGTCGGCGATGTTTGGGAAAAGCCTACGCTATGCAGGTAAACAAAGCCTCACTCCACAAGTAATATAATTGAATACCGGTAGGGTCATTTAGCAGATTATATCCGAAGCACATGGCAGAACTGTCAAAATAGACAGTGTCACATCCATTCATTATATGTGGCCTGTGCATGTATCCAAACCTCCACCATCGGGTTGCCAGCACCATGCACAGTCTAGCCCACTGAACCATTGGAAACTTTTTCACACACAAGTTATACAAGTTTTGTTTATGTACTGTGTGAATTGTTTGGGAAGTAATCTTAAAATAGTGAGTTGGTAAGACTACTACCAAAATTGCTCTCCTCCAAATGTCTCTGTTGAGATTGTAGCTCCAGTACTGCCACCTAGCTGTGAAGTCAGACACTGAGGGTTTTCAGTCATCATAGGATTCAGAAGTATGCCATCATAATGGGTGTGGTGGTGGTGCTGTGATGGTGTGTTTACTCTTTTTACAGACCTACTTAAGAAAGTGCTTTTATTCTATTACCAAGGTTACGGGGATGGCTTTGATGATGTCATCATCCAAGGAGACGTGGACGAGCTGAAGTTTGTGGCATTTTATACCAGGTATGTGTCCAATCACAATTGTGGCTATCTACTGAGATGCATTCAGCCATCGGCTCATGTTGTTTTGTAAAGTAAATCCTCTGTTTTGTTTTTGTCATGTTTTGTTTGTTCTTATATAATCCAGGAGTGTTCATCCTTACAACAGACTAAACTCTAGTAATCCTAGAGTTTTCCCTAAAAGTTATTTGGTTAATCTCTCCTACCTATAGGGGTGAGGAGGTGGTTGCCGTGGCCAGCATGAACTATGACCCCATTGTATCCCGTGTGGCAGAGGTCTTAGGGTCTGGAAAGATGATTAGAAAGCGAGATGTGGAGTAAGTGCATGTCTATGGTCTTCAGTTGGGTCTGGGTGACAATGAGGTTATGTTCTTTACATTTTCCGAGGCTCACTATGAGCAAACACTGACCTCTATAAATGTTACCACATGATAAGTGAAAACAGTGATATACTTTTCCAATGTTAATAAGTAGAAGAGGGTTTACATATTTACCAGTGGGTGTCTGTCAGTTTGCTTGAAGGAAAGTTTTATGTATTTACATTTTTTAATTTTCATTAGTCCACTGTTGATACAACGCATGTCAGTGATCAAGTTTTAAAAATATAGGACTTTCAAAAAGCAAATTGTCACTTTCCACATCATCATGATGATATGATACGTTTTTTGTGGATTTTTCCTTTAAGATACAGTACTGTAATGCTTTACTGTAAACCAGGGGTGTCAAACTCATTCCATGGAGGGCCTAGTCTCTGCAGGTTTTTGTTTTTTGCTTTCAATGCAGCCCTAGACAACCAGGTGTGGGGAGTACCTTACTAATTAGTGACCTTAATTCATCAATCAAGTACAAGTAAGGAGGGAAAACCCGTAGACACTCGTCCCGCCATGGAATGAGTTTGACATCTGTGCTCAGCCTTATCTCAGCTCACTGGTCATGATAACAACACCCACCCGTAGCACGCGCTCCAGCAGGTATATCTCACTGGTCATCCCCAAAGCCAACACGTCCTTTGGCCGCCTTTCCTTCCAGTTCTCTGCTGCCAATGACTGGAACGAATTGCAAAATCGCTGAATCTGGAGACTTATATTTCCCTCACTAACTTTAAACATCAGCTATCTGAGCAGCTAACCAGTCACTGCAGCTGTACATAGCCCATCTGTAAATAGCCCACCCAATCTACCTACCTCTTTTGCACACCAGTATTTCTACTTGCACATCACCATCTGCTCATCTATCACTCCAGTGTTAATTTGCTAAATTGTAATTACTTCGCTACAATGGCCTATTTATTGCCTTACCTCCTCACGCCATTTGCACACACTGTATATATACTTTTTCCCCCTATTGTACGCTTGTTTATTCCATGTGTAACTCTGTGTTGTTGTTTGTGTCACACTGCTTTGCTTTATCTTGGCCAGGTCGCAGTTGTAAATGAGAACTTGTTCTCAACTAGCTTACCTGGTTAAATAAAGGTTAAATAATTTTTGGGAAATATATATATATACTACGGCTATCAGCCAATCAGCATCCAGAACCACCCGGTTTATTATGACATGTAGTTCACTTCCAGTTTTACACTCTTGTTTTCTGTTGTTCAGAGCCTAGACTACATTATCCACATAATTATTGTCTAAACTGCATAATATGCACTCTGAGTGATGTTTTTTGTTGGTTCGTTTCCTCCACATTGCAGGACAGGGGACATGTCTTGGTTGATAGACAAAGGGTCGCAGTGAGCGAGTCTCCACATCTCAGGCTCTCCGTGCATCTGGGGTCTGTTGGACACTAACTATGGACACTTGTGGTGCTGATGAGATGCTGTGCCATACTGTAGACATACAGCAGAAGACCCGTGTCTGGGACTGTTGGAGTTGCTCCCCTGGAATCGAGACTGAGACTGTTCTACAGTGAACCTCCACGGTGATAGGCTGTACATACAGTATTCTTACCAATAGCATGAACCATATATGGTGTTAACATGCTCCAATACCATAATGGAAGATCTGTGTCCTAATGCTACTTCACAGTGAAGCAATCCTGGATGCAGTCTCTGTGCGTCTGCAATATGTATCTACCTGTACACTTTTTTATAAGGGGCCAGATAGGGGTATTGAACTTTTTTGTACATGCAACTTTGTATATAGCTATAATTCTCAATACACTGTAAACAAAACCGTTTTAAACTGGAGTTTTCTAAGGTTGAGATGAAACTAATCTGGTTAAAACCACTTAACATAACACCCACCCACCCCTAACCTTAACCCTAGCTAACGTTAGACACCCAGCTAAAGTTAACATTAGCCAACTAGCCACCTAGCTAATTCGTAACATATCATGCATTTTGAAAAATTTGTAACATATTGTACAAACTGCAATTCGTAACATATTGCATGAATTGCAATTCATAACATATCATACAAATTCTAATTTGACATCCACAAATTAATACATACCATACGAAATGTAACATATCATACATACTAATTGGAGTGTCCCGGATTTACATTTACTATGCTACGTCTACCCGAGTCCAGTGTGATGCAATGTATCATAACAAGATAAACTACACATAATCCATAGTTGTCCCTTTCCCCACCTGACGCATAAATGCATGGGCGCGCATGCACGCACGCACGCACGCACGCACGCACGCACGCACGCACGCACGCACGCACACACACACACACACACACACACACACACACACACACACACACACACACACACACAACCATGAAATCCTCACAAGATGCTCACAAATCACTCCTTTAAGGATGACAATGTACCTCTATTTATTTGTGGTGACCTTTGTTGGCAGGCTCGTAGATTGCATAAATGTGAAATTGAAATGTACTTTAATCTATGTTCATGCTTGCGCAATAGAATAATATGTCTGTGCTTTCTAAAAGGTAAATGACTGTTGTTCTTTTAGATATGGTCATGTCATTGTTGCTGAAGGCTATTTTTGGTAGTTGTCACCTATGAATGCTCTTTGTTACTAACTCAGGGAACTGAGGTTTGAGGCCTGGTCACATTGGGATTGGTCCCATTGCAAACACATATTAATTTGTTTCTTTTATTTTTTATTACCATATATTAGTTCTCTGTATTTGAAGAGGTCTTGTTTTCAGAACTTGCTTATAATTCCCTTAGATGTGTAGAGGAGAAAGCATTTCCATCTCTATTTTGGCATGTTGAAGATTCCAAAATATTTAAGCCCAGAGGTGAAAGACATTTTAAAAAACATATTCTTCATACAGGGAAGATTAGAATGGTATTTTTTATAATAGATACTTTGAAATAAAAGTCTTCAACTATTTTTTTCTGTACTACTCTCTGCATGTTTTGGAATTAAAGCTACATGTGCAGTGGGGTCCATAATTATTGGCACCCGTTTTTAATAATATAGCACCTTCCCCTTGCGAGGATAATGACTCTGAGCCTTTTTCTAAAATGTTTTATGAGATTGGAGAACATGTTTGGAGTGTGCTTAGACCATTCCTCTATACAGAATCTTTCCAGATCCTTGATATCCTCTGTCTGCGCTTATGGACTGCCCTCTTCAATTCAAAACACAGGTTTTCAATGGGGTTCAAGTCCAGAGACTGAGATAGCCATTGGAAAATGTTGATTTTGTGGTCAATTAACCATTTATTTCTGGATTTTGATTAGTGCTTGGAGTCATTGTCTTGCTGGAAGATCCACTTGGGGCCAAGTTTCAGCCTCCTGGCAGAAGCAACCAGGGTTTTGGCTAAAATGTCCTGGTACTTGGTAGTTCATGATGCCGTTGAGTAGAACTGGGAATTTCCAGGGACCTCGTGATACGATATTATAACAATCCTTAGGTGCCGATACCATATGTATTATGGTACATATATACCATATACCATACCATATGTATTGCGCTTCTCACGATTCTATATGTATTGCGATTAGATACTCTGATTTTATTGCGATTCGACTTTCCAAACATATTGCTCGCCATGTGTCTGCTGAGTTTTGATTAGTCAAACAAATTGTCTCCCTATTTAAACATTTAAAAAGAAGATGGAGGACAAGCTATGGATGAAAAATACTGGAGTTTTGGCAAAGGTACAACCAACAAGCGCAAAAATAATATTGCAATATTAACAAAACGATATGATACAATTTATTGTCAAATTAATAACAATAATATGTAACTGTATCAATTTTTCTCCCATCACTACCGTTGACCTTAACAAAGGCCCCAGGACCAGTTGAAGTAAAATATCCCCATAACATCAAAGATCTACCACCATATGTTACTGTAGGTATGATGTACTTTTCTGCAGATGCTTCTGTTTTTCAACACCAAAACCACCACTGGTGTGCGTGGCCAAAGAGCTCTATGTTCATGTCATCTGACCATAGCACCGGTTCCAATCCAAGTGCCAATGCCATTTATCAAAATCCAGGCGGTGCTGTGATCTGATATAAATACATTTTAAAAATCACCTGGTTGCCTCTGCCAGGAGGCTGACACTGGCTGCAAGTGGATCTTCTAGCGAGACAATAACCGCAAGCACACATCAAAATCCACAAAGAAACGGATAATTGACCACAAAATCTACATTTTGAATGGCAATCTCAGTCCTCTGACATGAATCCCATTGAAAACCTGTGGTTTGAATTGAAGAGGGCAGTCCATAAGATTTCCAATCGACCCCCCCCCCCCAAATATCAGAAGTAAAATTCAGCCGCACACAGCGCAAGATACTCATTGTATAGTTTCCCCTGTAGGAATAGGTTGAGAATGGTATACAGATGACATGTACACAGCAGCACAATTCATGCCTGAGGAATACGCTACATATACAAAGTATGTGAACACCCCTTAAAAAATAAGTGCATTCAGCTACTTCAGCCACACCTGTTGCTGACAGGTGTTTAAACTCAAGCACATAGCCATGCAATTGCTATAGACAAACATTGGCAGTAGAGTGGCCTGTACTGAAGAGCACAGTGGCTTTCAACGTGGCACCGTCATAGGATGCTACCTTTCCAACAAGTCAGTAAGTCAAATTTCTGCCCTGCTACAGATGACCCTCCCACTCTGTCTGCCGAATTCTTTCTCTTCGCTCTTTTTCTCCTTAATAGGATGTTGTTGGGAGGAGCCGGGAGGGTCATCAGCGAAAATGGGACACACTTAGGCTCGGGTGTGTCCCTGGGATAAATACACCTTCCCCCATTCATTCAATCTAGACTCTCTCAATGCAGACACGCTGTTGGATTTTGGCTGTGGCATTTTGTGGTTTGTTTCTTTGTGTTCTTTGTTTTGGCACCTCTCAACACCCGTCATTATCACCATGTATGCAAGCAACTACTTACTTACACTACTGATTAATGACTACACACACACCATAGTTTATTTTATTTAATAAATATATTTTTGTTATTCATTATCTCCGGGTTGTATCCCTCTTTGTTACGGGCTATGAGCCTGTTCGTGACATTAGTGCTGTTTTTTAATTTGTATAAACGTGCAAAAAATTCTAAACCTGTTTTTTCTTTGTCGTTATGAGGTATTGTGTGTAGATTGTTGAGGATTAAAAAAAAGTCAAGGGGTCTGAATGCTTTCAGATCGCACTGTATATCAAAAAATTATACAACGGTGGATCTAATCCTGAATGCTGATTGGTTAAAACCGCATTCCAGCTGGTGTCTATTCCACAAGTTGCCATCGGCTAAATCTATGATGTTAAAATGCCTATTTCAAATCAAATCAAATTTTATTCTTCACATGCGCCGAATACAACAGGTGTAGACCTTACCGTGAAATGCTTATTTACAAGCCCTTAACCAACAATGCAGTTAAAGAAATAGAGTTTATAAAATATTTACTAAATAAACTAAAGTTTAAAAAATTACAATTAAAACAAAATCATAAAGTAACACAAGAAATGTACATAACAATGACGAGGCTATATACAGGGGGTACCGGTACCGAGTCAATGTGCTGGGGTACAGGTTAGTCAATGTAATCTAGATACCATCTGTGGTCACCTTCGCCATAACCTCGAGAGAGGATAGACCAGAACAACAGTTTAGTTAAGGGTATTTCTGATTCAGGAAATCCAGACAAATCATTCACTGTATGACAAATTATTACTACTACCAATATTATTTATACAGATTTCTAAAACAAATCTCAAAGAGAATAAGAATACACAGTTTAAACCATTTCCCCCCAAATGGGCTTATACTTCTTTATCATCTTGGCAATCTCACTGCAAAGTTACAGGGTCACGGAGTTAGAGGGGCAATCCTTAGGGAGACATCCCGACCATACAGCAGACCCAATTTGATGAGATTTGTTATGGAAGCAAGACAGCAACAAACAGACAACAACAACAGCAATACACTTCTTCATATAAAACTAGAGGCGGGCGAAAACAATACACATATCACTCGAGATGGGAAAAACATCAATCCATTTGGAATAACTGTCAACCATTACCAACATAGCTTTTTCCCTTTTTCAGGCAGACGTGTGAAGAAAATCTATTTGCATATTTACCAAAAGGCCCCAGGAGACCGGTAATTAAAACAACAACACTGCCTGTTAAATCAAAATTAAATGAATTAGAATAACAAATCAAATTAGAATAACAACTTTTCATAACTACATAAGGAAATAATTGTATCCTACAAGGTAATGGTAAAATAGACTAGAGACAGGTATCCCTCATTCAGGGGCAACGCGCTCTCTCTCTCCTTCTTGTGTTCTGAATCACACATAGGACTATTGCTAAATTATAAACTTCTTCCTAATTATTAGTATTTACATAGCCCATTTAAATCTCACCCAATGTCTTCAGTCTTTCTAGTGAGAATAATCAGAACAAAGGTCATTCAACCCCATTGTGTTTTCTTTCCCTTTTTTCCCCTGTAGCTAAGAAATTATTTAGAAACATTTCCATCATTCTGTGTACCCAGTTACCAACCAAATTAAAAAGACCCCACACAATAAATCTAACAAATATTCATAACCGGTGGGTTGTGTGTGCGTGCTGGTGTGTGTGGTAAAACGTAGGGCAAAAACAAACAAAGAGAATGGCCAGGCCTAACTTATCTGGGAGCTCCCTCTACAGCCGGATCCATACACCTTTATACTTTATAAAACAGCAGAATTTCACTAACTGCTCTTCCAAGGCAACAACCTCGGAAACATTTGAAAGGGAGAGAAAATAAACATTTAGTTAGTTTTCACTTCGCTAGATCTTATTCAGTCCAAGCAATTCAAATTATTTCCTATTAACTGACTTTACCAGGTGAACAAAATGTTTTAAATTACAGTCAAAACAAACATGATAACTTCTGTTCACAGGGAGGCCACTATCCTCCCTTCACTCATTAACCGTCTTTGTCTTCTTGTGACCCCCCTCCCTTTCGTCAATTCTATACATCTATTCAGAATAAGACAAAATAAAATGTCTCACCAGATTAAAACCCCTAGGGCGTTCCTGAGTCTACGAGGAGTGCTTGGTCGTGCCAGAGAACGCATTGTTCCTACTCGATCACGTGTAATGTGCTTCGTTACTTCTGAAATCGAAACCCCCAAATATGTTATCTCTGTCACGCCTGTTCCTGCTCCCCCTCTCTGGCGCTCGAGGGCGCCCATCATTACGCAAACTTGTCACCATCATTACGCGCATCTGTGCAATATTGGACTCACCTGGACTCCATTACCTTGTTGATTGCCCCTCTATGTCTGTCTGCTCCTCAATTTGTTCCCTGTGTCAGCATTGGTGTCGTTATGTTTTCCCCTGTCCAGACGCTGTCCTTGTTTGTTTCTTGTCTGTTATCCATTAAATGTTCACTCCCTGTACTTGCTTCTCGTCTCCCTGCATCTGTCCTTACAATCTCTTGCTTCGCTGGTTGTACTTTCCCATATGATGCTTTGTGATCCCGCTCTGTCAAATAGTTTACTAATGTGGAAATGTCTGGCATATGAGTGAGTGTCTTTGTCTTTTTATGCCAATAACAAATGTGCTACATACTCTACCAACACAGAACCCTCAAATGTACATCCTTAGCGATTGTTTCAACGCAGCGTGATACAATGTTGGACTATTTGTAAACATTGTTCGTGCTCTCGCCCATATATACTGCCAATTTTAATATGTTATGTTTTAGAATCCACTGTCCTTAATTCTTGCAAGGATTATACAACCCCAAAATCATTTCCACACCCATGTGTGGAACTGTTGGTTAGCTAGCTTGCTAGCTTCTTCCAGACACAAATAAGAGAACAACTCACTCGGACCATTTTACTCACCTTAGCAAAACTGGTTAGGCTTTTTTTATGTTATCCAAAGCGTTGGTGACTAACTGTGACGTTCTTTTCCCCCAATGTTTATTGACACCGGCCATATTCAACAGGTGTTGAGCGTTCGTAAATTCACCGGTTATTCTGTGCTCTGGTACATTCAGACGAGAGTGCTCTGAAATCGGAGCAGATAGCCAGAGCGAATTTACGAAACACCCAAATTACAACTATACAATTTAGCTAAGCTAAGAATGACGTGAACAATCAAGTCAATAACCGTTGGTTAGTTAGATAGCATATAGATAATATACTAGCTAGTTTGATGTATTAGTAGCCAACTAATGTTAGGTAGCTAGCTAACATATATTACTGGTTCATACTGCTGTAATGATATGCTATGCGGTTCATAAGAATAGAATAACTAGCCAATTGTCAGCCAACATAACGTAACTTATTTGAAAAGTTATTACTTTATAACATTGCTCAACATTTTCTTAACTTTTGTCATAATTAATGAAATCATTGAATTTGTATCTTAAGACCAATAAGCACACTACATACTCAATTTAATTCACAAATAGTGCAGTTATACTGAGTACATATACTAATCTTGGTTTTATTGCTTTTTCTTTTTTGGTGATAGAATGCTAACATCAAAACGCTGGTGTATTGAGCTTCTGATTTTTCTTTTATATAATTGTACCAATTCACAATAGCATCTCTGAATACTTTATTAGATTGGAATTTTCCATCAGCAGGGAAATGCTGCTCAATTTTATCCATGATTAGATTTTTTCCCCATATTTGAGCCAAATTGATAGAATGCTCTTGCGCTTCTTTAAGTGACTCTATGGCTTTGCTATAGTTGACCTCTTCTACAATGGTTATTTCTGCGCCTCTCTCAATGGTGTCCAGAGTTTCAGAGTTCCTCACTCATGGTTTTAATATAAATCAAATCAAATCAAGTTTATTTTATATAGCCCTTCGTACATCAGCTAATATCTCGAAGTGCTGTACAGAAACCCAGCCTAAAACCCCAAACAGCAAGCAATGCAGGTGTAGAAGCACGGTGGCTAGGAAAAACTCCCTAGAAAGGCCAAAACCTAGGAAGAAACCTAGAGAGGAACCAGGCTATGAGGGGTGGCCAGTCCTCTTCTGGCTGTGCCGGGTGGAGATTATAACAGAACATGGCCAAGATGTTCAAATGTTCATAAATGACCAGCATGGTCAAATAATAATCAGGAGTAAATGTCAGTTTGCTTTTCATAGCCGATCATTCAGAGTATCTCTACCGCTCCTGCGGTCTCTAGAGAGTTGAAAACAGCAGGTCTGGGACAGGTAGCACGTCCGGTGAACAGGTCAGGGTTCCATAGCCGCAGGCAGAACAGTTGAAACTGGAACAGCAGCATGACCAGGTGGACTGGGGACAGCAAGGAATCATCAGGCCAGTTAGTCCTAGGATGTCCTTGTAAATAAGAATTTGTTCTTAACTGATTCCATCCATATGTGTTATTTCATAGTTGTGATGTCTTCACTATTATTCTACAATGTAGAAAATAGTAAAAATATAGAAAAATCCTGGAATGAGTAGGTGCGTCCAAACTTTTGACTGTTACTTGCTTAATTAATTTGATTCATATTATGGTGTTCTATTCCATGAAAAACGAAAAACCCTCTGGGTTTCTGTTAGGATGGAACAGAAAATATGGTGCTGTACAATGTGACGGTCGGCAGTACAGTACTGGGTTATTTTTTTTATTTTAATTTTAATTTTATCCCCTTTTCTCCCCAATTTTCGTGGTATCCAATCGCTAGTAATTACTATCTTGTCTCATCGCTACAACTCCCGTACGGGCTCGGGACAGACGAAGGTCGAAAGTCATGCGTCCTCCGAAGCACAACCCAACCAAGCCGCACTGCTTTTTAACACAGCGCGCCTCCAACCCGGAAGCCAGCCGCACCAATGTGTCGGAGGAAACACCGTGCACCTGGCCCCCTTGGTTAGCGCGCACTGCGCCCGGCCCGCCACAGGAGTCGCTGGAGCGCGATGAGACAAGGATATCCCTACCGGCCAAACCCTCCCTAACCCGGACGACGCTAGGCCAATTGTGCGTCGCCCCACAGACCTCCCGGTCGCGGCCGGCTGCGACAGAGCTTGCCCTAGACCACTGCGCCACCCGGGAGGCTAGTACTGGGCTATTTAACGAAATAATCCCTGTGTTGTGTGGACTGGACGGGAGACCGGGGTTCAATTCCCCAACGGGGAGGAAGGAGTAGGCTGTCCTTGTGAATAAGAATTTGTTCTTAACTGATTCCATATGTGTTATTTCATAGTTGTGATGTCTTCACTACTTTTCTACAATGTAGAAAATAGTAAAATAAAGAAAAAACCTGGAATGAGTAGGTGTGTCCAAACTTTTGACTGATACTTGCTTAATTAATTTTATTAATATTATGGTGTTTCTATTCCATGAAAAACAAAAAACCCTCTGGGTAAATTCAGACTGTTTCGCTCTTGGAGCGCACACTGGACGTTCGGGCCGAGGAGTAGGGTTGATTTGAGCGTTCTGGCCTTACAATGGCAGTCAAGCACCCAAGCTAACGTTGGCTGGCTTGCTAGCTACTTCCAGACACAAATGAGACCACTCTGACCATTTTACTCGCTAGCCAGAGCGAATTTACGAAAGCACCCGGATGTCCATTGAGAACGCACAACGACTATACCATTTAGCTAAGCTAAGAATGATGGGAATAATCAAGTCAATAAACGTTGGGTAGTTAGATAGCCTATAGTTAATATACTGTCAAGATTGATGTATAACTACTAACGTTAGGTAGATAGCTAACATACCGGTACATACTGCTGTAATGATATGCTATGTGGTTCGTAAGGACAGCGTAGCTAACAAATTGTCAGCCAACATAACGTGTAAGGTGTGGAGGATGAATCAGAATTAGTTGGGTAACATAGATAAATAAGATGTTTTATTTACATAATATGCTTATGTGAGATACTTGTCATTAGAATGTCTCCCTTTGGACTATACTGTTGGCAGTTGCACTTTTCCCTTCTCAGCTAGGGAAAAGTCACTTGGGGCCCAGAGAGGGGAGAGGTCAGGCTTGTCTTTTACATGTCTCTGGTAATATGCAGAATATCAGAAAGGGAGAGGTCAGAATGGAACATTGTCTTCATATGTGAATGTATCTCATACTTCCGGCGCCGAAAAGAGATGGCCGCCTCGCTTCGCGTTCCTTGGAAAATATGCAGTATTTTGTTTTTTTATGTGTTATTTCTTACATCGGTACCCCAGGTAATCTTAGGTTTCATTACATACAGTCGGGAGGAACTACTGAATATACGATTAACGTCAACTCATCATCGTTCCTACCAGGAATATGACTTTCCCGAAACGGATCCAGTGTTTTGCCTTCCACCCAATACAATGGATCTGATCCCAGCCGGCGACCCTGTGCGACGCCGTAAAAGGGGCAAACGAGGCGGTCTCTTGGTCAGGCTTCGGAGACGGGCACATCGCGCTCCACTCCCTAGCATACTACTCGCCAATGTCCAGTCTCTTGACAATAAGGTTGATGAAATCCGAGCACGGGTAGCATTCCAGAGAGACATCAGGGATTGCAACGTGCTCTGCTTCACGGAAACATGGCTAACTCAAGAGACGCTAACGGAGTCGGTGCAGCCAGCTGGTTTCTTCATGCATCGCGCCGACAGAAACAAACATCTTTCTGGTAAGAAGAGGGGCGGGGGGGTATGCCTTATGATTAACGAGACGTGGTGTGATCATCATAACAACACACAGGAACTCAAGTCATTCTGTTCACCTGATCTAGAACTCCTCACAATCAAATGTCGACCGCATTATCTACCAAGGGAATTCTCTTCAATCATAATCACAGCCGTATATATTCCCCCCCAAGCAGACACATCGATGGCCCTGAATGAACTTTATCTGACTCTTTGTAAACTGGAAACCACACACCCTGAGGCTGCATTCATCGTAGCTGGGGATTTTAACAAGGCTAATCTAAAAACAAAACTCCCTAAATTCTATCAGCATATCGATTGTGCTACCAGGGCTGGAAAAACCCTAGATCATTGTTATACTAATTTCCGCGACGCATATAAGGCCCTCCCCCGCCCCCCTTTCGGAAAAGCTGACCACGACTCCATTTTGTTGATTCCAGCCTACAAACAGAAACTAAAACAACAAGCTCCCGCGCTCAGGTCTGTTCAACGCTGGTCCGACCAATCTGAATCCACGCTTCAAGACTGCTTCGATCACGCGGATTGGAATATGTTCCGCATTGCGTCCAACAACAATATTGACGAATATGCTGATTCGGTGAGCGAGTTCATTAGGAAGTGCATTGACGATGTCGTACCCACAGCAACGATTAAAACATTCCCAAACCAGAAACCGTGGATTGACGGCAGCATTCGCGTGAAACTGAAAGCGCGAACCACTGCTTTTAACCAGGGCAAGGTGACCGGAAGCATGACCGAATACAAACAGTGTAGCTATTCTCTCCGCAAGGCAATCAAACAGGCTAAGTCCCAGTACAGAGACAAAATCGAGTCGCAACTCAACAGCTCAGACACAAGAGGTATGTGGCAGGGTCTACAGTCAATCACGGATTACAAAAAGAAAACCAGCCCCGTCGCGGACCAGGATGTCTTGCTCCCAGACAGGCTAAACAACTTTTTTGCCCGCTTTGAGGACAATACAGTGCCACTGACACGGCCCCCTACCAAAACCTGCGGGCTCTCCTTCACTGCAGCCGAGGTGAGTAAAACATTTAAACGTGTTAACCCTCGCAAGGCTGCAGGCCCAGACGGCATTCCCAGCCGCGTCCTCAGAGCATGCGCAGACCAGCTGGCTGGTGTGTTTACGGACATATTCAATCAATCCTTATCCCAGTCTGCTGTTCCCACATGCTTCAAGAGGGCCACCATTGTTCCTGTTCCCAAGAAAGCTAAGGTAACTGAGCTAAACGACTACCGCCCCGTAGCACTCACTTCCGTCATCATGAAGTGCTTTGAGAGACTAGTCAAGGACCATATCACCTCCACCCTACCGGACACCCTAGACCCACTCCAATTTGCTTACCGACCCAATAGGTCCACAGACGACGCAATCGCAACCACACTGCACACTGCCCTAACCCATCTGGACAAGAGGAATACCCATGTGAGAATGCTGTTCATCGATTACAGCTCAGCATTTAACACCATAGTACCCTCCAAACTCGTCATCAAGCTCGAGACCCTGGGTCTCGACCCCGCCCTGTGCAACTGGGTCCTGGACTTCCTGACGGGCCGCCCCCAGGTGGTGAGGGTAGGTAACAACATCTCCACCCCGCTGATCCTCAACACTGGGGCCCCACAAGGGTGCGTTCTGAGCCCTCTCCTGTACTCCCTGTTCACCCACGACTGCGTGGCCATGCACGCCTCCAACTCAATCATCAAGTTTGCGGATGACACTACAGTGGTAGGCTTGATTACCAACAACGACGAGACGGCCTACAGGGAGGAGGTGAGGGCCCTCGGAGTGTGGTGTCAGGAAAATAACCTCACACTCAACGTCAACAAAACAAAGGAGATGATTGTGGACTTCAGGAAACAGCAGAGGGAGCACCCCCCTATCCACATCGACGGGTCAGTAGTGGAGAAGGTGGAAAGTTTTAAGTTCCTCGGTGTACACATCACGGACAAACTGAATTGGTCCACCCACACAGACAGCGTTGTGAAGAAGGCGCAGCAGCGCCTCTTCAACCTCAGGAGGCTGAAGAAATTCGGCTTGTCACCAAAAGCACTCACAAACTTCTACAGATGCACAATCGAGAGCATCCTGTCGGGCTGTATCACCGCCTGGTACGGCAACTGCTCCGCCCACAACCGTAAGGCTCTCCAGAGGGTAGTGAGGTCTGCAGAACGCACCACCGGGGGCAAACTACCTGCCCTCCAGGACACCTACACCACCCGATGTCACAGGAAGGCCATAAAGATCATCAAGGACAACAACCACCCAAGCCACTGCCTGTTCACCCCGCTATCATCCAGAAGGCGAGGTCAGTACAGGTGCATCAAAGCAGGGACCGAGAGACTGAAAAACAGCTTCTATCTCAAGGCCATCAGACTGTTAAACAGCCACCACTAACATTTAGCGGCCGCTGCCAACATACTGACTCAACTCCAGCCACTTTAAAAATGGGAATTGATGGAAATTATGTAAAAATGTACCACTAGCCACTTTAAACAATGCCACATAATATAATGTTTACATACCCTACATTACCCATCTCATATGTATATACTGTACTCTATATCATCTACTGCATCTTGCCATCTTTATGTAATACATGTACCACTAGCCACTTTAAACTATGCCACTTTATGTTTACATACCCTACAGTACTCATCTCATATGTATATACCATACTCTATACCATCTACTGCATCTTGCCATGCCGTTCTGTACCACCACTCATTCATATATCTTTATGTACATATTCTTTATCCCTTTACACTTGTGTGTGTGTATAAGGTAGTAGTTGTGGAATTGTTAGGTTAGATTACTTGTTGGTTATTACTGCATTGTCGGAACTAGAAGCACAAGCATTTCGCTACACTCGCATTAACATCTGCTAACCATGTGTATGTGACTAATAAAATTTGATTTGATTTGATTTATCTGTTAAACCATGTGAAGGGATGGTGTGATTAAGGGGGAACCAATTATCTCTTGGCTCCACAATGTCTGTTGGGTTTACTTGAGATGGGAGAATATATAGTTGACAATTGAGTTATGCCTTGGATGAGGTAATGTTTTGGTACTATGAAGTACCAGGAACGAGATTAGAACCTCGTCTTAGAGACCAAACTGAACGATAATTTATAGCTAATGCTATCTGGCTATGGGATACTCCTTTCTCAAGTAAAAGGCCCTTTGTGAAGAGTTCTGTGGTTCGTCATGTAAGTTGAGAGGGGTGTATCTTGGCTATAAAAGATCTTTGTATTCGACTGCAGGGACTCTCAGAATTCATTATTGACACTGAATTGATCTGAGAGTCAAAGGGCTATAGTAAAGCTCACATATTATTAAAGATGAAATTTAAGTATAACTCTGACTGGTGTGTGGTTTGTAACTCTCCTCATTTGGTAATACAGGAAATTGCCACGACAAAGGTAACTTATTTGAAAAGTCATTACTTTATTACATTGAGTAGCAAGCTACCGCGTGGATGCGCTCTATCGACTCTGCGGCTTGAGCATTCTTTTTGTGCACAGTTGATAGCGCGCTGTACTTCGGGCAAGAAGGTTGAGGGTTCAAAACCTGCTCCCTGCTTGATTCATTTGAAGTCGTGCACAATTATCAGTTTGTTATTTGGTTTATATTTCCCATTCATTGTCAGTTAGAGACACAGTAGTGCATTGGGACCCAAAAGCATAATCAGTACTCTAACTCCCCCTTGGTCGTTAGGGCAAATCTGGTCTGAGATAGGACGGAGGGTTTTCACACCTAGCTCGGCTATTAGACTATTCTTTAGTAAAGGTTGAATAGTCTATTGTTCAGCTATTAGAACCCCTCCCCAACTTGCAACAAATGGATGGTCTTTTTGTTGAGAGCAAAACTTTATTTTCAATCAAAAATAACTGTTCTGAAATCAAAAACGAGGCTTCAAAGTAAAAACATTTTTGCAATCAAATGTTTTGTAATAGAGCGCAAAACTTTATGCATTTTATTCTCCCAAAATATTTTGAGAACAAAAAATGTATTTCATAACAAAACTCCAATTTAATTTTGCTATCAACCACCCTCCAATTTTTTGAATTTTTTGAGTGTTTTGACTACAATCAGCCTTTCTTTCTGACACGAAGGAAGTCATAGCGGACACCTACGAAGAACTGTATGATGATGGCATCTCAGGTAAGCAGCACTGGGCGTTCTTCTGTCCAACTTCTACATACAGTGGGGAGAACAAGTATTTGATACACTGCCGATTTTGCAGGTTTTCCTACTTACAAAGCATGTAGAGGTCTGTCATTTTTATCATAGGTACACTTCAACTGTGAGAGACGGAATCTAAAACAAAAATCCAGAAAATCACATTGTATGATTTTTAAATAATTAATTTGCATTTTATTGCATGACATAAGTATTTGATCACCTACCAACCAGTAAGAATTCCGGCTCTCACAGACCTGTTAGTTTTTCTTTAAGAAGCCCTCCTGTTCTCCACTCATTACCTGTATTAACTGCACCTGTTTGAACTCGTTACCTGTATAAAAGACACCTGTCCACACACTCAATCAAACAGATTCCAACCTCTCCACAATGGCCAAGACCAGAGAGCTGTGTAAGGACATCAGGGATAAAATTGTAGACCTGCACAAGGCTGGGATGGGCTACAGGACAATAGGCAAGCAGCTTGGTGAGAAGGAAACAACTGTTGGCGCAATTATTAGAAAATGGAAGAAGTTCAAGATGACGGTCAATCACCCTCGGTCTGGGGCTCCATGCAAGATTTCACCTCGTGGGGCATCAATGATCATGAGGAAGGTGAGGGATCAGCCCAGAACTACACGGCAGGACCTGGTCAATGACCTGAAGAGAGCTGGGACCACAGTCTCAAAGAAAACCATTAGTAACACACTACGCCGTCATGGATTAAAATCCTGCAGCGCACGCAAGGCCCCCCTGCTTAAGCCAGCGCATGTCCAGGCCCGTCTGAAGTTTGCCAATGACCATCTGGATGATCCAGAGGAGGAATGGGAGAAGGTCATGTGGTCTGATGAGACAAAAATAGAGCTTTTTGGTCTAACTCCACTCGCCGTGTTTGGAGGAAGAAGAAGTATGAGTACAACCCCAAGAACACCATCCCAACCGTGAAGCATGGAGGTGGAAACATCATTCTTTGGGGATGCTTTTCTGCAAAGGGGACAGGACGACTGCACCGTATTGAGGGGAGGATGGATGGGGCCATGTATCGCGAGATCTTGGCCAACAACCTCCTTCCCTCAGTAAGAGCATTGAAGATGGGTCGTGGCTGGGTCTTCCAGCATGACAACGACACGAAGCACACAGCCATGGCAACTAAGGAGTGGCTCCGTAAGAAGCATCTCAAGGTCCTGGAGTGGCCTAGCCAGTCTCCAGACCTGAACCCAATAGAAAATCTTTGGAGGGAGCTGAAAGTCCGTATTGCCCAGCGACAGCCCCGAAACCTGAAGGATCTGGAGAAGATCTGTAGGGAGGAGTGGGCCAAAATCCCTGCTGCAGTGTGTGCAAACCTGGTCAAGAACTACAGGAAACGTATGATCTCTGTAATTGCAAACTAAGGTTTCTGTACCAAATATTCAGTTCTGCTTTTCTGATGTATCAAATACTTATGTCATGCAATAAAATGCAAATTAATTACTTAAAAATCATACAATGTGATTTTCTGGATTTTTGTTTTAGATTCCTTCTCTCACAGTTGAAGTGTACCTATGATAAAAATTACAGACCTCTACATGCGTTGTAAGTAGGAAAACCTGCAAAATTGTCAGTGTATCAAATACTTGTTCTCCCCACTGTAGCTAGTAGTTAGCTCCTACGATTCAGTGTCGGTTCATAACATTCTACTATATTACATAGATACATACATACCTTAGAATGATAAATCATGCAATTATTATTCTCAAGCTAACCAAAAACATTTAGCTATGAATGCCTGTTATCGCCATTTTCAGTTGAATTCATCTAACTTTCTTTCATGGCAACTCATAAGTAGGCCATGTCCTAATTGTTTCATAGTCAATATATAATCATATTTAATGACAGTGTAACGGTTATCTTTTTTTACAGAAGGATGCAAGAACACAATATCTCTGTCAGGGAATGCTATTCTGATGTGTCAGATGAAGGGTTAGACCAGAAAGTCAGGGACATTAACCTGTCTGGGAACCCCTCGCCAACAGCCAATGAAATTGCAGGGCACCAAATTCAATCAACAGAAATCTCATAATTCAAATTTCTCAAACATACAAGTATTAGACACCATTTTAAAGATAAACTTCTCGTTAATCCAACCACAGAGTCCGATTTCAAAAAGGCTTTTCGGCGAAAGCACAACATATCACTATGTTAGGTCAGCAACTAGTCACAGAAAGCATACAGACATTTTCCAACCAAAGAGAGGAGTCACAAAAAGCAGAAATAGAGATAAAATTAATCACTAACCTTTGATATTCTTCATCAGGTTACACTCCCGGGACAACATTTTACATAATACATGTATGTTTTGTTCGATCAAGTTCATATTTATATCCAAAAACCTCAGTTTACATTTGGCTTTGCTTCCAAAACATCCTGTGAATTTGCACAGAGCCAGATCAATTTACAGAAATACTCATAATAAACTTTGATAAAAGATACAAGTATTATGCACAGAATTATAGATATACTTCTCCTTAATGCAACCGCTTTGTCAGATTTAAAAAAAGCTTTACGGAAAAAGCATGCAATAATCTGAGTACGGCGCTCAGAGACCAAAACAAGCCAAACATATACCCGCCATTTTGCGGAATCAACAGAAGTCAGAAATAGCATTATAAATATTCACTTACCTTTGATGATCTTCATCAGAATGCACTCCCATGAATCCCAGTTCCACAATAAATGTTTGTTTAGTTCGATAAAGTCCATCATTTATGTCCAAACCTCAGATTTCCCACTTCCTGGTTGGATTTTCCTCAGGTTTTCGCCTGCCATATGAGTTCTGTTATACTCATAGACATCAATCAAACAGTTTTAGAAACTTCAGAGTGTTTTCTATACAAATCTACTAATAATATGCATATATTAGCAACTGGGCCTGAGTAGCAGGCAGTTTACTCTGGGCACGCTTTTCATCCAAACGTGAAAATGCTGCCACATATCCCAAAGAAGCAAGGATGTCCCATGGGGGCTTTAGAATGGTCAAAGGAAGTCTCCAATCAATGGGCCATCGTGTACTATGGCGAAGAGTTAGGGAGTCTTTGCAGCGTGTAGATGGTGCATGTATCATTGCCAGAATGATCCAGCTTCGTAGCATTGCTTGGCAAAAATACTGTTCCTGCTACCCCTGTTCCTGCTCCCCCTTGTATGCATATTGCATATTTCCCATCACCTAATGAACAACCACAATACCAGTCTGGTGTTAAGCTTTCTGTGCTGTATTGACGTATCCTGAAAATGACATCTGCTGCTTTAGATTGGACGGTCATATCTCAGTTAAATTGTTAAAAATGTTCTTTACTTTCAGAGTGCGAGCTGATCAAGGGGTCGAAAATGTAGATATTGCCAGATGTATGTTCACTGTCCAAGGAACAGGCCGTGGAAGCTTTATTGCTGGCAAAAGTGTCCATAACCAGAGGTAATTAAACTGTTCTGTGTTCTTTTTCTCTCTTCCTCTCTGCCTGTCTTGTTGTACATGGAACCTGTCTCACATGCATTAATTTAAAAACCCTTAAGATGTCAACTGCTAATTTTAAGATTTACACCACATAAACACTCAGCCATTTCACTGGACTATCAAGCCCCTGTTGCTGCCAAATTTATATTTTGATTATTCCAGATTCAGCAGGTGGAGGACCTGCTTTATCAGGAGGATAATCTGGGATCTGGAAACACTGACAATGGGGTAATTGTTCCTGACATCCCATGCCCCCTGTCTACTGAGAATCTTGCTGTGCTGCAACATCAAGTGAACCCTACAGTACCACTGACTCCTCATCTTTTGGTCAGGACATATACATGCATGCTCTTCGATTAGTTATGAGTCTACAGCATTTTTAGGTGCTGTCCTCCCACACTATGTAGGATATTGTTTTATCCCCAGTGCCACTCTTGATAATGGCAAACATTTGTATTTTTTGGAGGAGGGTGAAAGGATAGCAGGCCCAGCTGTCAAAGTGAGAGACTAGGCTATTCTAGATAGAGCAGGTACTTTTGTGTAGTCTATTTCTTGTGAGGTTTTCTGTCCTCAGATACAGAGAGTTGTGAAAGCCTGTCTGCAGATTAAGAGGTCCCAATGAAGAGCAACTGTTCTCAGTCCTGGTCCTGGTGACTCAAAGGGGTGCACATTTTTGTTTTTGCCGATACATTTTTGTATATAGCTGATTCAAATGATCAAGTCATAATCAGGCTTTAAGTGGTATTTTTATATTAATTTGTGACACTATCCTTGATATGATCCTGCTATCCTTGTCACATGCATCTATCTATCCAATGTTATCCTTATTTGTTATAAGGGATATTATACTTATATTATACAGGAAGTATAATTAAAGAGATGCCTTACATTGAAATACAGATAGGGATGTAGTAGTCCCAGAGTTGATCCAAGGTCAGTTTTGCATTTCACCTCCTGATGATTATGATGACTGACCGTGTTAGAATTTTAAAAAACAAAGCTTAATCGTGCTCTCTCGCTATCCATCTGTCTCTCGTCTGCAGGTATGTTTTGATGTGAGAGAGGAAGCCAGTCCCGTCAACGCCACCTCACCCGCTCTTAAGATAGCTTTGGGCTCCCAGTCGGCCCGGAGGTTGGTTAGGAGACACCGCAAGAGACACTATGTAATTGTGATGAACTGAGAGAATATTAGGGTAGCACTGTAATTCATTAATCATATGCTGTCTTCCCTGCTTCTCTGTTTTACCTCTTTTGTTTTCTGTCTTCTACACCTCTCTCCCCACCTCCTCTTTCTTCCTCTTTTTTTATAATGCACACCATATGTGCATTGAAGTATAGCTTGAACTTGTATTTAGAATATTACAATTATAATATTTATAATGCATGTATTATGTATTTATAACACCTGGATAATGAACTTTCAATAAAGCGTTTCACATTCTCCACTGGTTGAAATTAAGTATCTCATTGGAATACTACACAACTATCCTGTGTCATCAGATTAATGCAGATGAAGTATTATAGGTGTATTTCTGTATATATGAATTACAAATCAGCCTTTACTTAAATCACGTTTCTTCTCTATTGCATAGCTACAATGTGTAATCATTGATGTCCCAGGAGCAGGAGTGTCACATCGTGTATGTAGGTGGCAGGGAAGTCAAGCGCAGGAGAATTAAACTTGGTATAAATTGAATATTTTAATAACTTAAAACATAAACTCCAAAACCAAAGTCCATGATAAAATAAATGTGAGTACAAGAACCAGTCGCACACCAATCCATAGAACATGAACATAACAATAAACAATCTCTGTCAGGGACATGAGGGGAAACAGAGGGTTAAATACACAACAATTAATTAATGGGATTGGAACCAGGTGTGTAAGAAGACCAGACAAAACCAATGGAAAATGAAACATAGATCAATGATGGCTAGAAGACCGGTGACGTCGATCGCCGAGCACCGCCCGAACAAGGAGAGGAATCGACTTCGTTAGAAGTCGTGACAGTACCCCCCCCCCCCCCCCGAGGATGAGGCGCAGGGCGATCCGGATGGAGACGGTGGAACTCTCGTAGCAGGGAAGGATCTAACACGTCCTCCACCGGAACCCAGCATCTCTCCTCCGGACCCTACCCCTCCCAGTCCACAAGGTACTGAAGGCCCATCGCCCGACGTCTCGAATCCAGGATGGATCGAACGGAGTACGCCGGGACCCCCTCAATATCCAGAGGGGGTGGAGGAACCTCCCGCACCTCAGCCTCCTGGAGCGGGCCAGCCACCACCGGCCCGAGGAGAGACACATGGAACGAGGGGTTAATACGGTAATTGGGGGGAAGCTGTAACCTATAACATACCTCGTTCACTCACCTCAGGACTTTAAATGGTCCCACAAACCGCAGACCCAGCTTCCGGCAAGGCAGGCGGACGGGCAGGTTTCTGGTCGAGAGCCAGACCACAAACCTACCCACATCCTGGTTAACTCTCTCTACCGCCCGAACAAGGAGAGGCATCGACTTCGGCAGAAGTCGTGACAAGGAGTGGTAAACACTGTTGAAGTGTATAATTGTAGTACATACATGCAGACACAGCATCATTCAAATAATGGAGTTTGATACATCTGGTATTGGATATGACTGAAAAAGAATGTCTCACAGAGATTCATACCTGAACTGCACCTTTAATTGCCAAGGAAGAGTACATGATCAGTGAATATATTCAATGTACAGGCTACAATGTGGGGATCTCATGCGTGGTAATAACTACAGTACATGTATATACGACTTGCATCCTTGGCACAATACAGTTATTATATTCTACTCAATCCATAGGCTTCATTAATGCCATTCAGACTTGAAGTTGATGCAAAAACTATGATAGCTGAGGTTCATAGATAGATATGAATATTAGTTCAGAACCTAACATTTTAGGGTGCATACACAGATCGGCTACATACTGTAGCTAGCTACACATCCATAGGCATACAATTATTCTTATCCTCCACTACACAATAAGCAAGTAATGGTGACTAACCCCATTCCGTACAAATTTACGCAACCACGACATTCAAACGAGGCTGCAATGAAAACTAATGGGACTGCAGCGACTGTGTTGACATCCAAATCTAGGATGTGAACTACGTTTCTATTCATGCGTTGATTGACATGGTAATGGATCAATAGTATTGGAGAAAAGTTGAAAAAACTGACCCCTCCGACGCTGTACGTTAAATTGTGTCGTGTCATGACGTAACGTACAGCACACATAAAGCAACTAATTCTGTGTCTTACAGCCTCTCTCCACCAGGTGTAGCGCTTCTCTCACCGTTTAAAAATAAGAAAGGGACAGGGTAAGGGGGATAACGTTACCTAGTCATTTTTGCGTCATAACTGCAAGCCATCATGACTCTCAAAAGCCGCTGTTTACTTCTGAAGATAACTTTAGCGCCGCCCTAAAAACCTGATTCAAATTCGACACAAACCTTCAAATAGGTATGGAATAACAAATTATATAAACTCTTTATAGTGTTTTATTTACATTTTAGAGGTGATAAGGTGATAAGTTGGACAGATCTGGTGAAAAAAGCCGTTTCCCCACATTACATATCTCTCCCTTTCACTATCACGCAGTAGGTTTCGCTTCCCCACCTGCCATTTTTAAAAAGACCCGACGGAGCTCATTGCCTTCTTGAATCATGCAGAGATGGGCATCATAAAGGTCTCATCATTGGTTTTGTTGGAAAGGGGAGAAATTGTGCTTTACAATGGTATTGATATTACAGTTGATCTGGAAGTATTACGTTTTTTGGATGCTAAAATAAGGTAAATTATACGGACCAGTGCGATGTACAAAAGTGAGTTAGTTACCGTTAAATAGTTAGCTAACTATGTTACATCAGCTGCATTGCACGGCAAGGCAAGCTTACACAATTGTACATTCAATTTGCAGTAAATGCTTTAGCTAGCTGGATTCTTTACATCCACTGCGTCCCATGACGACAGCCTGGTTTGCTGGTTTTCTCAGGAGTCCCTAAAACATTAGAATTAGAATGTCATACTCATGTCATAACACCAGCTAACTAGCTGGCTAATGTTAGCTAGTCAGCTAACTTGCTAAATAGCGATTTTCGTAAATTAACTTTATGACCAAAAAATATGCACAATCGTTTGTCTCTACATGAACTAAAATATTCCTCTCAATTGTAAATTTTTTGCTTGACTCGTTATGATGTTAAAATTACTTACACTTGCTTCCGCCGTAATGTTATGTTAGCCATCTTTGCTGAAGAAAGTCACCAGGGACGGGTAGCTCGCGTCAAATTCGTAATTGAAACCCCTCTATATGATTGGTCATATAAAAACCTTGGGACCCAAATGCATAATGAGTGCTGTAACTCCCCCTTGTGGTGGTCTGGAGCAATGACGCCATGATGCTGGGTACCTCTAAGTCCCGCGGTATAAGTTCGCAACTTTTAAAGGAGGAACCACTGTATACACTCACTGACGCTCCCTGCCAGTCCGAGGCGGGTCCCTTTCTGCTGCGCTTAATCTGAGTGTGGTTACCCTGAGCCGCGTCTACTGTAGACCCTGTGTGCAGTTAACCTCGGTCTCCTCAGGAACGATCAGTAAGCGGAGTTAGCGTCCCATCCTCGTCGCCAATTGTTGTGGTAATTCTAACCAAAAGGAAGAGAGGTTGCAGATTCTTTCAAACAACACTTTATTTAAGATTTGTAAAAGATTGAGCAGTTAACTATGCACTTCAACAGTTGGGCAGTTAATGCCCAACGAACAGTGTCGGTTCTCAGCTTTTATAGAGAAGTACATCCTTTTTGTATATGTGCCAGTCAGCAGATAGTGTGTAAAAGGCAATTAGTTGTCTGTGCAGATTTAAGATAGCATGAGGTTGATAGCCAGAGGGCTCAACCGTCTAACTGTATTCACAACAGAAAACACTATCATGTGCTCCTTTCTGCAAGTTTCCATACATGTGACTTCCTGTAGATAGTAAACCCACGGGATGTCACATGCTGCGGTTGCACCCAAACGGCTCTTAGCTGTAAGTCCAGTCTTATGACTAAGCAACACAAGACAAGCCTGTAATTACTTCGCCACTATTGGCCTATTTATTGCCTTACCTCCTTACTTAATTAGCACACACTGTATACAGATTTTTCTATTGTGTTATTGACTGTACGTTTGTTTATCCCATGTGTAACTCTGTGTTGTTGTTTTGTCGCACTGCTTTGCCTTATCTTGGCCAAGTTGCAGTTGTAAATGAGAACTTGTTCGGGACAGGGGGCAGCATTTTCACTTTGGACGAATTGCGTGCCCAAACTGAATTTCCTCCTACTCTGTCCCAGAAGGTAATACATGCATATTATTATTACTATTGTATAGAAAACACTCTGAAGTTTCTAAAACAGTTTGAATTATGTCTGTAAGTATAACAGAACTCATATGGCAGACAAAAACCTGAGAAGAAATCCAAACAGGAAGTGAGAACTCGATTTTCAAAACAGTGCCAAATGATATCACTTTTAGTTATGGATGAGCAAACACTTCCTAGGGCTTCCACTAGATGTCACCGTCTTTAGATTCTGGTTATATGATTCTACTATAAAGGAGGGGCTCATAGGAGCTATTTTACTGAGTGGTCTGGAGTAATTCTCGGTCTCATTGAGCGCGCTCACGAGAGAGAGTGCTCTCGTTCCAATGCTCTTTCTTCAGACAATGAAATTCTCCGGTTGGATCCTTATTGATGATTAATGTTAAAAACATCCTAAATATGGATTGCATACATCATTTGACTTGTTTCTACGACCTGTAACGGAACTTTTTGAGTTTTTGTCTGGAGGGATTGCTCGTGCGTCATGAAAATGGATTACTGGGCTGAACATGCTAACAACAAGTGGCTAAATGATGGACTTTATGGAACAAATCAGTCATTTATTGTCGAACTGGGAATCCTGGGAGTGCCTTCTGATGAAGTTATTCGAAGGTAAGTGAATATTTATAGTGTTTTTGTAGCTTCTGTTGACGCCAAAATGGCGGCTATTTCTTTGGCTGGATTGTGCTCTGAGCTCCATTCTCAGATTATTCTTTTTCCGTAAAGTTTTTTTTTTTTTTATCTGACACAGCGGTTGCATAGAGGATAAGTTTATCTTTAATTCTGTGAATAACACTTGCATCTTTTATCAATGTTTATTATGAGTATTTCTGCAAAATCACCGGATGTTTTGGAATCAAGACATTACTGCACGTAACGCGCCAATGTAAACTGAGATTTGTTTTAATATATATATGCATATTATCGAACAAAACACACAATACATGTATAACATGATGTCCTATGACTGTCATCTGATGAAGATAATCAAAGGTTAATGATTAATTTTAACTATGTCTGCTTTTTCTAACTCCTATTGTTGGCTGAAAAAATGGCTGTGTGTGTTTGTGACTTGGCTCTGACCTAACATAATCATATGTTGTGCTTTCACTGTAAATCATTTTTGAAATCGGACACCATTGGGTAGATTAACAAGATGTTTATCTTTCATTTGCTGTATTGGACTTGTTAATGTGTGAAAGTTAAATATTTCTAAAAAAATATTTTTGAATTTCGCACGCTGCCTTTTCAGTGGAATGTTGTGGGTGTTCCGCTAGCGGAACCCCTGAGCTAGAAAGGTTAAATAAAGGTGAAAAAAAATATTATAATAATTAACATATAGCAATGGACAATTCTCTAAGTAAAAAGAGCATAGTATGTCTAATTAAACAATATAGTATGTAATGAATATTACATTTCCACCACACCTCAAAGCAGGTGTTTGGAGGATATATTGGCATAATTTGCCGGCCAATATAATAACAACACCCGTGCCAATATATTCTCCAAACATTGGCTTCTCTGGCATTATCACTTAAAATGTAATACCACCCAGTTCTGAACCAACTAGTATAAACACATGTTTCTTTACAGACATCGATCCAGTCACTTCATGGACAGCAGAGGGATCTAGAGATCTAGATACAGGTTTAACGGACATCAAAGAGTAACTGACCTGTCTGTCCATCTCCCTCCCGGCTTCGTCTGCCTTGCTGAGGTAGAATCGCAGCTTGTCCGCAATCTTATCGCTAAGTTTCTTCACGATGTTGAGCGTGCGCTTGCACAGCGCCTGGCCCACGGGGTCGAAGAACACAAAACCAGGTCCGCCTGCTCCCCTGGAGAGACACGTAAAGATAAGAGGCAGCCCAAGGTAGTGATTTTCTAAAAGATTAAGAGTTATTTCAAAAGGCATCCTCTTTGTTACACCCCCCCACCCACCCACCAACATACCAGAATGATTACACAAGGTGATGCAGTCCTACCTATGTGATGTGATCAGGGTGTGTGTGTTCGTGCGTGCGTGCGTGCATTTACTGTATGTGAAGCCACACCAGAGAAGGGAACGAGTCCCCGTTCAACAGGCCCGGGATGTCCACGAACGTCACCAGACTGAACTTCTTCTGCTTTTAGGTGGGAGATCTCAGCATACAGGTAGTCCGTAACATCGACAACACACGCCAACTGGGTCAGCAGGCCCCAATTCGCTCCCTACCCCTCCCCCTTGGACCTAACCCTTTAACGTTAGCCGATCTGTAGTGTATGGATAGGTATAAGCAGTGTAGTGGTGGACCTTCCACCATATTGCTTCCACCTTACATATCTGCAAACATTAGCGGGTTAGAGTCCAAGAGGAAGGGGTGAATTGGGACTGGCTGTGTGCATACATACAGAACTGGATTCTGGACTAAAGTGTGGCCCTTCTGGAGAACTTGTAGGTGATAAATAAGAAGTGGAGTCCCGCTGAAGGCTGTCAGCTCCAATGTCTGTTTTATTTGTTACCCATAAAGCCGCAGTGCGGTCAATACTTGGAAAGCCGAGGACGTGGCCCTAGTCTGCGAGAATGCAAGAACTGTCCATTCAAAATTGTTAAACTAAATGATTTTGCATACTCCTGCAGTAACAATTATGATTCATCGTTTGTAAACTACTTCAATAACCCTCTGATTTGATCCAGAGCTAGTAGTACACATTGTTTGACCCACTCCTCAGGCAAAAACATGTCCTCAGAGATCAACCCTCAATTTGACTCTGGGATCCCCATTAGTTGACGCCATAACGCCAGCTAATCTTCCTGGGGTCCAACACAGAACTAAAAAGACATTACAAACAATTAGAATTGTCATTAAGACATTACAAACATTTAACAATTAGACATTACAGACAATTAAAATACCTGACAGGTAATACATTTAACATTCAGTAGATGCTCTCTAGTCTCTGTCCAGTAATATGGTCGAACACATTAGATGTACTTTTATTGTTTTCTTGAAGGTGGATTTACTTTTTGCCTGAAAAATGTGAGTTAGTAAAGAATTCCATTCAGTGATTGCTCTGTATAAAACTGTAGATTTGTCCTTGACCTGAGGGGTATCAGGGGCCTTGAATTAGATTGAATCATGTCTTAACATCCCCATCTGCAGAGAGTTCTGTAGTCATAGTTACCCACAACAGCTCTTCAACTGGCAGCTTTACGGAGGGGAGGGAGACATAAAGCTAGCCAGTGAAGAACGACTGTGAAGCAACGCACAGCGGTGGTAACATGACTCCACATACACACACACATACGCATACACATTAAATGTAGCTATGACAGACCCTCCCCCTCCGGCCAACCCCTTCCCTCTCAGCATCAGAACAGGATGGATGAATGTTGAAACACATACCTACCCTCCTCCTCTCCCATTGGGTTGTCACAGCCTTGTGCTGCTGGTGCACATCAGCATTCCCAACATTCTCCTGCATCAACATGGCTGCTCTGTGCTCGCTCCCCTAATGCATCAATCTCCCCAGCGGCTCGAGACGAGACGTCTCCATAGATTTCCACCAACAGGACTTGTCTCCATTCACAACCCAACCAAGACTCAAGGGCAAGGTCCCGTCAACGGCACAACCAAGCTGCATGTCAAACACAGTTACCGAGTTTGAGCTCCTGTTACTGCACTCCAGTAGGGTCCAGTTATAAGACATTAAGGATCCAGCGCAGACACCTGTGTCTGCCCCTATAGGGGTTGACAGACACGAGACAACTTGTGCTACTTGTCATTATACAAGAAATTCTAAAAATAGCCAATCAGATAGATTGGGTACAGACATGTTCCTTTAATAGATTACTTAATTGTAAGCAGCCGTAAATAAGCCTCTTGAAAGATGAAAAGGTAAAGAAAGAGACATTCTACTCTGGCCCTGCTAGCGCTGGGCGCCTCAGACAGAGGGATACATACCCGCCATATCCAGTGCACCAGGAAAAGGCCAAAGGCTGCAAAAATGCAGCATCACCCAAGACTGCTAGACAAGGCGGCCCTGAGGGGCAGCATAGGACAGGGGCTGCATGTATCAAGCATCTCGAAGTAGGAGCTCTGATTTAGGATCAGTTTTGCCTTTTTAGATCACAATGAATCAGATTACATGGACAGGTGTAGCTGATCGTAGTTTGATACATATGGCCCCAGAGTAATGTAGTATAAGTATACACAACCAGAGTTGGACCAAACCGATGGCTGTCAAAACAAATCATTTCTTGACAGGAGTTTGATTAAAGACTGGTGTTCCAACACTCTGTGGAAATGATACTAGGCATATTGTTTTATAAAACACCTGTTCCACAGAAGTGAGTACACATTTTCTGTTCTGACAACTGCTCAATCACCCTTCACTGCAAGGCGTACTGAATAGTGGCAAGCAAATAAAGAAACGCATCTTAAAAGACAGTATAAACCAGCAAACAAAAGCCAATAGTCTCACAAAAGATGAAGAAGGATATCAAACAGCGTTTCGATGAGTCATCCTCCAGTGCCTAATAACATCTCAACATGTCTTTGGAGAGAGGCATTGGTGTCGGGGTGGTGTGGAGATAAATGGCTACTGTATCCAGGACAGATCCATGATGATTCTCCGGCGGCAGCGGCTGAGGGTGCCTTGGCTGCTCCATCTCTAATGGCCGTGACATTTCTCAGCCGCTCCTCCTCCTGTCGTCCCGACTCCACCGCACTGCCGTCAATGGGGTGTGTGACTCACAGCTCCGTACAGTACAGTGTGCACTCTGCACCCGGTGAACCCTCTCTCTCTCAGTCTCTCTCTGTACTACACATCTCACTGTCAATGTGGCACCACACTGCACAGCCCTCCCCTGGCCCGAGGCACCTTGGGCACACCCACCCAGAACATATCTACATTGTGATTACCACATACCTAGTAGCCACCATACTGGAGCTCCAGCCTACTGCAGTGTCACATACCGTACGTCATAACGGCCACCATGCTATTGGTGTGTATGCATGTGTGCTGTTGTATTGTTGGGGATCTGATTCATTCTGTCACCCTCCCTTTGTTTTGCTGCAGACACATCATCTAGCTATCTTCTAAGTGTCATATCCTAAGATGATAGCAGTACTTGTTGTGAAACAATATATACGTAGTGTTATTTGTCCTTATCTGATGGTCCTATGTAATCCCAATAATTTCACCTCCATCTCATAAATACAGAAAAGAGATTGAAAGGCAAGCACACAGAGTCTGTAGGACAGATGACGTGGTAAATTCCCTGATATATTCAGAGGACACGTCCTAGATGGCACCCTATTCCTTAGTGCAATACTTTAAAGAAGCAACCAGAGACTATGATGACTCAGAATTGAGCATTAGCATCAAGACGAACAACCTATAACCTCTTGCTCCTATCAGACAAACACATGCTATAGAGAGAAACAATTAACAGTAGGTTACTGTGGTCATCTTTGGATCTTCAATAAGAAATCAATGCATTCCAAGTGGATTTGATGTAATGTTCTGATACTGTGGACAAAGTCACTTGGGTCAGATTTACAACTTTAAGCCTCCGCACCAGTGAACAGTTTACCACGAAATGGTATTTATTCAAGTGTGAATTTTAAACGTGTGTTTTAAACCTCCCTTAACAAAACAGGTGGACACTTAACAGGTGAAAACTTAGCAGACACTGTGGTGGTTCTGAGGTAAATATGCTTCCCATAAGAATTATGGACAGGAGCACACAGAAGTGTCATTAAGTTACAGGTGGGCAGACTTTCCTGCCACTGTGAAAACGAAAATGGGTGTCAAAATAGGAATACAGCATAAACAGTGAAATATAGGCCCAATATAAAGCTGTGGAAATTAGACGGCAATCAATCTTACTAGGGCCTCCCGGGTGGCGCAGTGGTCTAAGGCACTGCATCGCAGTGCTAGCTGTGCCACCAGAGATTCTGGGTTAGAGCCCAGGCTCTGTCGCAGCCGGTCGTGACCGGGAGGTCCATGGGGCGGCGCACAATTGTCCCAGCGTCGTCCGGGTTAGGGAGGGTTTGGCTGGCAGGGATATCCTTGTCTCATCGCGCACTAGCGACTCCTGTGTCGGGCCGGGCGCAGTGCACGCTGACCAGGTCGCCAGGTGTACGGTGTTTCCTCAAACACATTGGTGCGGCTGGCTTCCGGGTTGGATGTGCAGTGCGGCTAGATTGGGGAGAAAAAAGTTTTTAAAAAATGTTAAAAATGTAATCAACTATGTTATTACTCACGCAAGAGAAAAATATAAATTGTGCCACAAAAAGACTGGAACTCCGGAAAGAATTTCAATCCACAGGGGAGGACCTACCTTTAAACTCCAGGAGTGGTCGGAAATGGGGGTAGAGATGGAGCGTGGCGTTTCCCTGTGGAAGATAAAAAGATGGTGAGAGAGGTGGTAGGAACAGACAGACAGTGTCTAGGTACGTGTGGACTTGTTGTCAGAAAGATGTCTTCCTCCTTCTGTAGCCAGGCGAGGCGACACTCTTGATCTCAATGACAGGGGCTTTTCTGTGGCTCGCACATGGCTTTAAGCCCTTCCTGTATATAGTAGATAATCCTTCACTATAATTATATTATTCATCTTCATTTCTTTCACAATAGTAGGGGAGGGAGAGATAGAAATAAGCTTTTTCCCGAGCCTAATCATACTGCAGTTACACCTCTCTCTCTCTCTCTGTGCTCTCTCGCTCTCCCCTCTCTCTATGTGCTCTCCCTCTTCCCCCCCTCTCTCTATTTCTCTCTGTGCAGCCCAGCTCCTCTGAGGAAGGAGCAGCATGCAGAGCGAGCTATCACCACTGTCAGTACTGTTATGTTAACACAGGCATGCAGGCATCACTTCAGCGAGTAAAAAAAGTGGCCTCTCATCGCATTGTCTTGTACAACTATATGGAGTACAAATAATGTAGAGTAATATCAATATCAGCAAATCCCACAACATTGGTTGTGTAGATCCAGCTGTATGCCTCAATTCCAAATGAGTGGAAAATATGTGAAAGTGTGATGTCCCTTTAATAACGTCATAGCACCAAAGCTGTCAAGAAGATTTCCTGAATATATACAATAGCATAGCAATGGCAATAATGAATTACATTCATGGAGCTTATAACAGTAAACCATTGGTAAGCAATCATTATTATAAACAAGGTTTATTATTATGCTATTCAATCACCACTGGGTGAATACAAAATCAGTTTTTCATAGCATGGTTCAAATTCAAAAGTGCTTTGAGAGACATTCAGAGCAGTGGTGGCATGGTGCTATAAACATACCGTCAGTGATTCTCTTTTCCAGCTGTTTGTGATAAATTTAAATCCCTGTGTTTTGATGGCAACGCCTATTTTCTGAACATGTTCTTCCACATACCTGAAATAGCAGCGATTGAAATTGGGTCAACAATATACTCCAAATTGACATTAATTTCATCACCGGTGAAATCACATCAAACTTGCTAATATGAACGAATATTCATTTCAAATGTATAGGTGACCATATGAGATTCAAGATATTCTCCAAGGATACAGTGATAACCATGACAATGTCAGACAAATAAAACAGAATCTTTCAATGTCATCCTGTATGTATTAAACACAAATACATTTACATTCTTAGGTAATTCATACCCTCAATAATTTGCTTGATGCATTTCCATTAGGAAATGTCTCAGATAATCACCTGATTGTTAGGCCACAATGTCAAGGCTAAAATCTTGTTGCACCTCCAATCCCTGTCCCTGCATTGTCATTTGTTTATTTATTTCCCTCCATCCTTCCTTAATTTTCGTTTTCGTCTCACACCCGACTCAGCTCTTGACTGTGGTCTAGCCTGCTCTGGCCCTGAACAGCTATTGTGAAAGTAGAAATTGGGGAGTTATTTGACCAATTAATAATGGAGCTCTTTCCAGCAGTGGTTCCCCATTATCATCACAATGATCTTATACCCTACCCCTGGGATGAATTTCAGTGTTTGGGGAGAGTGACATAATATCACTGGATAGTGACAGAAAACGCTTGTTGATTTGAGTAGAATATTCAAGCAAGGGTAACACTTTGTTTGACGTAAGCAGAAACGTTCAAATGAATGGCTACTTTGTTGCACAGCAGACATGACCAATATGCACAGCTGTTTGTTAATGGATCATATATTTGTGCAGCAACAGCTCGCCAACTTTACGTTTTTGCCGTCGAAATATAAATTGTGGCATTCTCACAAGATTCATTCACTGGGTGTGGTCATCACGGATTCCAGAGGGACCTTATATAGACAGGTGTGTGCCTTTCCAAATCATGTCCAAACAATTGGATTTACCACAGGTGGACTCCAATCAAGTTGTAGAAACATCTCATGGATAATCGATGGAAACAGGATGCACCTGAGCTTAATTTAGAGTCCCATAGCAAAGGGTCTGTTTTTAATTTTTACTACATTTTAACAAAATTCGAATAACCTGTTTTCACTTTGTCATTATGGGGTATTGTGTGTCGATTGCTGAAGAAAATGTTTTATTTAATACATTTTAGAATAAGGCAGTAACGTAGCATAATATGGAAAAAGTCAAAGGGTCTGAATACTTTCCGAAGGCACTGTACATACAGATCAGGCGGCTTTCTTTCTTTTACACAATACTGTAACAGTTATGGGTCATGCGAGCTGTCTACCAGTGTCTTAGCTATTGCTAGCTACCTACCTATCCGCCTGCTGTGTAACGGAGTCCTAGCTTGCTAGCACTCAGTGTCCTAAACGCCTGCCGAACACCTACAACACTGGCCCTCGCCGTCGTTAACAGAACTGCGGGAAAACACTACCCAACAAGCGGGGTCTACCGGTGTGCTAGCTAGCTACCTCTCCCGCCTGCTGTGTACCGGAGTTCTAGCTAACACACAGTGTCCTTCGTTCCCGCTTGCCAAACGCCTACAGTGCCTTCGGAAAGTATTCAGTCCCCTTGACTTTTCCCATAACGAAAACAGGTTTTTAGAAAGCCTCAGAGAATAACATCGATCTATACGCTGACTCGGTGAGTGAGTTTATAAGGAAGTGCATTGGAGATGTTGTACCCATTGTGACTATTAAAACCTACACTAACTAGAACCCGTGGATGGATTTGCTCAAAACTAAAAGCGTGAACCATCGCATTTAACCATGGAAAGAGAACTGGGAATATGGCTGAATATAAACAGTGTGGTTATTACCCCGCAAGGCAATCAAACAAGCGAAATGTCGGTATAGGGACAAAGTGGAGTCGCAATTCCACGGCTCAGACACAAGACGTATGTGGCAGGGTCTACAGGAAATCACAGACTACAAAAAGAAAACCAGCCACGTCACAGACCCCGACGTCTTGCTTCCAGACAAACTAAACACCTTCTTTGTCCGCTTTGAGGATAATACAGTGCCACCGTCACAGCCCGCTAACAAGGGCTGCGCCCCCCCCCCCCCCCTCCTTCTCCATGGCCGAAGTGAGTAAGACATTTAAACGTGTTAACCCTCGCAAGGCTGCTGGCCCAGACAGCATCCCTAGCCGCGTCCTCAGAGCATGTGCAGACCAGCTGGCTGGTGTGTTTACGGACATATTCAATCGCTCCCTATCCCAGTCTGCTGTCCCCACATGCTTCAAGATGGCGACCACTGTTCCTGTACCTAAGAAGGCAAAGATAGCTGAACCTTCTGTCATCATGAAGTGCTTTGAGAGACTAGTTAAAGATCATATCACCTCCACCTTACCGGCCACCCTAGACCCACTTCAGTTTGCATACCGCCCCAACAGGTCCACAGACGATGCAATCGCCATCACACTGCACAATCCTATCTGGACAAGAGGAATACCTATGTAAGAATGCTGTTCATTGACTACAGCTCAGCATATAACACCATAGTACCCTCCAAGCTCATCATTAAGCTGGAGGCCTGGGTCTCAAACCCGCCATGTGCAATTGGGTCCTGGACTTTCTGACGTGCCACCCCCAGGTGGTGAAGGTATGAAACAACATCTTCACTTCACTTCGCTGTCACATATACATTCATTTCAGTACAGTACATTTCATTGAGATAATAAGGTATTATGTTGAATACAAACTTAAAGAAGAGGCCAGAGCAAAATATGAAACAAAATTTTTATATATTGATCAACGGTTTATCAAATCAAGTTTATTTGTAGAGCACATTTTAAAACAACTCTAGAGTGCAAAAATGCCAAACAGTGGGCACACAATGAAACAAACAAAACATATCAGATACAATGAATAAGAGTACATAGAAGTCAAACTGGGCAACAACAATGGTAAGATACAATTATGTGAAGTGCAGTGGACATAGAACTGGTGCTCTCCTGATACAAAGGGGAAACAGGGGAAGCAGGTCTACAAATCCTTTACTTTTAGTAGAAATACAGGTAAAATAGAGACTCAGATGCTGGTTAATTTAGGCTGTGGCTAGATTTAATTTCCCAGCCTGAATACAACTCAAAAAGTCTTGAACTCAAAAAAAAGTATTTGCTATTAAATGTACTTAAGGATCAAACATAAAATTACATTTGAAGGTTTTGTAAACCTATCAGATGCTTAATCATTTTAATAAACTTAAACCTCCTCTTCAGACTCCTCACTCTCTACCGCAATCACCCTCTTTACACGGTCCATGAAGTCTGGCCTCCTGCTCCACACAGCTTTTATTGGATCATACTACCTGATCTCTGGAGAGGACAGCTGGACCATAAGGAGATCTGACAGTGTATCAGACTTTAGGTTGGACGGCCAATCGGTTTTTTACTCGCCAAACGGAAAATCTACCCGCATTTGGCGCTTGGCGGGTGTTCATTTCGGACCCTGGTATACAGATATGCATCTGTTGGTCACAGATACCTTAAAAAAAGATAGGGGCGTGGATTGGAAAACCAGTCAGTATCTGGTGTGACCACCATTTGCCTCATGCAGCGCAACACATCTCCTTCGCATAGAGTTGATCAGGCTGTTGATTATGGCACGTGGAATGTTGTCCCACTCCTCTTCAATGGTCATGCAAAATTGTTGGATATTGGCAGGAACTGGAACATGCTGCCGTACACATCAATCCAAAGCCTCCCAAACATACTCAATGGATGACATGTCTGGTGAGTATGCAGGCCATGGAATAAATGGGACATTTTCAGATTCCAGGAATTGTGTCCAGATCCTTGCTACATGGGGCAGTGCATTATAATGCTGAAACATGAAGTGATGGTGGCGGAACGACAATGTACCTCAGGATCTTGACACGGTACCTCTGTGCATTCAAATTGCCATTGATAAAATGCAATTGTGTTCATTGTCCGTAGCTAATGCCTGCACATACCATAACCCCACCGCCACCATGGGTCCCTCTGTTCACAACATTGACATCAGCAAACGGCTTGCCCACACAACGCCATCTGTGAAACTGATTCATCCATGAGGAGCACACTTTTCCAGCGTGCCAGTGGCCATTGAAGGTGAGCATTTGCTCAATGAAGTCAGTTACGTCGCCAAACTGCAGTCAGGTCATGACCCTGGTTTTTTATTTTTATTTATTTTATTTTACCGTTATTTTACCAGGTAAGTTGACTGAGAACACATTCTCATTTGCAGCAACGACCTGGGGAATAGTTACAGGGGAGAGGAGGGGGATGAATGAGCCAATTGTAACCCTGGTGAGGACAACGAGCACACAAATGAGCTTCCCTGACACAGTTTGACAGTTTGTGTAGAAATTCTTTGGTTGTGCGAACCCCCAGTTTCATCAGCTGTCCGGGTGGCTGGTCTCAGACGATTGTGCAGGTGAAGAAGCTGGATGTGGAGGTCCTGGGCTGGCATGGTTACACGTGGTCTGCGGTTATGAAGCTGGTTGGATGTACTGCCAAAATCTCTAAAACAATGTTCAGAGGCAGCTAATGGTGGAGAAATAAACATTACATTTTCTGGCAACAGCTCTGGTGGACATTCCTGTAGTCAGCATGCCAAGTACACGCTTCCTCAAAACTTGAGGCATCTGTGGCATTGGGTTGTGTTGCAAAACTGTACATTTTAGAGTGGCCTTTTCAGTGGCAACCTGTCATTCAGGGCAAATCATTGAGTTAATAAACATGGTCTCTTTTTTGCTTTCTTGAGTAAGGCAGATTCAAAATGCAGGTGTTTCAGCCTAGCGCAGTCCTTTCTGTGGTGGTGGGGCAGCCAGCAGAAAAGAGTGGTTAGAGCTTTGGGCCAGTAACCGAAAGGCTGCTAGATCGAATCCCCAGCTGACAAGGTAAAAATCTGTCGTTCTGCACCGGAACAAGGCAGTTAACCCACTGTTCCTAGGCCGAATTTGTTCTTAACTGACTTAACTAGTTGAATAATTTTTTTTTATTAAACCCGTTTGCCAGCTCCAGGTAGGCTACACAATTGGCACAAATTAACTTGCAAATTAACTCCAGTGATATCGTCATTTCAACAAATGTATTGTATCAAATGGTAGCCTACAGTAGCCTACAATGGCATATAAATGAATAGGCTTATTGATGGCTAACAGAGGCAAATGTATCATTCTTCACATTTAATGTCAGTTTCATTGAGGACTTTTCCCTTTAAAAAGAACCACGCGATAACTTCCATTTCAAACGTCCACTCGCGCAGTCCCCGACACCCAAGAACTGAGCATGCGTAAAACAGTTCTCGCTTGATTTTTTATTTAACTAGGCAAGTCAGTTAAGAACAAATTCTTATTTACAATGACGGCCTACCCCGGCCAAACCCGGACGACGCTGGGCCAATTGTGCGCCGCCCTATGGGACTCCCAATCACAGCCGTATGTGACACAGCCTGGATTCGAACCAGGGACTGTAGTGACGCCTCTTGTACTGAGATGCTGCGCCACTCGGGAGCCATTTTTTTAAAAGTGAAGTCGACATTACAATGGAGTTTAAACCACCTCAAGCGAATATATGTAATCCACCCAAAGTTGTTTTCCAATGCTTTGTCTCCATTATTTATTGATGTGCATCAGTTCTAGAGTGTTAATATGTTTAATGGGGAAAAAAATTGGGGAAAAAATAGGTGTCTCCATAATGACAATCTAAATAGCCTACCTATAACTGGTAAAAGTTGTCACGACTTGCGCAAGTGCTGCTCTTTCTCCTCTCACCACTCACTCACTTTGTGTCACTGCCTGACAGTCAGCAGCAATAGAAATAGCCCAATTTTCTCCCAGGACATAATTTTCAAAGTAGCCCAATATTGGGAAAACCGCGAACAGGGCAACCCTGGGTATTATGACTCATACTGTGGCACTCCATGCATGCTGAAATCTACACCCAACAGCACTGCTGAAATCTACACCCAACAGCACTGCTGAAATCTACACCCAACAGCACTGCTGAAATCTACACCCAACAGCACTGCTGAAATCTACACCCAACAGCACTGCTGACATCTACACCCAACAGCACTGCTAAAATCTACACCCAACAGCACTGCTGAAATCTACACTCAACAGCACTGCTGAAATCTACACCCAACAGCACTGCTGACATCTACACCCAACAGCACTGCTGACATCTACACCCAACAGCACTGCTGACATCTACACCCAAGAGCACTGCTGAAATCTACACCCAACAGCACTGCTGACATCTACACCCAACAGCACTGCTGAAATCTACACCCAAGAGCACTGCTGACATCTACACCCAACAGCACTGCTGAAATCTACACCCAACAGCACTGCTGAAATCTACACCCAAGAGCACTGCTGACATCTACACCCAACAGCACTGCTGAAATCTACACCCAAGAGCACTGCTGAAATCTTCACCCAAGAGCACTGCTGAAATCTACACCCAAGAGTACTGTTGAAATCTACACCCAACAGCACTGCTGAAATCTACACCCAACAGCACTGCTAACATCTACACCCACCATGACATTAGAACTTTGCACTGGGTGAAATGGCATGAAAAGAGTATGTCCATACCTTACATGCTGACTAGAACGTGCATGCGCATGCGCCATCACGAACATGTTGATTTTGTCCATCCACACCAGACGAGATCAGGACCCGCAGGTTTAAATATAAAAAGAACTCTGAACCACCTATATTAATTTGGGGACAGCTAGCTAGCTTGCTGTTGCTAGCTAATTTGTCCTGGGATATAAACATTGGGTTGTTATTTTACCTGAAATGCACAAGGTCCTCTACTCCGACAATTAATCCACAGATAAAAAGGTAAACCTAGTTAGTTTCTAGTAATCTTTCCTCCTTCAGTCTCCTTCTTCTTTGGACATTATATGGCGGTTGGCAACCAACTTTAAGGTGCATTAAAGAGTGGGGACCTCAATTCGTCTTTCAATCACCCACGTTGGCATATGCTCCTACAAACCAATGAGGAGATGGAAGAGAGAGACTTGCAGCGCATCACGAGTCAAAAATAGAATAAAGTTCTATTTTAGCGCCTGGCTACTCAAACGTGCGTTCACCGCGTGAGCAGTTTGGATGAAACGCGAGCGATGTGGTCAGCATGAAGAAACTAATGTCCGTTGGCATGGAATAGCGTTTGGCTGGTGCAAGGAGTCTGGATTGCCAGGCAAATGTCTGACAGTAGTACTTAAGACAGTCAGTATAGTATGAAGATAGGCAGAAACTGCTTCTTCAATAAAAATCCCCGATCACGCTTGTAGGCGATGTCATGTTGTCTAGCTAAACTCAGATACATATAATTGGGTCTAACAGTCGTCTCGCGCAGAACTGCAGATGTTGCATAGTTGTTTTTGACGAAAATCAAAACGTGTTAGTTTATCACTTTCACGTGGTTGGAGTAATAACATGTTCAGATACATAAAAGTTTGGCTCGAAACTAGGTTGTGCCTTTAGATTTCGAGAAAATGAACAACTAAGGAAAGAAAGTTTTGCTTATTTCATTGACTTCTCTAACCCCAAACCCCGGCCTGGTATGCTTGGAACGCTTCGCCCGTAGAACGGTTTACAGTATTTATTTAGTAGGCTATACATCAAATAATATAAGTAATTTAATGCAAGGGTCTCTTTTGTCTACAAATTGGCTAAGAATTTAGACATTTTGACATTCCAAGTCTAATGTTTGTGTAAACATGCAAGGTTATTGTAGGATAGAATGAAAGGTATCTAGTCCCCATAGGCTCAATATGCTAGTCAATACTGAAAAAATATGTTTCAGTTTTTTCCCATTGTGAAAATGTATTTAGAAATGGAAAGGATTGATATTATAGCAAAAACATGTAGATCCTATCTGGCAACAGTTAAATGACCATGCTGCTGACCAAGAAGAGGCTTATGAGCTTTGTTGGTCACTTCACAAACAATTAGGTCTTTATGATCAAAGAGGGAAATTGCCTCACTAATGAAAATGGGTGAAATCCCATATTTCCATATTATATTCTACCTCTTATCATTGTTTTTGTTTTTGTACATGGTTTTAGATCAAAATAATGGATAGTCAACCTCAGTGGAGAGTGCAATTTCTTAACTTGTTTCACATCAGCTTGAGGTGAATGTACTGCATAGGCTACTGGTAGCACAGAGTAAAATAATGTTGATGTGTGCTGTCAAACGCCCTAGTGATAATTATACAGCATAAGCCTACAATGGAATCACACATTAGAACTGCTGTGTGCCCTTGGCTGTTACCAGGCAATAAAGAGCCTAGGTTTTTTTAATCCATAAGTAGGTTGCAGTTGCCTAACTTTCATTAATGGTGCCTATTGAATGTTCTGGCTCAATTAACCAAAAATGGATAGTAATGAAGAGTCTGCAGAATTAAAGAAAAGGGTAGGCATAACAGATTTTCTTTATTTATTGATATAATGACAAATAAAAAAATAGCCTGTTTGATGACAATATCCACACAGAATGGATTATCTGTAACCGGTGTGTGAGAGAGGAATGCCTTTCACACAGTCATAATCAACGGTTTCTGTGTAAAGAGTGCAGAATTAACTTAGACTGTAATTCGATGTTATGCTCAGACGATGGGACACTGATTAAAACAACTGATCAATTGTATTATAGTCAGTATATTTACTGCGCATCCAACCACATTCTCGAAAGGCATTCTGCTTAAGGATGAGTACGTTTGCACTTGTAAGATAGATAGATAGATAAATGTATTTTGCTTGACAGCAAAATCTATAGATTAAACAAAGTACAGGACTCAAAATGACTAAAACAGATACGGAATATCAACCTTTGCTTGAAGGTATCACAGAAACAAAACAGAAAATTAAGGTACGTATAATAATACAATAACAATGTGTTATTACTATATTAGTAATAATAATGACAACAGTAATAACACAGTAATGACAATTTATTATAATTACTACTATTATGATTACTATTATTATTATTACAATTGCTTGTAATGACAGTTTAAAAGTGAATTATAGGTTACATAAATGTATTATAATGCATATCAACTAAGCCCACTGTTTTAAGTGTCCTTCATCTGCAGATGGGGCCTGAAATTATTAACTTATTTAAAGAAACCTATAGTTTACTTCATTGTCTACACTTGGCTATTGTAATTAATAACCTTAGCTAAAATATAGTTGATCTGTACTTGTGCCTCATTTGAACTTCTGAAAGCTATCTAATAGTAAAATATGATAATGATTAGGCTGCTCTTGTTGAAGATATCCTTTTTCTGTTAATAATGAATGTTGAAGAGTACTACTGCACAGATTCTGTACATATTATGGAATGCTAATCCACCAATTATGTGTGTTATTGGTTTCAGTGTCCTAACACATCCCTTCTACTGGCAATTTGTGCAGCTTGCATCGGAGGAACCTTTCAATATGGTTATAATATTTCGATCATCAATTCCCCCACCAAGGTAAGACATTATTGTCCATATTTGTCTACTTAAATTGACTGTACGTAGATAGCTAAAGAGGAGAGGTTTAGTTGTTATTGAACTGATGAGATGATGATGAGGACATTGGATAATAATTTGTATTTTGCCCTCATTGAACCATGCCTGTGTGTTCAGAAAACAGTCACAGTCACATGCAACCCTGGAGACTATATTCCATTTCAATCTTAGGTCACACTACAAGGGAATCTTGACTAATCATTTAACACTAACAAGAATACTCTTTTGAGTAATTCTTTTTTAAATTCTACCATGTAATTTCAGTAGCCTTGTGTAACTGTTGTGTAACTGTTGTGTGGTTGGTACATTTCTCACACACATTCAAGGGCACAGATGTAGGATTTTAATTTGATCTATATGTTCACAACAAAATAATACTGCATTAACAGGATTTAAACATTTAGTGCATAATGTTGCTTGATCGGTGGTTATGCCAAAAGTAGGTTACATGAAAAGTACAATACTATTAATATAACTGTAGGTTTTCAATGAATTTATGTAAATCACAAAGCTCATCAGCATTTCCTGCGGTGCAGGAAGATTCTCAGCAACAAAAGAGTGATCAAATTAAGATCTTACAACTGTATAATAATACTAAAATAAGGAAAATGATGATTACATTTCAGCTGTGAGCAATGCATTCTCTTTTCAAGGCAGTATTGAGTAAGGGACGCCTTCTTTGTCCAGTCTGTGCAGAATTTCATCAACCAAACCTGGCTGGAGCGCTATGAAGAGAACATCTCAGAGCAATACCTCACTCTACTGTGGTCCAGCATCGTGTCCATTTTCACAATAGGTGGATTTATTGGAGCGACTATTGGTGGAACACTGGCTATTAAATTTGGGAGGTATAGAGAAGTGTTTTGTTAATAGTGGCTACTGGCTATAATTCCCATTTGGATATTTGTGTCAGTTTCCAATTTTACACATAGGCTATTATTACTATTTTAGCAATATCCATTTGACTGTATGTATTTTTTCTATCCAAACAAGGCACTTTCAATAAATGTTGAATTAATGGCAAATATTCTCTATACCCTGATGCAGACAGCTTGTCTGTCGAAACATTGGATATTAGGTTATTAAATAATTGCATCTGAGCTCCTAGAGTGTGCGGCTTTCCTTTAATTTTTCAAATATTCTCTGTGTCACAGAAAAGGGACACTGCTGATGAACAATGCATTTGCCTTACTGGCTGCTCTGTTGATGGGCCTGAGCTATCCCACTGGATTATTTGAACTGCTCATAATTGGACGATTTTTCATTGGAGTAAATGCGGGTAAATATGTCAGTTAGTTAGTCAAGTGAAGTGTTGACATCAGCAGTTTGCAGTCTTTATTTCTAAGATGAGTGTGTTGAAAAATATAGATGTATTGAAGGTTCTGTCTTGCCTGTAAGTCAATGTGCCTCACTTTGTTCTAACAATCTGCTGATTTGCAGGCATTGGCATATGTGTTCAGCCACTGTATCTGGGGGAAATCGCCCCAAGGGCACTTCGTGGCGCCATGGCGATGGGGACCTCTATTTTCATCACTGGGGGCATCCTTACTGGACAGGTGATTGGGCTTAAGTAAGTTAAGATCATCCTGGACTAAAGCCTACCTCGCAGAGTACTTTGAAATGAAGACGGTGTATAATGTCTTGTCTGCGTTCCCACACTAAATGTGTCTATGATCCTGCAGTGAGCTCCTGGGTAAAGAAGAGTACTGGCCCATCCTACTCTCCACCACCTGTATCCCAGCGTTCCTGCAGCTCCTCATACTACCCTGGTTCCCAGAGAGCCCTCGCTACCTGCTGATCGACAGAGGGGATGACGTTGGATGTGGAACCGGTATGTTTCAATCACATGTAAAAATCCCTCTCACATAAGAACTGACAACTTGTCTTAAAACAACATTAATAGTGCTTTACACTATTTTGACAGAAAAAAAGTTGTTTCAGTGACAAAGTAGGAAGGAACAAAGTGTGCAAACCTATATTGTAACCTACAATCATTGATCTAAAAAAGAGAGCTGAGCTGTGTCACTCTCAGTCCCTGAACATTGATTTGACATGGTGCACATGGTGGAAACTTTGGAGAGGGTGATCATTCCACCTTTATCTCAGATCAGAAGGGTCGGAACTCTGAAACATCAATTGTACAAATATTTCCCCTTGAGAGACATACCGGGTCAAGCATATGACTGCAGTACATACTATAACAGAAGGTTACACTGCTAGGCAATGTCTCTCTAGTCACACAATCCTTGATTCTTAAAGAAATATTACTGTGTATCCCACTGTGTCTGATTTGGTTGGCTGGGTGAATGAGTGGATTCCTGTTTGTTATGAGTGTGAGGGATAACAAATTAACCATGGAGAGGAGAGGGACCATGTGAGCTGTGTCTTGTGTTCCTTGTGGACAGCGATGAAGCAACTCCACGGCACAGATAACTTTGACCGCGAGCGGGAGGACATGGAGAGGGAGAGGATCAGCGCTATGGGGATCAAACCCAAAAAGCCCTGGGAGCTGTTCATGGACCGCAGCCTCCGCTGGCAAGTCCTCACCATCATCCTGATCAATGCCGCCCAGCAGCTCAACGGCATCAATGCTGTACGTCAGCAGCAGACCAATTCACCACATGACCCTATGAGCCCTCAGGGCTGCAATGTTTCTCAGTATAAACGCAAGTCAGCTGAGATGAGAAGATGTTGGTTTAAATGTACAATATTCCATTCAGTTAGAACCCTTTTGGGTTTCATGTAGAACCCTTTCCACAGAGGGTTCTAGATGGAACCCCAAAAGGTTCTACCTAGTACCAAAATGGATTCTCCAAAGGGTTCTCCTATGGGGACAGTCAAAGAACCATTTTAGGTTCTAGCACTTTTTTTTCCTAAGAGTGTATGTATGCCCTGTATAGTCTATATACTCTATAACTTGCATGTCCAGGAGGCTATATGAATTTAACGCGAGAGTTCTGTAAATGGAATATTGTACACAGAGGGTTCTACATGGAACCCAAAAGGATTCTACCTGGAACCAAAAAGGGTCCTAACTGGAACCGAAAAGGGTTCTCCTATGGAGACAGCCGAAGAACCCTTTTGAAAGCGTATTTTTGTCAGAGTGTAGGGTATGGTATACACTTTACAATATAGGGTATAGTATGAAGCCCCTGTGTTTAATTCGTTTTCTATAACTCTCTCTTTTTCTCTCGCTCTTGAAGATTTATTTCTATACAGATTATGTGTTTGAGGAGGCTGGAATTCCAGAGGTTAACATACCCTACGTAACTGTGGGCACAGGAGCCTGTGAATGCCTCACTGCCCTTACCTGTGTAAGTGTCAACTATTGCTCAGAGTACAGATACTTTATATCCAAGTATTTAGAAGCATGCATGGAGTATATTGCAGAGCGTATTGTCATGCAACCCCATGCCTCTTCTCCACATGACTGATCACAAATTGCATCATGCCATGGTGGTATTCCCACAATATTGTTCTCATAGAACATAAGTATTCATACGCCTTGGATTTCTTCACATTTTATTGTGTTACAAAGTCGGATTCAAATGGATTTCATTGTAATTTTCTGTCAACAATCCACACAAAATAATATTTTTATTGTATTTTTTAGACTAATAGAAATGAAATAACAAAAATATGGTCGTTACATAACTACTCAGCTCCCTGAGTCAATACATGTTAAAAACACATTTGGCAGCGATCTGGATTGTGCAACATTTCCCCATTTTTCTTTTCATAATTATTCAAGCTCTGTCAAGATGTTGGGGATCATGGCTAGAAAGCAATTTTCAAGTCTTGCCATAGATTTTCAAGCAGATTTAAGTCAAAACTGTAACTTGGCTACTCAGGAACATTAACTGTCTTCTTGATAAGCTACTCCAGTGTATATTTGGCCTTTTGTTGGAGGTTATTGTCCTGCTGAAAGGTGAATTCCTCTCCCAGTGTCTGGTATAAAGCAGACTGAAGCAGGTTTTCCTCCAGGATTTTGCCTGTGCTTAGCAGCATCCCATTTCTTTTTATCCTGACAAACTCCCCAGTATTTGCCAAGCATACCCATACCATGATGCAGCCACCAACATGCTTGAAAATAAGGAGGTAGTTACTCCGTGATGTGTTGTGTTTGGCCCAAACATAAGGCTTTGAACTTAGGCCAAAAGGTTTATTCATTTTCCATGTTTTTTTTGCAGTATTACTTTAGTGCGTTGTTGCATACAGGATGCATGTTTTGGATTTTTTTCATGCTGTATATTTGTATTCAACTTTTCACTCTGTCATTTAAGTCATTATTGTGGAGTCAGTGCAATGTCGTTGATCAACCCTCAGTTTTCTCCCATCACAGCCACTGAACTCTGTAACTGTTTTAAAATCACAAATGGCCTCATGGTAACATCCCTGAGAAGTTTAATTCCTGTCCTGCAGCTCAGTTCAGAAGGACAACTGTATCTTTAATGTGTCTGGGTGGTTTTATACATAATCCACAGCATAATCATTAACTTGACCATGCTTAAAGAGATATTCAATGTCTGATTTGTTATTGTTACCAATCACTTCCCTTCTCAATGAGGCTTTCGAAAAGCTCCCTGGTCTTTGTAGTTAAATCTGTGCTTGAAATTCAATACTTTATTGGGGGACCTTACAGATGTTGTATGCATGGGGGACAGAGGAAGGGTTAGTCATAAAGAAATTATGTCAACCCCTATTATTTCACACAGAGTGAGTTCATGTAACTTGTGTGATTTGTTAAGCCAAATTTTACTCCTGAACTAATTTATGTTTGCCTGAACAAAGGGGCTGAATACTTATGCAGTGACTATATTTTAGTTATACCATTTTTATTAACCTTAGTTAAAGATTTTTCCCACTTTGACATTACAGATCATTTCGAGTAGATTCAATTTAATTCCATTTTAATTCCACTTTTAACACAATAAAATGTGAAGAAATCCAAGGGTTATGAATACATTTGCAAGAAACTGAATGTTACTATTCATCCAATGGATTAACATACAGTTCATTCAGAAAGTATTCAGACCCCTTCACTTTTCCCACATTTTGTTACATTACTGCCTTATTCCAAAACTGATTAAATAAAAAATGTTCCTCATCAATCTACACACAATGCCACATAATGACAAAGCCAAAAAATCTGAAATACCTTATTTACATAAGTATTCAGACCCTATGCTACGAGACGCAAAATTGAACTCAGTTGTGTCCTGTTTCCATTGACCATCCTTGAGATGTTTCACCTGTGGTAAATTTAATTGATTGGACATGATTTGGAAAGGAAGACACCTGTCAATATAAGGTCCCACAGTTGACAGTGCATGTCAGAGCAAAAACCAAGCCATGAGGTCGAAGGATTTGTCCTTAGAGCTCTGAGATAGGATTGGGTCGAGGCACAGATCTGGGGATGGGCACCAAAAAATGTCTGCAGCATTGAAGGTCCCCAAGAACACAGTGGCCTCCAGCATTCTTAAATGGAAGAACTTTGGAACCACCAAGACTCTTCCTAGAGCTGGCCGCCGGGCCAAACTGAGCGATCGGCGGAGAACAGCCTTGGTCAGGGAGGTGACTAAGAACCTGATGGTTACTCTGACAGAGCTCCAGAGTTCCTCTGTGGAGAGGAACCTTCCAGAAGGACAACCATCTCTGCAGCAGTCCATCAATCAGTCCTTTATGGTAGAGTGTACAGACGGAAGCCACTCCTCAGTAAAAGGCATATGACAGCCCACTTGGAGTTTACCAAAAGGCACCTAAAGGAATCTCAGACCATGAGAAACAAGATTCTCTGGTCTGATGAAACCAAGATTGAACTCTTTGGCCTGAATGCCAAGCGTCACGTCTGGAGGAAACCAGGCACCGCTCATCACCTGGCCAATACCATCCCTACGGTGAAGCATGGTGGTGGCAGCATCATGCTGTGGGGATGTTTTTCAGCGGAAGGGACTGGGAGACTAGTCAGGATCAAGAGGAAGAGGAACAAAGCAAAGTACAGAGAGATCCTTGAAAACATGCTCCAGAGCTCTCAGGACCTTAGACTGTGGCGAAGGTTCACCTTCCGACAGGACAATGTCCCTAAGCACACAGTCAAGAAAATGCCAGAGTGGCTTTGGGACAAGTCTCTGAATATCCTTGAGTGGCCCAGCCAGAGCCCGGACTTGAACCCGATTGAATATCTCTGGAGATACCTGAAAATAGCTGTGCAGCAACGCTCCCCATCCAATCTGACAGAGTTTGAGAGGATCTGCAGAGAAGAATGGGAGAAACTCCCCAAATACAGGTGTGCCAAGCTTGTAGCGTCATACCCAAGTAGACTTGAGGCTGTAATCGCTGCCAAATATGGTTCAACAAAGTACTGAGCAGAGTGTCTGAATACGTATGTAAATGTGATATCAGTTTTTTAATAATTTTTTATACATTTGCAAAAATGTCTGTTTTTGCTTTGTCATTATGGGGTATTGTGTGTAGATTGATGAGGGGGAAATAACAATTTAATCAATTTTAGAATAAGGCTATAACTTAACAAAATGTGGAAAAAGTGAAGGTGTCTGAATACTTTCCGAATGCACTGTACTTAATGAAGATACCAGTGGTGTGATACTAGGTATGACTGGAAATGTGTTAATTAGGTTTTTCAACTAAGAAGATCATATATTTCTCCACGGCTTGTCTGCTGGTATGTCATGTGAGATGCTGTGTCTTTCAGGGCATGCTGATCGAATCTCTGGGACGAAAAGTGCTTATCATCGGAGGGTACACCCTTATGGCTTTCTGGTGTATTTGCTTCACTCTGACCCTCACCTTCCAAGTAAAGCATCTTTGATCTAACAATTCCATTTTGTGTGAATGTTTTAAATCAGAAAAAGATACATGTATTGCACTTATGCATTTTTAAATGTGACTTGCTAGTTTCTGTAACATCAGCAATATTATGTTTCTATACCCTTGTGTGTTACCATAAGAAAAATTATATAAAATAAATCACGTTGGTGTTGCCAACCCTGAATGTGGCTTGGATGGCCATTTTGGGAACACTAGTTTGTTTATGATTTTATTGTTGTGTTCTTTCCTTGAACACAGGGAGCAGGCCCATGGATACCTTATCTTAGTATGGGATGTGTCTTTGCTTTCATACTGAGCTTTGGCATGGGACCAGGTAACCGACAGAACTTACGTATAACTAATCTATGCCAGTATGGTGTGATCTCGCAGCAATATTATTTATAATCTGATTATAAATCCATTTAAAACTAACACTTTAGCTCAGGTTCTAGGTCAATTCAGGAAGCACACTGAAATTCAAATTATTTTCAATGCTTTTCAATTAGAACATTTTGAGTTGAAATTTGGTTTACTTTCTGAATTGACTGGAATTGAAATGGAATTGACCCCAACCCTGCTATACCTTCACTTTGTCCTTTGCAGGTGGTGTGACAAATATCTTGATCACAGAGTTATTCACACAAACCACACGGCCTGCTGCGTACATGATCGGAGGGTCCGTGAACTGGCTCAGCTTCTTCTTCATTGGCATGGCGTTTCCATTTATTGTGGTAGGTTCCAACTGTTTCGTGATACTTAACATTTAAAATAAGGTGGTTACTGTTAGGTTATATGTATTGATATCAGATTAGTTTTATTTAAGTACCGTTGACTGATATGGAATTAGGATATGGTTGTTTTGAAAGCTGGCTTTAGATGGATTTGGTCTGCTCTTCTACCCCCACAGACTAAGTTGCAGCAGTATTGTTTCCTGGTGTTCTTGGTTGTTTGTGTCTTGGTGGCTGTATACATATTCCTGGTAGTCCCCGAGACGAAGAACAAAACCTTCCTGGAGATCCAAACAGAGTTCCAGTCTGGAGAAAAGAGGAAGGCTTCCAAAGCTGACCACAGCCCAAGGACAACGTTGTTGTCAACCCCTCTGTGAAACAGAGCTACAGTGTTTGCTGCAGGGACTTGTCAAATGTGTACCACACTATGAATATCTCCCTGTCATTTGGATTTTTTTAAAGTTCCAGAATGTTCAGTCTTTGTCAGGGATCGTGATTTTGAAGAGTAGACATTATGATAATGGAACACAGGAAACAACATTTGGTGCTGTTAATGTTACTGTTAAGTCCAGATCCACAACATATTGGATCCGTTTTTACAAATATACTAATGATTTAAGGCTCAGTAGTTTAACATATTGGTCATATGGTATTAGCTGCTCAGGATTACATTATAAGAATTTTACTGGAAAATGTGTTGACATTTGATCTATATCTGTATCTGCCAACATCTGTCAATTTACCTAATGAATTAATAAAATACATTTTGAGATGACTATCCTCCAAGTCCATATTTCCAATAAAATCTGTCCCCAACATGTCAGTCTCCTAAATGAACACATGGAGAGAGGCTTACAAGTTTGCAGCCCACTTTATATGAGGCAGTCTATGATTTCATGGATTTAACTGGACCATACCATACTCCCACCCAAATCATCTCCAAACAAACCAGCACTCAGTTCAATGTTTTTGTGCTTACACACTTACAGCATCATATTGTAGTGTAGTCATAATGTGTTGTTAGTTTACTTACTTTTTAGTTACTCAACATTTAATTTGAAGTTGGATTACCGAGATTAAAATCAATAGAATCACAGCCATATGGCCATTCCAGGGCATGTGATAATGAGGCTGTCTAGAAACTGAACAAAGGAATCATTCATGGTCAATAGGACAAAAAATGCCATTGCAGCATTATAATATAAAACAAGTGGTAATATTAAAATATAATAAAGAAATTAGCTAATGACAAAGTGAAAAAATGTTTTTAGAAATGTTTGCAAATATCTCCTTTACATAAGTATTCACACCCCTGAGTCAATACATTGTAGAAGCACCTTTGGCAGCGATTACAGCTGTGAGTCTTTCTGGGTAAGTAGCTTTCCACATATGGATTGTGCAACATTTGCCCATTATTCTTTAAAAAATTCTTCAAGATCTGTCAAATTGGTTGTTGATCATTGCTAGACAACAATTTGCAGGTCTTGCCATAGATTTTCAAGTAGACTTAAGGCAAAACTGTCTGCCTTCTTGGTAAGCAACTTGTGTAGATTTGGCCTTGTGTTTTAGGTCAGTGGTTCCCAAACTGTGGGGCGAGGGGGAGCGCTCCAACTGGCGCACTCAGTCCGGCTTTCAACTTACTAATAGAACGTAATAACAATAGAATGCACAAGGTACAATTGCGAAATTGGTTAGTGCAAACCTACAAAATATTTTGCAAACTATTTGAAGTTTGTGTCATGAACAGTGCTTGTGCCCATAGAAATAGACGTGGCGTACGCTCGCGGGATGTTCCCCAATGCTGGAAGGGGGGCCTGAGTGAAAAAGTTTACGGACCCCTGTTTAGGTTATTGTCCTGCTGAAAGGTGAATTCATCTCCCAGTGTCTGGTGGAAAGCAGAATGAACCAAGTTTCCCTCTAGGATTTTGAGGTTTATTTTTTATCATAAAAAACTCTACAGTCCTTGACGATTACAAGCATACCCATAACATGATGCAACCACCACTATGATTGAAATTATGGAGAGTGGTATTCAGTAATGTGTTTTATTGGATTTGCCACAAATATAACACTTTGTATTAAGAACAAAAAGTGAATTGCTTTGCCACATTTTTTGCAGTATTACTTTAGTGCCTTGTTGCAAACAGAATGCATGTTTTGGACTATTTATATTCTGTACAGGCTTCCTTCTTTTCACTCTGTCAATTAGGTTAGTATTGTGGAGTAACTACAACGTTGTTGATCCATCCTCAGTTTCTCCTATCACAGCCATTAAGCATCCTTCACTCATGCTACCAAACATACCCTCGTAAAACTGACTATCCTACCGATCCTTAACTTCGGTGATGTAATTTACAAAATAGCCTCCAACACTCTACTCAGCAAATTGGATGTAGTCTATCACAGTGCCATCCGTTTTGTCACCAAAGCCCCATATACTACCCACCACTGTGACCTGTATGCTCTCATTTAGCTGGCCCTCGCTACATATTCGTCACCAAACACACTGGCTCCAGGTCATCTATAAGTCTTTGCTAGGTAAAGCCCCACCTTATCTCAGCTCACTGGTCACCATAGCAGCACACCCGTAGCACGCACTCCAGCAGGTATATTTCACTGGTCATCTCCAAAGCCAAGTCCTCTTTGGCCGCCTTTCCTTCCAGTTCTCTGCTGCCAATGATTGAAACTAATTGCAAAAATCACTGAAGCCGGAGTCTTATATCTCCCTCACTAACTTTAAGCATCAGCTGTCAGAGCAGCTTACCGATCATTGCACCTGTACACAGCCCATCTGTAAATAGCACACCCAACTACATCATCCCCATATTGTTATTTATTTTGTTGCTCCTTTGCACCCCAGTATCTCTACTTGCACATTCATCTTCTGCACATCTATCACTCCAGTGTTTAATTGATAAATGGTCATTATTTCACCACTATGGCCTATTTATTGCCTTACCTCCCTAATCTTACTACATTTGCACACACTGTATATAGATTTTTCTATTGTGTTATTGACTGTACGTTTGTTTATCCCATGTGCAACTCTGTGTTGTTTGTGTCGCACTGCTTTGCTTTATCTTGGCTAGGTCGCAGTTGTAAATGAGAACTTGTTCTCGACTGGCCTACCTGGTTATAAATAAATAAATATAATAAAAACACTAACTGTTTTAAAGTTCCCATTGGCCTCATTGTGAAATCCCTGAGCAGTTTCCTTCCTCTCCGGCAACTGAGTTCAGAAGGAGGACTGCATCTTTGATGTGTCAGGGTGGTTTAATACATCATCCACAGCATAATTATTAACTTGACCATGCTTAAAGATATATTCAATGTCTGATTCTTTATGAGGCTTTTGAAATGTTCCCTGGTCTTTGTAGTAGAAACTGTGCTTGAAATTCAATACTTGACTAAGGGATAGATAGATGTACAGTGGGGAGAACAAGTATTTGATACACTGCCGATCTTGCAGGTTTTCCTACTTACAAAGCATGTAGAGGTCTGTAATTTGTATCATAGGTACACTTCAACTGTGAGAGACAGAATCTAAAACAAAAATCCAGAAAATCACATTGTATGATTTTTAAGTAATTAATTTGCATTTTATTGAATGACATAAGTATTTGATACATCAGAAAAGCAGAACTTAATATTTGGTACAGAAACCTTTGTTTGCAATTACAGAGATCATACGTTTCCTGTAGTTCTTGACCAGGTTTGCACACACTGCAGCAGGGATTTTGGCCCACTCCTCCATACAGACCTTCTCCAGATCCTTCAGGTTTCGGGGCTGTCGCTGGGCAATACGGACTTTCAGCTCCCTCCAAAGATTTTCTATTGGGTTCAGGTCTGGAGACTGGCTAGGCCACTCCAGGACCTTGAGATGCTTCTTACGGAGTCACTCCTTAGTTGCCCTGGCTGTGTCTTTCAGGTCGTTGTCATGCTGGAAGACCCAGCCACGACCCATCTTCAATGCTCTTACTGAGGGAAGGAGGTTGTTGGCCAAGATCTCGTGATACATGGCCCCATCCATCCTCCCCTCAATACGGTGCAGTCATCCTGTCCCCTTTGCAGAAAAGCATCCCCAAAAAATGATGTTTCCACCTCCATGCTTCACGGTTGGGATGGTGTTCTTGGGGTTGTACTCATCCTTCTTCTTCCTCCAAACACGGCGAGTGGAGTTTAGACCAAAAAGCTCTATTTTTGTCTCATCAGACCACATGACCTTCTCCCATCCCTCCTCTGGATCATCCAGATGGTCATTGGCAAACTTCAGACGGGCCTGGACATGCGCTGGCTTGAGCAGGGGGACCTTGCGTGCGCTGCAGGATTTTAATCCATGACGGCGTAGTGTGTTACTAATGGTTTTCTTTGAGACTGTGGTCCCAGCTCTCTTCAGGTCATTGACCAGGTACTGCCGTGTAGTTCTGGGCTGATCCCTCACCTTCCTCATGATCATTGATGCCCCACGAGGTGAGATCTTGCATGGAGCCCCAGACCGAGGGTGATTGACCGTCATCTTGAACTTCTTCCATTTTCTAATAATTGCGCCAACAGTTGTTGCCTTCTCACCAAGCTGCTTGCCTATTGTCCTGTAGCCCATCCCAGCCTTGTGCAGGTCTACAATTTTATCCCTGATGTCCTTACACAGCTCTATGGTCTTGGCCATTGTGGAGAGGTTGGAGTCTGTTTGATTGAGTGTGTGGACAGGTGTCTTTTATACAGGTAACGAGTTCAAACAGGTGCAGTTAATACAGGTAATGAGTGGAGAACAGGAGGGCTTCTTAAAGAAAACCTAACAGGTCTGTGAGAGCCGGAATTCTTACTGGTTGGTAGGTGATCAAATACTTATGTCATGCAATAAAATGCAAATTAATTACTTAAAAATCATACAATGTAATTTTCTGGATTTTTGTTTTAGATTCCGTCTCTCACAGTTGAAGTGTACCTATGATAAAAATTACAGACCTCTACATGCTTTGTAAGTAGGAAAACCTGCAAGATCGGCAGTGTATCAAATACTTGTTCTCCCCACTGTATGTATGGGGGACAGAGGAAGGGGTAGTCATCATGTCAACCCCTATTATTTCACACAGAGTGAGTCCATATAACTTATGTGATTTGTTAAGACAAATTTGACTTCTGGTCTAATTTAGGCTTGCCTAAATAAAGGTGGTGAATACTTATGCAATTACTATATTTTAGTTATTTAAAGGTGCAATATGCAGAAATCGCTCTGCTATTCCCTGGTTGCTAAAATTCAAATAGTTCACCTACGTTCAATTGTGACAAAACAAACAATGTATAGTGTAGAGAATCATTTTACCATCTAAACCGATGCAAAATATATTTTCAATAACCAAAAAGAAAGTATCTTCAGCTGTTTGAAACTGGTGTACAAAACCGAAAGTAAAAGAAGCAAAAACTGAACTTAAAAACAGGATTCGAACTTGCAACCTTTCGGTTACAAGTCCAACACTCTAACCACTATGCATGCCAGTCTCTCTTGGCTAAAAGTAGAGGAGAGACTGACTGCATCACTTCTTGTTTTTCTAAGAAACGTTAATGTGTTGAAAATTCCAAATTGTTTGCATAGTCAACTTACACACAACACTGATTTACCCCATCAGACATGCCACCAGGGGTTTTTCACAGTCCCCAAATCAAGAACAAATTCAAGAAGACGTACCGCCATGATTGCATAGAACTCCCTTCCGTCTCAGATTGCTCAAGTGAACAGAAAACCTGATAAAAAAAAACAGATAAAGCAACACCTCATGGCACAACGCATCTTCCCTACTTGACCTAGATATTTTGTGTATGTACTGATATATAGGCTGTGTGAGATGTTTTAAATTGATCAAATCACATTTTTTAGTGGTCACACACATGGTTAGCAGATATTATTGCTTGTGTAGCGAAATGCTTGTAGATAATTCTATCCTTGAGGTGTTGTCTATTAATTCATGTTCTGTATAATGTAATGTTTCATGTTTTGAGTGTACCTCAAGAAGAGTAAGCTAATGGGATCATAATAAAATATCAAACTGATGGTTTGTAACTTCCATAATGTTGTTTTTACAGCCATATGATCTACTTTGAAAACTGAGCATAACCTGCAAAGATTTACTTAGAAATGAGATGTAAAGCGTTCTAACAAAGATTTTATAGCTAATTGTTCTGTCGTTCTACTAACATGTACTTTTTTAATAAAATCTAAAAGGATCATGGGCAATCTGCTGCCAGTGTTGCCAACTTAGCGACTTGGTCGCTATATTTAGCGAGTATTCAGACCACTCTAGCGACACATTTTCAAAAAAGCAGCTAGCAAAAAATCTAGCGACTTTTTCTGGTGTTATTGGAGACTGACGTGAAAGCACGTATCGTTCTTACTCTTCTCAACGAGCAGCAGGTGCTGCGTGGGCCCCACCCCCGCCCCGTCACAAAGCACTCATAGGGGGCCCACGCAGCACCTCCTCATGCAGCAGTCCCTCCCAGCTGCAGTCAGAGCAGGAGATGTTCACCCCTCCGCGTCCAGACTGCAAATGAATCGCGCATGCGGGAAGCTGCCGCTGGCTGATCCAGCCCTGGCTTACATTAAAAAAAAACAATTAACCTGAATTAGGGCCAGACTAGCTACCATAATTTTCTCACATTGACAGTTTTTTCTATTGTCTCTTTTTGGTCGATTTAGATTGTTAATGTAGATTGTATACCAAAAAAAATAAAAAATGTTATGGCTAAAAATGTTCATGTTTTACTGTGACTTGTTCCTAAGTGAGGAACCTACAAGGTTAAAAACCAAACCAAATCAAGAAAAATAAAATAAAAAACGAGGTAACTCCACCAGAGTCTCTCTTTAGGTCACTTTTGCCAGTCCCAAGCCCAGAAAAAGGAGGAGGGTTGGAATTGTGACATTATTTTTTCTATTATTATTTTATACATACGATAGAAATAAGCTGCCCCTGAACAAGGCAGTTTTTCAGCAGAAATGCTCCTAGGCCGTCATTGAAAATAAGAATTTGTTCTTAACTGACTTGCCTAGTTAAAAATAAATGAACTTGTCTCAACTTTTTATATAGGGGAGAATAGGACTCCACAGTATACAAAACTAAATCCCATGCAGATGGTCGACAATGACTTTGTTCTGACTGAGATAAGATTCTTGATTCACGGTCAGATCCTACTAGTTGAAGGGTTTAGAAATTGAAAATAAAAGGACATTTCCCCTCCCTCATCTTGTTATAGTGATGCCATATTAAAATACCTGCCCACCAAATACAATGTCCCAAGTAAACGGTATCCTCGCCACCTGGAGAGGAGGGCGAGAGTGGATGAGTACACAGCCCGGCACCATACCAACACACCACCACATGCAACCAAGGTCTTTATCATGGAGGTAAGGCTCGCTCATGGAACACACTATGCTTTATGGCAGGTAAAATGTAGCCTAGTCCCACTGCCACCATCTCTTTGCAGCCTAGATATTACACATAATTGCAATACAAAGACTTTTGTAGGCAATGTTATAGCTGATGTTCTGTGTCTGTTGTTGCTGGCACACAATGCTGCTTTGTGGTGTAGGTTTTACTGCCCCGTATGACAGGGCAGCCCACAGACCCACTGAAGGTGGAGAGGGCTTTAGCAGACCTGGGTGACACTCTGGAGAAGCTGGAGAACATGTTCCTCAAGAGGCAGCCCTTCCTCTATGGAGATGACATCAGCCTGAATGACCTTGTGTGAACTCATGCAGGTGAGGAGCAGTGGACCAACTTCTCCAGCAGAGTTCAATCACTGGGTGAAGCATACATTTCTGCTGAAAATATGGTCCTACAACGCAGTCGAGGAACATTGTCTGTTTAACCACATACTATAGAATATTTAGATTCATGGATTGTCTGATTGCTACCCATTTACAGAATCACGTGAGTCAGCCTAAATAAATTGACTGCTTGCTCTCAGCCCCTAGGTGGTGTTAGAGACATACTGAAGGATCGGCCCGAGCTGGAAGAGTCGGGTCCAGGGGGGGGGACTCTTTTGACGAGGCACACACAGTGCTGTACCGTCTCTGGGACAGGTCCAATGCCAATCTATGGGATAATCTGAATATAGTTTGATATAAAAGCTTGCACAATGATTAACAGCAACACTACTCACAGATTAATGCACTGATTATGCTTGTGCTGTTCTTGTTGACCTAGAGATTGATGTTCTGTTTAAAGGCTCTATGGGTGAGTGATCAGAGTGCCTTACATGAGCCACTGTATGATATGATGCAAAATTAGTAGCTAGATGGTTCAGGTTAATGAACAAGAACCTTGACCTGGGGTGAAAATGTTCAATAGAGTAAGATTTTTTTATGATATACAAATCAAGAATTATGGGATGCACAACAATAAAAACCCAGTGGTAAATAACATTTTTGTACAAAAACAATTATTTACAAAACAGGAGGCAATTTCCAGTAGACATAGCTCCACATTGTTGCGCTGATCTATGAATGCTTCCATACAGCCATTACACATTAGCTAGTATAAGGCATAGCAGGCCAATTTTCAACTAACCTGTTCTTGGTGATACTTTCTTTGTTCTTGATATGGGAGAAAAGTACATCTTATAAATGTCCAGTTGCAGGTGGTTCTCCAAAAATATATTAAATCCACGTTTTGTATCGAGTGAGAAATGCAAATGCCTCTTGCACGTCTGCAGTTATTTGTTTTGGTCGCACTGTGTGACGCTCCGTCACCTACATGTGGCCGTATCACATAGAAACATCTAGTTCCTGCAAAGCTCTTGGGGAAACGCAAGATGCAGCTAAAATGGCGAGGGAACTCCTCACTCGGTGCAAACGTGGATTTAATATATTTTTGGAGAACCACCTGCAACTGGACATCGAGAAGATACTTTTGTCACTCTCAATTCTGGAGAAAAGTATCGCCAAGAACAGGTTAGTTGAAAATTGGCCTGCTATGCTTTACACTAGCTAATGTATAACTGCTGTATGGAAGCTTTCACATTCCACCACCGTAACAATGTGGAGCTAGCTCCACATGTGCCCACGAGTTGGAACTCAACATGCAGTAATCAAGTCAATTCCAGTTGATTGCACTATCCTGAACAGGGACATTGTGGGAATGATTACAGTGATGCGTGATGAAATGCAATATACTGATTTCAAGTAGGCCTAATTGCCAGAAGAAAAATATCAGGGGAGTCTCCAATGGGGAGACGAGGGTGGAATGTGGCTCATGTTGCCTCTGTGGATGGGCCTGGTCACCTCTTTGTTGGCTGCTGCTCTTCCTTATCTTCTCTTGACCTCTTTCCGGTTGAGGCCTAAAGTAATAAGAGACATACTTACATTTTGTGAGCAACACCATACTCTGGACAATATTGACATATGGCAAACCCTCTCCTGCGGGGACCATCAGATAGTTCACATTTTTGTTCTTGCCCTGCACTTAAGTACCTATTTCAACTAAACACCAAGAACTTGCTTAGTTAAAGCAGGCTAGAACAAAAATGTGGACTGTCTAGTGGTACCCCAGGAGAGGGGTGGGAAACTACTGTAGTAGAATGACATTGTTTCTCACTACTGTGGCATCTCCAGAGTCTGCTGTGGCATCGGCATCTCTGGAGTCCTTGGGGTACATGATGCCTTCAGCGATCTCCTTCATTGCCTCATCCTGAGATGGAGATTGATGGGATCAGAGATTACTCGCCATTGCCACTTACAACACTGCCTAGCCCAAAATACCCATTATGCAGTAAACGTACCCGCATTGATGGCACTGGGGCCAGGCAATGAGACAGCAATAAACCTTACCATCAGCCAGGGATGCTGTAAAGCCTCCTCAATGGTGAGGCGGGCATTGGGGTCCACTCGAAGCAGTTTCTTCACAACATCTTTGGCTAGACATGATTGGATAAGTAAAAGAAGTTTCGGACAACATTGAATTATCAATATGACTGTAGTAAAGTAGCAAAAGTTGTTTACAAACCCAAGACAGGTGGAATCCATTTCAAATGTATGTTCTCTAGCACACGTATGACAGAGCCAAACATGCATGCAGTACATTTTTAGGTCATTTTGATGAGGATTTACATTAGTCCCTTACCATCATCGGAGATGCCATTCCATTTTGATGGAATAAATGTATATATTCCCTGGGTGATCTGATCACTGACTGACAAACCAATTCGTGCATTAGGGTAGAATGGGGGATAGCCTGCCAAACTGTGAGGGGGAGAGAAGTAAACTTCACATATAAAAGTATTAACACTTATAAGTGAATCTGTGAACAGGAAAACTGTGTGCTGTTGAAAAGTAATCTTGGCCCAAGTTATTTGCAAATTGATTGAAATAGTTGCATTACAATGCCCTTAGTACACTGATAAGCCCGGAATGATTACATCAAGCATTACATCAAGCTTGTGACTCTACAAACCTGTTGGATGCAGTTGCTGTTTGTTTTGGTTGCGATTCAGATTATTTTGTGCCTAATAGAAATGAATAGTAAATAATGTATTGTGTCATTTTGGAGTCACTTTTATTGTAAATAAGAAAATAATGTTTCTAAACACTACTACATTAATGTGGATACTACTATGATTAGGGATATACCTGACTTTCCATAATCATGGTAGCATCCACATTAATGTAGTAGTGTTTAGAAACATTATTTTCTTATTTACAATAAAAGTGACTCCAAAATGACACTACATTATTTACCATTAATTTCTATTGGGCACAAAATAATCTGAAACACAACCAAAACAAACAGCAAATGCATCCAACAAGTTTGTAGAGTCACAAGCTTGATGTAATCATTGCGTGCTAGGAATATTGGACCAAATACTAAACTTTTGACTATTTTAATATACATAAGTGAGTTTGTCCCAATACCTTGGTCCCCTCAAATGGGAGGACTGTGTACATAAAGTGTTGTAATTTCTAAACGGTTCACCCGATATGGATGAAAATACCCTCAAATTAAAGCTGACAGTCCTGTATATCTACTACAGTCAGAGCAGCACTTATGTCTGTGATCCTGGCATGAGGAACATGGATCCCTACCACACAAACAGGACGACCCCTAAACTCCAGGCGTCTACAGCCCTGCTGTAGCCCACAGTGACTGCGTCTGTAAACACCTCTGGTGCCAGGTATGTGGGTGTTCCACAAAGGGTCCTCATCAGGGCAGACTCCTCCAGTATCTTGGACTGATTAAAGTCTGTGATCTGTCACAGAGAGAGAGGCCTGTAACTCTTCACTTCAGTGAGGCTATTCAACCAAGCTTTTAGTTTTTTTTCCTTCTCCAGATCTAGTGTGTCTAGAGGTCCACTTCAGGAGGGCAATGAATAAGTGGATAACTTTATCTACCCTCACATACTCTTGATCTACCATGATCATTCACTGTGGAAGAAAGACCCACATTGGGATTTGAGAAACCTTACCTTGATGACGCAAACATCATCGTGAGACGAAAGCAGCACATTTTCAGGTTTGAGGTCTCTGTGGATGATGCCATTGTTGTGAAGGTACTAGTGGAAGGAATGCGAGATAAACCAGTATAAGGAAGCAGTCGAATATCTACTCAAGTGACAGTATCTCCAGTATAAAACAAGATGTGTAAAGGTATGGCGTATTTTGACATTTCAACATCACACCGGAATGTATTTAATAAATCCTACCATGAATTTGCCTGGCTACCCAGACTCATTGCTCCGGCCAAATGCCACACCCACAAGCATTTGTTTCTTCTCCTCAATGAGTCTGGATTTGAATCCCTCCCCGACCCTTCTAGAACACGAACACATTCAGACCATCTGACTGGTCCTAGAAATCCAGAGCCAGAACAAGTGGGTAGTGAAGTTTGAAAATGTGTCATTGGCTTTGATACTCTGGTTAGAGACGATCCAATTGCTGATTACTTTATTTTGTACAACACCCATCGTCACGACTTCAATGATGGCAGATTCAGACTGAAGTATGTAGAAATTGATAAAGCAGCGGAAGCATTCAGTGCGAGTCGTCAGGCAAACCATAAATATCACTATTCTAACAATTCTGAAGGAAAAATTGAGAAATACATCAATCCACCCACCTCTACTGCTTTCAACATCTGGTAAAAATATAGCTTGGCAATCGGCTCCTTGATCTGTTGCTTGCTTTTGACCCTGTCGTAGAGTTCTCCACCCTCCATGCTGAAACACACACATGCTATCAGTTGAAACAGAAAACAAAGGGGAAGGGAAATACTATGCTTGTGACAATTATACTTCTTCAGAGGGTTACAGAAATTATTACACACAACGAAAATTATAATGGTTTCTCATTGATAAAAAAAAGTGTCTGCTTGAATGAAAAACTAAACTCACAGCTCTAAAACAATGTAGTAGGAGTCATCTGTTTGGAAGAAGTCTTTTGTTTTGATCAGACATGGCTGGAAAAGACAGGAGGCAAAAGTTACGCACAGAAAATTAGCAGGCAAATACTAGAGGTGGTGGTAGAAAAGTGTGATGTCTGTGGCTTTGTCCTGTAGAAAACATACGTTGAAAATGACTACTTTTATGGCATTTGATTACCCCAGGTAAGGAAACATTGTTGGACATGAAGAGCCATTGCTTTACTAGGCTCCTTGGCAGTTATTACATCATAATAAGTTCTAGATATAATACTTACATGGTCAATCTTTTGAAGGATCTGGATCTCTCGTTCTGCACTTCGTGTGGCAGTCTATAATTGAACAAAGATGAGTGTTACATTTATTGCATTAGTTAGTATTCATAAACTAGAAGAGGAGGAAAATGGTGATAAGATTTACGCCAACAGATGCCGGGAAATCTTTCTTGTTGATAGTCTTCAAGGCCACCTTTTTGCAAGTGGCCCTCTCAAAAGCCAGCTTCACTTCCCCGCACACACCACTGGTATAACAAATCATATTAGAATGTTATTCTGTAATTCAAAACAAAACCACGAGTAACAAGATTTAGTAAAATACACAAGTTAAAATGAATAAAATGCTCACTTACACTCCAATCGTTTTGGTGATCATGTATTTCTCGCTTAACTCTTTGGGTAGGTTGGACTGCTCATCCGCCATGAGATCAATGAACACAAACACTATTGAAGGGAGAAAATCAGTTGAATTGATTATTAATGCAAAGACTAAGGCCGACATCACCATTAAGGGAATGATGCAGCATACTTAATGTTTAGAGATACATGGAATATAGTGTCATGATGGATAGGGCCTCCTTGCTGCTATTTAAGTATCAGTGACCTAAACAGAAATGTATTGAAATAAACCTCTGGGGAACAAAAGGTACCTTTGTGGCGTTCTTCAGCTAGGGACAACACTGCATTGTTCGCTAGTGGCAACATTTTTCCTTTTCCAATAACTTTACCGTCAACAAACGTGCCATTGTTACTGTTGTCAAAGACATAGACAATGTTCTTCTCCTGCAAGGTAAAGATCTGACCGTCATTACGGAGCACACTGATTAACAAAACAATGGTCTTCCTTAAATAAAATACATAGATAGTGGTGAAAAATAAATCGACCTACTCGGAATATCCTAAAATGTTTATTGCTGTATGCAGCAAATCTGGATGATTTCCTCAGTATGGGGACATCAAAGGAATAGTTGCATTTAGTGTGCCTGCCAAACCAAGCGTCGTCCTCAACACAGTCTGAGGAAAAAAGTCAAACTAACACCATCACTTCAATAGAGGCTAAGAGAAGAGAATACACAGATGCTAGTGCTAGTTGAAAAATACAAAAAAAATCTCACTCAGTTGCCATATGGGCCACCTTCAGCAGGACACATTATTGCGCAATGTTTAAATGAACGGAAATGCTACTGATCTGAAAGACCACTTGAAGAACATTGTGATTACTGATTATGGCGGCTCAGAGGACGATGTTGTAGTGTGCTGCTGCAGTAGTTTTATGATTTGAAATGGTCACACACTTATTGATCAGGGCCGATTTCCCGATAGCAATGGAACTTAGTTTTACGGGTGTTTTAACAATACATCTTTCCTACAATGGCCGAAAATGTAACATGCGTTTCCCAAAACACCACACAGAGAAAACAGTTACTTAGTGCGTTGTTTTCTCAGTAGGTGGTAATATCTCCTAGAAAGATATTACCACCTACTGCTGCAAGTACTGAAGTGGCTTACTCTAATGCTTACCGAATAAAAATGCACAGAATCCCTGATTTGGGACATCATTGTGCACATGTTAGGCTACACATCATTAATTATATTGAGAAATTACAGATGGTAGGTAGCCTACAAGTAGCAAAATAGAACTCAATTGAACATGAAAATGCATTTTAATATAATCGAAATGGGCCTATAGCCTACTGTTTATATTTTTATTCTGTTTAGCAGAGATCTTGTGTATAAAGTGATGCGTGAGGGCAAAAAAAAGCATTAACGACACACTTAACTGTTCTACAAGTGGTCTGAGGCAGGCGTTAGATTACAAGCGCTTTCAAGTGCAACGTTAATAATGTTTTGGGAAACAACTCAGAGATTTAATGATGCCCCTACGAAGGTTCTAACAGTGAACTTAGCCTTAAGATGCTTTTGAGAGGCTCAAACAGACCTCAAAAGAATGTTCCCGCACTATTGTGGAAAACTTGTTCAGTACAAACTGCAGAAAAACGTTTAAATCAACTAAACTCCCCCAGTACTCACTGCCTAAAGGCATCCTAACCTCCCAGGTAACAGGTGCACGTCATGTGGTTGTTGAACTCACTGTGGGCTCTGAAGCCTCTCTGCATAGGCAGCAGGAGGCCCCAGGGCTGTGGCTCAGGCTCCTCTGGTATGGAGCCCAGGTCCCTAACAGGGATGGTGTCCACTGAACTGACAGTGCCAGACCCTGAAGATGACTGGCTGGCAGAGCCTGGAGCAGAGGAGGAGCTGGAGCCACTCTGGGACTGGGTCTGAGGCTGCGACTGGGTCTGGCTGCAAGCGTCTGGCTTCTCTTGGGACATGGTCAATATTTCTCCTCTGTCGGAGTCTATTAAAGTAAATAATAAACACACCACTCAGGTGATCGTCACATCTTTCAATTTTCCAAACAATGTGCCCCACATCCGTAAACTTAGCAAAGTCCTTATATGTGAGAATAGATGTGAGAATACAAGGCCTACATAGGGCGCCGTGCAGTATGAATATGAAAGCATGACAATGATATGAACGAATGATTATGAATTCACAGTGTGCGGTGTCTGGAAAATCCATGATCTTGGCAACTCCATAAATGAAGTGGAATTCATTCACCATACTCCATCTCTATACAAATACGTTTCTTATTTATAGCTTCTTGCTAACAGTGCATAGTATTATCTGGTAACCAGCCCTCGAGCTATCCTCACCAAACATGGATAGGAACCGCAAAACTAAATTAGTTTCACAGGTGTGCCAATTTCCGTAGCTAGCAAGTCTGCGAAATTAAGTGGTTGTTTGGTAGCCGAATAAATGTGACGGCTCGCTAGCTATAGTGTGTGCAATGGAACTATATTTTAAACATGATATTGATAAGAATGGCCATTTAAATACACTTTTCCACTTACCGGGATTTCGAATTAATCGCGGCACGTGTAGATTTGCCGGAGAAATTGGATCTCTAGAGACTCATGGGAAATGTTGTTTGTTTTTCATTTTACGTCACCTGAATTTTAGCAAGTGAGAAGTTTAGGATTTTCCACGTGATTTTCAGCAGCTAGCTAACGTTTGCTGCATGGATATACACATCTGATGTGGACAATGTAATTTTGATCAATTACCATTCTTATGACAAGTCATTTTGTCTACATCGAGTTATTAGCAAGTAGCTGCATTATTTCGGGAGTTAATAATCAAATGGACCGTGTCACACTTCTGTTTTTCGCAACCTAGCTAACGCTAGCTTTCCTTTCTAGCTAGCTACCATTCCATCGCCGATTGACTGGTTAACCATCAACATGGCAAAGCATAAAACATCTGCAAAAACTCTTATTATTGAAGATGGTAAGTTGTTAATTCCATAGCAAATCCAGTATAGATACTAAGCTAGCTATAGTAGTTAGTTGATCATTGTCCAGATGACATAGGCTACTTAATATTCACATCATTGTATGAGACAACACACATCCCATCTATCTAAGGCAGGGGCACATCTATTCAACGCCATCGAAGGGTGATCAGCGTGTGTTATTAGTGTTCGGTTTAAAACCTCTGCTGTGTTTGGCCTGGGTGGTTGTTTGAAATCATGCTGCTGGCATGGTGTTGGATGGCCAGTAGGGGGCACGCTTCCCCCTGGTCAAAGTACTCTGGCACGGTGCTGTCATTTAGTGAGACGTTCTGGACTCACAGGTCATTACAAATCACATGGCACTTGGAGTAGGGGCATTGCCCCCCACACATCCACAACATTGTCCAACTCTTGTATTTCTCCAATAATGACAACTAGACAGTTTGAAAATTACTATCATCCAAATATGTACCGATATGTCTTATTTCATAGATGAAGTCCGAGAAGATGGTGATGATATGAATCCCTTTTCCTTCAAAGAGTTCATCCGCAGTAAAAACCAAGGGGATCCAGATGAGAAGAAGTACCCAACGCGAAAGGTGCTGATCATTTTAAATGAACCACTGTTACATTCAATCCCAGAGATGAACTGTTACAAAGCATATGCATGTAATTTGGTGTTAGGTCATTGGAGGTGTTCATTCATTGGAAAAATGTCACAGCATAATATTCAAAGTCTGAAAAGATGGTCAGACTGTTCAGATTATTACTTTTGATGTAATTTTTATGTGAAGGTGACCTATATTCTTACTGCTGCATTTTGTGTTATAGGAGGCATATGGGCGCCCATTCCTGGCAGAGGGGGAATATACTATCCCGGGCCCTAAGAGCTTCGATCAAGACTTCCAGGGTCACTTTTACATAGACCCCGCACCGTTTCCTCAGTCTCTGGACAATGAGACAAAGGAGTGGGCTGGGAGTTACCAGCCATCAGCCATTGAGGAGGCGCATTAATTTAGACTGTGTGGCACTGCAGCAGCAGACAGCAGCACATACTCGGGTCAGTCTTCCCTGTGCACAGAGGAAGAAGAGGATACTTCCTTATCTGTATGGCAGGTGGTTGAAGAATTCTCACCAAAGACCCCCCAGTACAGGAGGGCACCAGTGAACTATGAGGGAGATGACGAGACATCCATGGCAGAGCTCTTCTACAAGACCAAGAAGAGTAGTACAGAGAATGGCCATAGGGATCAACAAAAGGTTATTTTCGTATCTCTCTCTTTGCTTACAGATGCACTTCCCTTCAAACTGGAAGTCATAGGGGTATCAATTAGTTAGTCAGCTAAGTTGCCAAAATATTCTAAAATAACTTTACTTTTTTTTTTAAACAAGCTTGAAATGGGCATGGTCTAATTGACTCAACAAACAAAATCACAAATCCAAGTTTAGCTTTTTAATTAAGCAGAAAATCAGTTATTTTATCAAATCAACATTTATTTGTCACATGTGCCAAATAAAACAGGTGTAGACCTTACAGTGAAATGCTTACTTACAAGCCCTTAACCAATAATTAAAGAGCAGCAGTAAAATAACAATAGCGTAGCTATATACAGGGGGTAGCGGTACAGAGTCAATGTGCAGGGGCACCGGTTAGTTGAGGTAATTGAGGTAATATGTACAGTCGTGGCCAAAAGTTTTGAGAATGACACAATTATTAATTTCCACGAAGTTTGCTGCTTCAGTGTCTTTAGATATTTTTGTCAGATGTTACTATGGAATACTGAAGTATAATTACAAGCATTTCATAAGTGTCAAAGGCTTTTATTGACAATTACATCAGGTTGATGCAAAGAGTCAATATTTGCAGTGTTGACCCTTCTTTTTCAAGACCTCTGCAATCCTCCCTGGCATGCTGTCAATTAACTTCTGGGCCACATCCTGACTGATGGCAGCCCATTTTTGCATAATCAATGCTTGGAGTTTGTCAGAATTTGTGGGTTTTTGTTTGTCCACCTGCCTCTTGAGGATTGACCACAAGTTCTCAATGGGATTAAGGTCTGGGGAGTTTCCTGGCCATGGACCCAAAATATCGATGTTTTGTTCCCCGAGTCACTTAGTTATCACTTTTGCCTTATGGCAAGGTGCTCCATCATGCTGGAAAAGGCATTGTTCGTCACCAAACTGTTCCTGGATGGTTGAGAGAAGTTGCTCTCGGAGGATGTGTTGGTACCATTCTTTATTCATGGCTGTGTTCTTAGGCAAAATTGTGAGTAGGCCACTCTCTTGGCTGAGAAGCAACCACATGAATGGTCTCAGGATGCTTTACTGTTGGCATTTTTCCGGATGCCCCAAACAATCGTAAAGGGGATTCATCAGAGAAAATGACTTTACCCCAGTCCTCAGCAGTCCAATCCCTGTACCTTTTGCAGAATATCAGTCTGTCCCTGATGTTTTTCCTGGAGAGAAGTGGCTTCTTTGCTGCCCTTCTTGACACCAGGCCATCCTCCAAAAGTCTTCGCCTCACTGTGCGTGCAGCTGCCATTCCTGAGCAAGCTCTGTACTGGTGGTGGCCCGAGCCCGCAGCTGAATCAACTTTGGGAGACGGTCCTGGCGCTTGCTGGGCTATCTTGGGCGCCCTGAAGCCTTCTTCAAAACAATTGAACCACTCTCCTTGAAGTTCTTGATGATCTGATAAATGGTTGATTTAGGTGCAATCTTACCCATCAGCAATATCCTTGCCTGTGAAGCCCTTTTTGTGCAAAGCAATGATGACGGGACGTGTTTCCTTGCAGGTAACCATGGTTGACAGAGGAAGAACAATGATTCCAAGCACCACCCTCCTTTTGAAGCTTCCAGTCTGTTATTCAAACTCAATCAGCATGACAGAGAAATCTCCAGCCTTGTCCACGTCAACACACACCTGTGTTAACGAGAGAATCACTGACATGATGTCAGCTGGTCCTTTTGTGGCAGGGCTGTAATGCAGTGAAAATGTTTTTTGGGGGATTCAGTTCATTTGCATGGAAAAGAGGGACTTTGCAATTAATTGCAATTCATCTGATCACTCTTCATAACATTCTGGAGTATATTCAAATTGCCATCATACAAACTGAGGCAGCATACTGAAAATTTATATTTGTGTCATTCTCAAAACTTTTGGCCACGACTGTACATGTAGGTAGAGTTATTAAAGTGGATCTGAGGCTGCTTATTAATGGTTGTTTTAGCAAAGTTAGCTGGCTAACTCACGGATCCTACTTTGTAGTGTACCCCCCCATGTGATTGGCCACAAGTCCTTTATTTTGTATTTTCTGTTTCTCTTTTAAAGCTGAGGGAGGAAAATACGCAGCTCAGGAATAACATTAAATATCTTGTGAAAAAGTCTGACAAGGATGATCAAAGGTAGGTGGACAGAAGTGATATGGTCTGCTGAGAACAGACCTTCCTGGAGTGTGAGAGGGATTTAGGGGATGGTGTTAAAGCCCGTATATTATGTTATGGCATGGGAGTAATGCTTTGAATATCACTCTTTACATGTATATTTAAGATGTCAATTGTACACATGTTCATGCTATTTAATGAATGTTTAACCTATGCTCATCATCATGTCTCTGACTGACCCATAGAATTCGACACCTCACAGATGAGTTGCAGAAGAGAAGAGTGCAGGAGGAGAGGGAGGCTCAGGCTTTAGAGACCATGGTCCACTCCGTAGAGCAGAACCTGCAGTTAATGACCGTATGCACCTGTCCCTCTTTCTTCTACTTCATCAGTTTATCAAGGATTTAAGAATATGTTTTGTTCACTGATCATCTAGAAGATGTGAAATACTGTGCATTCGGAAAGTATTCAGACCCCTTGACTTTTCCCACATTTTGTTATGTTACAGCCTTATTCTAAAATTGATTAAATGTTTTTTTCCTCAATCTACAGACAATACCCTATACTGACAAAGCATTTTTTTTGCAAATGTATTAAAAATAAAAACTTTGCACATTTACATAAGTATTCAGACCCTTTACTCAGTACTTTGTTGAAGCACCGTTGGCAGTGATTACAGCCTCGAGTCTTCTTGGGTATGACGCTACAAACTTGGCACACCTGTATTTGGGAGATATTCAGAGACTTGTCCTGAAGCCACTCTTGCGTTGTCTTGGTCGTGTGTTTAGGGTTGTTGTCCTGTGGCAAGGTTAACCTTCTCCCAAGTCTGAGGTCCTGAGCGCTCGAGCAGGTTTTCATCAAAGATCTCTCTGTACTTTGTTCAGTTCATCTTTCACTTGATCCTGACTAGTCTCCCAGTCCCTGCTGCTGAAAAACATCCCCACAGCATGATGCTGCCACCACCATGCTTCACCGTAGGGATGGTGCCAGATTTCCTCCAGACGTAATGCTTGACATTCAGGCCAAAGAGGTTAATCTTGGTTTCATCAGACCAGATAATCTTGTTTCTCATGGTCTGAGAGTCTTTAGGTGCCTTTTGGCAAACTCCAAGCGGGCTGTCATGTGCCTTTTACTGAGGAGTGGCTTCCGTCTGACTGGTAGAGATGGTTGTCCTGGAAGGTTCTCCCATCTCCACAGAGGAACTCTGGAGCTCTGTCAGAGTGACCATTGGGTTCTTGGTCACCTCCCTGACCAAGGCTCTTCTCCCCCGATTGCTCAGTTTGGCCAGGTGGCCAGCTCTAGGAATGATCTTGGTGGTTCCAAACTTCTTCCATTTAAGAATGATGGCCACTGTGTTCTTGGGGACCTTCAATGCTGCAGACATTTTTTGGTACTCTTCCTCAGATCTGTGCCTAGACACAATCCTGTCTCGGAGCTCTACGGTCAATTCCTTCAATCTCTTGCTCTGACATGCACTGTCAACTGTGGGACCTTCTATAGACAGGTGTGTGCCTTTCCAAATCATGTCCAATCAATTTAATTTGATAGCAAAGGTTCTGAATACTTATGTACAGTTGAAGTCGTAAGTTTACATACACCTTAGCCAAATACGTTTAAACTCAGTTTTTCACAATTCCTGACATTTAATCCTAGTAAAAATTCCCTCTCTTAGGTCATTTAGGATCACCACTTATTTTAAGAATGTGAAATGTTAGAAGTAGTAGTAGAGAGAATTATTTATTTCAGCTTTTTTCTTTCATCACATTCACAGTGGGTCAGAAGTTTACATACACTCAATTTGTATTTGGTAGCATTGCCTTTAAATTGTTTAACTTGGGTCAAACGTTTCAGGTAGCCTTCCACAAGCTTCCCACGATAAGTTGGGTGAATTTTGGCCCATTCCTCCTGACAGAGCTGGTGTAACTGAGTCAGGTTTGTAGGCCTCCTTGCTCGCACACGCTTTTTCAGTTCTGCCCACAAATTTTCTATAGGCTTGAGGTCAGGGCTTTGTGATGGCCACTCCAATACCTTGACTTTGTTGTCCTTAAGCCATGTTGCCACAACTTTGGAAGTATGCTTGGGGTCATTGTCCATTTGGAAGACTCATTTGCGAACAAGCTTTAACTTCCTGACGGATGTCTTGAGATGTTGCTTCAATATATCCATATAATTTTCCTGCCTCATGATGCCATCTATTTTGTGAAGTGCACCAGTCCCTCCTGCAGCAAAGCACCCCCACAACATGATGCTGCCACCCCCGTGCTTCACGGTTGGGATGGTGTTCTTCGGCTTGCAAACCTCCCCCTTTTTCCTCCAAACATAACGATGGCCATTATGGCCAAACAGCTTTATTTTTGTTTCATCAGACCAGAGGACATTTCTCCAAAAAGTACGATTGTTGTCCCCATGTGCAGTTGCAAACCATAGTCTGGCTTTTTTATGGCGGTTTTGGAGAAGTGGCTTCTTCCTTGCTGAGCGGCCTTTCAGGTTATGTCGATACAGGACTCGTTTTACTGTGGATGTAGATACTTTTGTACCTGTTTCCTCCATCTTCACAAGGTCATTTGCTGTTGTTCTGGGATTGATTTGCACTTTTCGCACCAAAGTACGTTCATCTTTAGGAGACAGAACGTGTTTCCTTCCTGAGCGGTTGACGGCTGCGTGGTCCCATGGTGTTTATACTTGCGTACTATTGTTTGTACAGATGAACGTGGTACCTTCAGGCGTTTGGAAATTGCTCCCAAGGATGAACCAGACTTGTGGAGGTCTACAATATTTTTTCTGAAGTCTTGGCTGATTTCTTTTGATTTTCCCATGATGTCAAGCAAAGAGGCACTCAGTTTGAAGGTAGGCCTTGAAATACGTCCACAGGTACACCTCCAATTGACTCAAATGATGTCAATTAGCATTTCAGAAGCTTCTAAAGCCATGCCATCATTTTATGGAATTTCCCAAGCTGTTTAATGGCACAGTCAACTTAGTGAATGTAAACTTCTGACCCACTGGAGTTGTGATACAGTGAAATAATCTGACTGTAAACAATTGTTGGAAAAATTACTTGTGTCATGCACAAAGTATATGTCCTAACCGATTTGCAAAAACTATAGTTTGTTAACAAGAAATCTGTGGAGTGGTTGAAAAACGAGTTTTAATGACTCCAACCTAAATGTATGTTAACTTCTGACAACTGTAAATAAGGTTTCTTTTTGATTTAATACATTTGCTAAAAATTCTAAACCTTTTTCACTTTGTCATTATGGGGTATTGTGTGTGTAGATCGATGAAAAACATTAATTTAATCAATTTTAGAATAAGGCTATAACAAAATGTGGAAAAAGTAAAGTGGTCTGAATACTTTCTCAATGCAATGTATAGCTCACTAAGATTACAAGGAAATGTCATGATTAGTTACTAAACAGAAGTGTGTTGATGTGAAGTCTTATTCATTACTTGGACCTTTTCTTCTTGACAGAAACGAGCAGTGAAGGGTGAAAACATTGTGTCAAAACTCAAACAGGAGCTTCATCAATTACAGGTTTGACTTTTACTGGTGTTACTGCATGATTAGCTCCATTGACATATGTTTGCACAGTGTTTCCCCTATATTAATTTATCAGAGGTGGCCAACGCAGCAAAACATGTGGTATTTAAATATATACAGTGGGGCAAAAAAGTATTTAGTCAGCCACCAATTGTGCAAGTTCTCCCACTTAAAAAGATGAGAGAGGCCTCTATTTTCATCATAGGTACACTTCAACTATGACAGACAAAATGGAAGAAAGAAAATCCTGAAAATCACATTGTAGGATTTTTAATGAATTTATTTGCAAATTATGGCGGAAAATAAGTATTTGGTCACCTACAAACAAGCAAGATTTCTGGCTCTCACAGACCTGTAACTTCTTCTTTAAGAGGCTCCTCTGTCCTCCACTCGTTACCTGTATTAATGGCACCTGTTTGAACTTGTTATCAGTATAAAAGACACCTGTCCACAACCTCAAACAGTCACACTCCAAACTCCACTATCGCCAAGACCAAAGAGCTGTCAAAGGACACCAGAAACAAAATTGTAGACCTGCACCAGGCTGGGAAGACTGAATCTGCAATAGGTAAGCAGCTTGGTTTAAAGAAATCAACTGTGGGAGCAATTATTAGGAAATGGAAGACATACAAGACCACTGATAATCTCCCTCGATCTGGGGCTCCACGCAAGATCTCACCCCGTGGGGTCAAAATGATCACAAGAACGGTGAGCAGAAATCCCAGAACCACACGGGGGGACCTAGTGAATGACCTGCAGAGAGCTGGGACCAAAGTAACAAAGCCTACCATCAGTAACACACTACGCCACCAGGGACTCAAATCCTGCAGTGCCAGACGTGTCCTCCTGCTTAAGCCAGTACATGTCCAGGCCCGTCTGAAGTTTGCTAGAGAGCATTTGGATGATCTAGAAGAAGATTGGGAGAATGTCATATGAAACCAAAATAATAACTTTTTGGTAAAAACTCAACTCGTCGTGTTTGGAGGACAAAGAATGCTGAGTTGCATCCAAAGAACACCATACCTACTGTGAAGCATGGGGGTGGAAACATCATGCTTTGGGGCTGTTTTTCTGCAAAGGGACCAGGACGACTGATCCGTGTAAAGGAAAGAATGAATGGGGCCATGTATCGTGAGATTTTGAGTGAAAACCTCCTTCCATCAGCAAGGGCATTGAAGATGAAACGTGGCTGGGTCTTTCAGCATGACAATGATCCCAAACACACCGCCCGGGCAACGAAGGAGTGGCTTCGTAAGAAGAATTTCAAGGTCCTGGAGTGGCCTAGCCAGTCTCCAGATCTCAACCCCATAGAAAATCTTTGGAGGGAGTTGAAAGTCTGTGTTGCCCAGCAACAGCCCCAAAACATCACTGCTCTAGAGGAGATCTGCATGGAGGAATGGGCCAAAATACCAGCAACAGTGTGTGAAAACCTTGTGAAGACTTACAGAAAACGTTTGACCTCTGTCATTGCCAACAAAGGGTATATAACAAAGTATTGAGATAAACTTTTGTTATTGACCAAATACTTATTTTCCACCATAATTTGCAAATAAATTCATAAAAAATCCTACAATGTGATTTTTCTGGATTTTTTTTCTTCTCATTTTGTCTGTCACAGTTGAAGTGTACCTATGATGAAAATTACAGGCCTCTCATCTTTTTAAGTGGGAGAACTTGCACAATTGGTGGCTGACTAAATACTTTTTTGCCCCACTGTATATATATACTTCCGTTCAAAAGTTTGGGGTCACTTAGAAATGTCCTTTCTAAGTGCAGCTCAATAGGGTTGAGATCAGGTGACTATGCTGGCCACTCCATTATAGACAGAACACCAGCTGACTGCTTCTTCCCTAAATATTTCTTGCAAAGTTTGGAGCTGTGCTTTGGGTCATTGTCCTGTTGTAGTTGGAAATTGGCTCCAATTAAGCGCCGTCCACAGGGTATGGCATGGCGTTGCAAAATGGGGTGATTGCCTTCCTTCTTCAAGATCCCTTTTACCTTGTACAAATCTCCCACTTTACCACCACAAAAGCACCCCCAGACCATCACATTGCCTCCACCATGCTTGACAGAAGGCGTCAAGCACTCCTCCTGCATCTTCATTTTTTTCTGCGTCTCACAAATGTTCTTTGTGATCCGAACACCTCGAACTTAGTCTGTCCATAACACTTTTTTCCAGTCTTCCTCTGTCCAGTGTCTGTGTTCTTTTGCCCATATTAATCTTTTATTTTTATTGGCCAGTCTGAGATATGGCATTTTCTTTGCAACTCTGCGTAGAAGGCCAGCATCTCGGAGTCGCCTCTTCACTGTTGACATTGAGACTGGTGTTTTGTGGGTACTATTTAATGAAGCTGCCAGTTGAGGACTTGTGAGGCGTCTGTTTCTCAAACTAGACACTCTAATGTACTTGTCCTCTTGCTCAGGTGTGCACCGGTGCTCCATCTCCTCTTTCTATACTGGTTAGAGCAAGTTTGCGCTGTTCTGTGAAGGCAGTAGTACACAGTATTGTATGAGATCTTCAGTTTCTTGGCAATTTCTCACATGGAATAGCCTTCATTTCTCAGAACAAGAATAGACTGATGAGTTTCAGAAGAAAGTTCTTTGTTTCTGGCCATTTTGACCCTGTAATCGAACTCACAAATGCTGATGCTCCAGATACTCAACTAGTCTAAAGAAGGCCAGTTTTATTGCTTCTTTAATCAGAACAACAGTTTTCAGCTGTGCTTAGATAATTGCAAAAGGGTTTTCTAATGATCAATTAGCCTTTTAAAATGATCAACTTGGATGAGCAAACACAACGTGCCATTGGAACACAGGAGTGATGGTTGCTGATAATGGGCCTGTGTAGGCCTGTGTATCCATTTAACCTATGTAGATATTACATAAAACAAATCTGCCGTTTCCAGCTACAATAGTCATTTACAACATTAACAATGGCTACACTGTATTTCTGATCAATTTGATGTTATTTTAATGTACAAAAAATTTGCTTTTCTTTTAAAAACAAGGACATTTTTAAGTGACCCTAAACTTTTGAACGATAGTGTACATGCATACATACTGAGTGTATGCAACATTAGGAACACCTGCTCTTTCCTTGGCAAAGACTGAACAGGTGATAGCTATGATCCCTTATTGATGTCACTTGTTAAATCACGTAAATTGAAGGGGAGGGGAAAGGTTGAAGAAGGATTTTTAAGCTTGAGACAATTGAGACATGGATTGTGTATGTGTGCCATGCAGAGGTTGAATGGGCAAGACAAAAGATTTAAGTGCCTTTTGAACGGGGTATGGTTGTAGGTAGCATGCGTACCGGTTTGAGTGTGTCAAGAACTGCAATGCTGCTGGGTTTTTCACACTAACAGTTTGCCTTGTATTTCAAGAATGGTACACTACCCAAAGGACATTCAGCCAACTTGATACAACTGTGCATTGAAGTCAATGTGGAAGTCAATGTGGGCCAGCATCCTTGTAGAGTCCATTCCCCACAATTTAAGGCTGTTCTGAGGGCAAAAGGGGGTGCAACTCCATATTAGAGAAAATGTTCCTAATGCTTTGTCCACTCCAGTGTATGTATGTATATTATTATTATTATTTTTTTTTGCCCGAGACACGCTTTCAAATCGATAGTTGTTGGCTCAATAACTGGAAGTGTATCTATGGAAACAGCTAGCATGACATTGCGCTAATGTTAGCAGCGCAACCCTTGCCACCACTGCTGGAAAAAATCCTAGAGGAAACACTGTTGCATGATGTGATACTCTTTATATTGCAGGGCCAAGTAGAGGGGTGCCGATATGAGAATGAGAGACTTCGAGCTAGAGAGACAGCTGCCTTAAATACAATGAAACACAATGCGCAAGTGGCCTCGGAGTACCTTAACAAAGCAGCACTCAATGCTGAGACTTCCATCAAGTAAGGTTTCTCTTCCATAGTGTCATCTACATACAGATGTGAATACACAGTTCCTCATATTGATTGTGTGGGTATTTGGTAAAATGCAACGTGCAAGATCAGTTCATAGTGTTTTCTAACCATAATTAAACATTGTGGTATTTGCTCCAAGTTCTATGACCAGGTTTTCGGTTTGATTCTGTCCACAGGCAATTACTTACAGGAGCAGAAACTCTTTGTCTAGTATCTCAACTGCTGCAGTCCATTGACAACATATCTGAGATTCACAATGAATGCTGATGGAGTTTAAGGAGGCTATAGAATTCAGATCTAGAACCATCCATCAAGAAACTGGAAAACAATTATGGCGTGTCATTGTCACTCAACACTCACAGAGAATCTAAAGTTGTAGCACTGATTTGTGACAAAATAAGAAATATTGCTTTTTTACTTGTACTTCATAAAATGTTTAGTTTTGAACCACTTTAACAGGCCATTTGAAAACAATATGCTAGCAGCTGTATTTAAAGCTGAGGCAAATATGACTCAGATTTCAATTAATAAATGTGACTCAAAGTTGTTTGTGTTTTATTTTGTGAGCATTGATTACACATTTTACACTGCATATGTTCCACAATCTTTGCTTGAACGTAGTCCTACTATTCATAGTAGGAATTATCAGGAGACTTTCTGTAGCTACTTGTCAGTTAATTGCTTGCTAAGTTTTCCAACTGCTGATACCACTACATTTTTTAACCAGAAATTGTATTGTATCCACTTTTGCTAAGACTCAGTCTGGTTAGTAATGAGTGTCTTTGATAGTTGTTAATTGTACTGGTATTACAGTATTAAATAATACATAAATACATTATTATACTAGGTCAAGTGGGCATTTGGCATTCATTTCATTGGTATTCATGAATGCCAGCAGTGTGGTCAAAATTGGCTATATTGTAAAAATTAACTTTGTCTTATTTTAAGGGTAGGCATAAGATTAGCAGTGTGGTTAAAATTAGGTTTAAAACCACAACCACGCCTGTATGTAGCATTTTTGGGGGTTCTGATTGGATAATAGTTATGATGATCCCACCAGCCACCACCGTGTACAGAATCTCAACCCATAACCCCACTCGCTCTAGTCTAATGTGTATGTGTAGTTTAATGTGTATTGTGCTAAACGGGTCTAATCTAGAAAATAGACTTTGGTTTTAGCATTGACTCCCTGTCTAAATATATATATTTTTAAATGCTCTGGGTTTAGAAACGGTTAGTGCTATCCCTAACCTTAAAACCCCTTGCCTTAACCCTTACCATTAACCATTTTACAGTTCATCCCAGGGGTACCGGATAGCGAGTAACGTTGAAAAACTGGAGCTGCAGTGTAAAGCCTGTGACTTTTACTGTGGCGCATTGTGGGTATTTCATGCATTTGAAGATTACAACGCTACATTTGATTGTTTTAATCAAGGAATTGAGTTGGAACATTCGTTAATCTAAATTGTTTATGAATGCCACGATATTAAAAACAACCAACTTTCATTCCTTCAAAATTGCATGCTGGGAAAAATGTTAATGTTCCAGCCGTGTTGTTTGCGGCGCGTAGAGATGTTAAACGAATAAGCATGCCAACCAATTTCATTGGGATTTAGCTAGCGAGCCAGTTGTTTTAATATTTACCACATCATATTTTGTAACTCATAACAAGACATCTGTTAGCCTGTCTGCATTTGACACTTGGTAAGTCGAGCTAAATTAGACCAGACTTTTTGACTGATGCTGAAATTGAGGGATGTTGCTTTTGCATTAGGGTTATTTCAAGTGTTGTTTGGTAGATACTGAATTAGCTGCAAATGTTATGTTGTCGTTGCTGCTCGCGCATGGGCTTGGATTCCAACACGCCCCACCAGCTCGAGTTTCCACTAGTTTGCGAGCTACCTACCATAGCCACAAAGTCAAAATTGGCTATATTGTAAAAATTAACTTTGTCTTATTTTAAGGGTAGGCATAAGATTAGCAGTGTGGTTAAAATTAGGTTTAAAACCACATTTTAAGAAATTTTTTAAAAATGGGTGGGGTATATGACTGGTAACTATTGACAAATCAAACTTTATTTGTCACATGCGCCGAATACAAGTGTCGACCTTACGGTGAAATGCTTACTTACCAGCCCTTAACCAACAGTGCAATTCAAGAGTTAAGAAAATATAACAAACTAAAGTAACAATAACGAGGCTATATACAGGGGGTACCGAGTCAGTGTGTGTAATTTGTACACTTAGGTAGGGGTGAAGTGACTGCATAGATAATAAACAGCGAGTACCAACAGCGTACTTTTGATCCTAGACTTGGCGCTCCGGTACGGCTTGCCGTGCAGTGCAGTAGCAGAGAAAACAGTCTATGACTTGGGTGACTGGAGTCTCTGACGATTTAATGGGCTTTTCTCTGACACCGCCTATTATACAGGTCCTGGATGGCAGGAAGCTTGGCCCCGGTGATGTACTGGGCTGTACGCACTACCCTCTTTAGCGCCTTACAGGCTGACTACACCGCTCGCATCGCGTGCGTTGCAAAATAAATGTATAAATCTATATTATTCAATTATTGCACCCACACTGCTCGCGCGCGCCAACGACTGTCTGCGTTGCCAAGGGCTGACCCGGACACGTCACGTGCGCGAGTGTCGCAAAATAAATTTAGAAATCCATGTTATTCAATTATTGCACCCACACAGCTCGCACCGCCTACAAGCGTCTGCGTTGCCAAGGGCTAAAATATAACTCCTATTTCTGACGCAGATCACGCTGAAAGTCCTGCCTCCCATCTTCTCATTGGTTTATAGAAGCAGGTACCCAGGTGCCATCTCCTCATTGGTTATACCCACGTGGGTGATTGAAAGATGAAATGTTTTGCCGGTTGTAGTGAAAGTGTAGATGCCAATCACTATATAATTTAAAAAATGAAAAAGCCTGGAAGGAGGAGAGATGACTAGAAATGATTCGGTTGGCCGTTTTTTGTGTGGATTAATTGTCGGAGTAGAAGACCTTGTGCATTTCAGGTAAAATAACAACTCAATGTTTATATCCCAGGACAAATTAGCTAGCAACAGCAAGCTAGCTAAATAGGACAAATTAGCTAGCAAGTGCAAGCTAACTAGCTAAATTGCCATACATGTTTAATGCTTTTCGACCTGTCCCCAAATTAATGCCATTGGTTCAGAGTTTGTTTTCAAATTTTAACATGCGTGTCGTGATTGCGTTTGGTGTAGGGGGACAAAATACATTTATGCACGAAAGCGCACGATGGTGCACGCGCGCAGCCGGTTTGGGTTCCGTCTGCCAATTTATTTTGTCACCAAACTCGATCATGACACGCTGGTTAAAATATCAAAGCAAACTCTGAACCAATTACATTAATCAAATCAAATGGTTAGCAGGTGTTAATGCAAGCGTAGCGAAATACTTGTGCCTCTAGTTCCGACCATGCAGTAATATCTAACAAGTAATATAACCTAACAATTTCACAACAACTACCTTATACACACAAGTGTAAAGGAATGAATACGAATATGTACATAAAAATATATAAATGAGTGATGGCCGAACGGCATAGGCAAGATGCAGTAGATGGTATAGAGTACAGTATATACATATGAGATGAGTAATGTGGGGTATGAAAACATTATATGAAGTGGCATTGTTTAAAGTGGCTAGTGATACATTACATCAAGATGCAGTAGATGCAGTAGATGGTATAGAGTATAGTATATACATATGAGATGAGTAATATAGGGTATGAAAACATTATATGAAGTGGCATTGTTTAAAGTGGCTAGTGATACATTACATCAAGATGGCAAGATGCAGTAGATGGTATAGTGTACAGTATATACATATGAGATGAGTAATGTAGGGTAAGTAAACATTATATAATATAAAGTGGCTAGTGATAAATTGATTACATTAATTTTTCCATAACAAATCTGCCGTTTCCAGCTACAATAGTCATTAACAATGTCTACACTGTATTTCTGATCAATTTGATGTTATTTTAATGGACAAAAAATGTGCTTTTCTTTCAAAAACAAGGACTTTTCTAAGTGACCCCAAACCTTTGAACGGTAGTGTATGCTGATATGTGTACCGGATGTGAAATGGCTATCTAGTTAGCGGTGGTGCGCGCTAATAGCCTTTCAATCGGTGACGTCACTTGCTCTGAGATCTTGAAGTAGTGGTTCCCCTTGCTCTGCAAGGGCCGCGGCTTTTGTGGAGCGATGGGTAACGATGCTTCGTGGGTGACTGTTGTTGATGTGTGCAGAGGGTCCCTGGTTCGCGCCCGGGTCGGGGCGAGGGGACGGACTTAAAGTTATACTGTTACATTGGTGCCGTGACCCGGATCACTGGTTGCTGCGGAAAAGGAGGAGGTCGAAAGGGGGGTGAGTGTAACGGATGTGAAATGGCTATCTAGTTAGTGGTGGTGCGCGCTAATAGCCTTTCAATCGGTGACGTCACTTGCTCTGAGATCTTGAAGTAGTGGTTCCCCTTGCTCTGCGAGGGCCGAGGCTTTTGTGGAGCGATGAGTAACGATGCTTCGTGGGTGAATGTTGTTGATGTGTGCAGAGGGTCGGGGCGAGGGGACGGACTAAAGTTATACTGTTACATATGCCACATTTCATATCAGCGAGAAAGAATCTTTCAAACATAAAAGATGCAGTTTTGCACAGATCTATAAACTGTGTGCCTCCAGTTGACGATCTATACTTTCTCCCCAGTTACGCTTACTCACTAGATGGCTAATAATCACAGGTGGCGGCTGTCTTCCCTCTGTCTTCCAGTAACAAGCACTGTTACATGAAGATATGGTCATATGGAAACACTAACCTTATAAATGTGTGTAGTAATTTAACCTTTTTTAGATTTGTATTATTTCTCGCTGATATGAAAGATACCTTCCTTGTGTTTCCAAAACAGTATCGCAGGTGATGCGTTTGAACCACGGGTTAAATTATTTTCCAATCTTTTCGTTCTGAACAGAACCATCATTTGTTTAATTCCGTTCCACTGTTCCCACCAGCAAAATAAAGTTCTGAACTGGTTCAAACCCCAAAAGAGTAACGGTTTATATCGTTCTTTTCTGTTCCTTTTTAAACCTCTGAAATTGTTTTTTTGGGGGGGGAGGGGGGTGTTAGCGCAACATTTAATTAACTTCACCAATCAGTGCAGATTAGAGTTGTGAGCGGAGTTGAGTGATTGGAAATCCAATGAGCGTTGAGTAACTGCTCTGGTGCTCCATGTCCTTTTCTACCACTCCTAAAAAAACGCTCACAAAGCTCATTAAAATCACAATTTAACCAACACCCATCTATTTTTTGGACTACCTCAAATCAAATTTTATTTTTCACATGCACCGAATACAACAGGTGTAGACCTTACTGTGAAATGGTTACTTACAAGCCCTTAACTTCTTATGGCTGCAGGGGCAGTATTGAGTAGCTTGGATGAAAGGTGCACAGAGGTGCCCAGAGTAAACAGCCTGGTCCTCAGTCATAGTTGCTAATATATGCATATTATTATTAGTATTGGATAGAAAACACTCTGAAGTTTCTAAAACTGTTTGAATTATGTCTGTGAGTATAACAGAACTCATATGGCAGGCAAAAACCTGAGAAGTTCCACTTCCTGTTTGGATTTTTTCTGAGGCTGGTAGATTTTCAACCAAGCTCCCATTGAAATTACAGCGAGATATGGATGAGTTTTCACTTCCTACGGCTTCCACTAGATGTCAACAGTCAATAGAACTTTGTCTGATGACTACAGTGAAGGGGGGCCGAAGGAGACAGGAATGAGTAACCACTGCCATGAGGTGACCACGCGCGTTCACGTGAGAGGCAGCGCCGTTCCATCGCTCAACTGAAGTCAATGTAATTCTCCGGTTGGAACGTTATTCAAGATGTATGTTAACAACATTCTAAAGATTGATTCAATACATCGTTTGACATGTTTCAACTGACTGTTACGGAACTTTTGGACATTTCGTCACGTTTTAGTGAACGCGCTTTGTGACTTTGGAATTGTTTACCAAACGCGCTAACCAAAGTAGCTAATTGGACATAAATAACGGACATTATCGAACAAATCAAGCATTTATTGTGGACCTGGGATTCCTGGGAGTGCATTGTGATGAAGATCATCAAAGGTAAGGGAATATTTATCATGTAATTTCTGGTTTCTGTTGACTCCAACATGGCGGCTAATTTGACTCTTGTTCTGAGCTCCGTCTCAGATTATTGCATGGTTTGCTTTTTCAGTAAAGTTTTTTTTAAATCTGACACAGCGGTTGCATTAAGGAGAGGTATATCTATAATTCCATGTGTATAACTTGTATTATCATCTACATTTATGATGAGTATTTCTGTTGAAACGATGTGGCTATCCACTATCACTGGATGTTTTTGGAACTAGTGAATGTAACGCGCCAATGTAAACTCAGATTTTTTTATATAAACTTTATCAAACAAAACATGCATGCATTGTGTAACATGAAGTCCTATGAGTGTCATCTGATGAAGATCATCAAAGGTTAGTGATTTAATTTTAGCTATATTTCTGCTTTTTGTGACTGCTATCTTTCCTTGGAAAAATGGCTGTGCTTATTGTGGTTTGGTGTGACCTAACATAATCGTTTGTAGTGCTTTCGCTGAAAAGGATATTTGAAATCGGACACTTTGGTGGGATTAACAACAAGATTACCTTTAAAATGGTATAAAACACATATATGTCTGAGGAATTTTAATTATGAGATTTCTGTTTTTTGAATTTGGCGCCCTGCACTTTCACTGGCTGTTGTCATATCGATCCCGTTACCGGGATTGCAGCCATAAGAAGTTTTAACCAACAGTGCAGTTTTAAGAAACAAATAATTAAGGAGCAACAATAAAATAACAGTAGTGAGGCTATATACAGGGGGTACCAGTACAGAGTCAATGTGCGGTGACACTGGTTAGGCAAGGTAATTTAGGTAATATGTTGAGGGAAAGTAACTATGCATGGATAATAAATAGAGAGTAGCAGCAGTGTAAAAATGGGGGGTTGTGGGGACAATGCAAATAGCCCAGGTAGCCTTTTGATTAGCTTTGCAGGAGTATTATGGCTTGGGTGTAGAAACTGTTAAGAAGCCTTTTGGACCTAGACTTGGAGCGCCGGTACCGCTTGCCTATCGGCAGCAGAGAGAACAGTTTATGACTAGGGTGGCTGGAGTCTTTGGCAATTTTTTGGGCCCTCTTCTGACACTGCCTGGTATAGAGGTCCTTGATGGCAGGAAGCTTGGACCCAGTGATGTACTGGGCTGTACACACTACCCTCTGTGTAGTACCTTGCGGTCGGAGGCCGAGCAGTTGCCATACCAAGCGGTGATGTAACCAGTCAGGATGCTCTCGGTGGTGAACCTACCAATTTGGTTTTTAAGTATTGAAACCTAACCATATGGATTTGAATGTAAAGTATTTGAATTTACATAAAAAGGTGAAATGTAAGAAGCGAACATCATTTAAAATAGGCTACATGTCATAGTAAACAGACAGCATGTAACTAGTTAGTTAACAAGCTTATGTGTGTGCAGAGTGGCACCAGATTATTATAGTTTTTAAATAATAAAAGTAGTTAATAAATAAAATGTGAAACGTAATTTATAGTATTCTTGGGGTGGCAGGTAGCTTAGTGGTTATAACGTTGGGCCAGTAACTGAAAGGTTGCTGGATCGAATCCCTGAGCTGACAAGGTAAAAATGTGTCGTTCTGCCCCTGAACAAGGCAGTTAAACCTCTTGAAGCTAGGGGGCAGTATTTTTATGTTTGGAAAAATAACGTTCCCAAAGTAAACGGCCTATTTCTCAGGCCCAGATGCTAGAATATGCATATAATTGGCAGATTAGGATAGAAAATGTGAGTATAACAGAACTGATTTTGCAGGCGAAAACCTGAGGAAATCCAACCAGGAAGTGCCTCTTATTTTGAAAAATCCCTGTTCCATTGCCTGCCTTTCCTCCATTTAAAGGGATAACAACCGGATTCCTTTTCCTATGGCTTCCACAGGGTGTGAACAGTCTTTAGACATAGTTTCAAGCTTTTATTCCGAAAAATGAGCGAGATTTATCACATCGCGTCAGTGGACTGCCAGATGTCCTTCGATTAGTTCATGCGCACGATAGTGTGAGCTCGACATTTTCTTTCTCTCTTGTATTGAATAGTTTACCGTCCGGTTGAAATATGATCGATTATTTATGTTAAAAACAACCTGAGGATTGATTATAAAAAACGTTTGACATGTTTCTACGAACTTTACGGATACTATTTGGAATTTCGTCTGCCCGTCATGACCTGCACGAGCCTGTGGATTACTCAACAAAACGCGCCAACCAAATGGAGGTTTTTGGATATAAAAATTATCTTTATCGAACAAAACTAACATTTATTGTGTAACTGGGAGTCTCGTGAGTGCAAACATCCGAAGATCATCAAAGGTAAGCAATTCATTTTATTGCCTTTCTGACTTTTGTGACCAAGCTACTTTGCTGCTAGCTGTTTGTAATGTTTTGTCTACTGATCGATGTCCTCACACAAACGCTTGGATTGCTTTAGCTGTAAAGCATATTTTCAAAATCTGACAGGACAGATGGATTAACAACAAGCTAAGCTGTGTTTTGGTATATTGCACTTGTGATTTCATGAAATTAAATATTTGTAGTAATTTAGTTAGAATTTGGCGCTCTGCAATTCAGCGGATGTTGACACAAATTATCCCGCTAAAGGGATCTGTGCGCCAAGAGTTAACCCACTGTTCCCCTGTAGGCCGTCATTGTAAATAAGAATTTGTTCTTATCTGACTTGCCTAGCTAGCTAAATGAAGGTAAAAAAACAAAAAATAAACTAGCAATGAAAAAGTTAATCCATTCTTCTCTAAGTATTTCTCTCCCTAATTTCTGAATCACACTTGTAACGTCAGCAGGCTATGCTTTGGAGGGGGAGGGGCTGGTAGCCTACACACACACACACACACTGGCAAAGATTTTCAGCTGTCAGGAAGGCATACACTGGAATGAGGGCTTTGCATAGGTGCTTTATTGCATTTTATTGCAGGACTGGGGAAAAATGCCTGGAACGTAAAACAAAGTTATTAACCAGTTCCCATGCTTTTAAAATAATGGTTCTTTTCCGGAACAGTATAAATTACTTTGTTCTGATTTTGTCCCAATAATTTTTTTTTATTGTACAGTTTTCTCTTCTGTTCCCTGAACTGGTTTTAACGTTCAGAACGAGCATTTGAACTCTTAGCAAAAGTCCCAGCCAGAAGATACTATCGTCAATAGGCACTAAAGGTACAGTGCATTCGGAAAGTAATCAGACCCCTTGACTTTTTACACATTTTGTTACGTTGTAGTCTTACTCTAAAATTGATTAAATTGTTTTTACTTAATACATCTAATTACAATACCCCATAAAAATATAAAGCAAAGACAGTTTTTTATTTTTAGCAAACTTATCACATTTACATAATTATTCAGACCCTTTACTCAGTACTTTGTTGAAGCACATTTGGCAGCGATTAAAACCTAGAGTTTCTCCAATTCTTCTTTGCAGATCCTCTCAAGCTCTGTCAGGTTGGATGGGGAGCGTCACAGCTATTTTCAGGTCTCGCCAGAGATATTCGATTGGGTTCAAGTCCACATGTGACGCTTGGCATTCAGGCCAAAGAGTTAAATCTTGATTTCATCAGACCAGACAGCTGCCTTTTGGCAAACTCCAAGCGGGCTGTCATGTGTTTTTTATTGAGGAGTGGCTTCCGTCTGGCCACTCTACCATAAAGACCTGATTGGTGGAGTGCTGCAGAGATGGTTGTCCTTCTGGAACGTTCTCCCATCTCCACAGAGGAACTCTGGAGCTCTGTCAGAGTGACCATCGGGTTCTTGGTCACCTCCCTGACCTAGGCCCTTCTTCCCTGATGGCTCAGTTTGGCCAGGCGGCCCACTCTAGGAAGAGTCTTGGTGGTTCAAACTTCTTCCATTTAAGAATGATGGAGGCCACTGTGTTCTTGGAGACCTTCAATGCTACAGACATTTTTTGGTACCCTTTCCCAGATCTGTGCCTCGACATAATCCTGTCTCGGAGCTCTTAATGACAATTCCTTCGACCTCATGGCTTGGTTTTTGCTGTGACATACACTGTCAAATGTGGAACCTTATGTAGACAGTTATGTGCCTTTCCAAATTATGTCCAATCATTTGAATTTACCACAGGTGGACTCCACAATCAAGTTGTAGAAACATCTCAAGGATGATCAATGGAAACAGGATGCACCTGAGCTCAATTTCGTGTCTCATAGCAAAGGGTCTGAATACTTATGTAAATAAGATTTCTGGTTTAAAATTTTAGTACATTTGCAAACATTTCAAAAAATCTGTTTATTCTTTGTCTTTATGGGGTATTGTCTGTAGATTGATGAGGATTTTTCTTTTTTTTGTTAATCCGTTTTAGGACAATGCTGTAACGTAACAAAATGCGGGAAATTTTGCTGAATAATTTCTGAATGCACTTATGTTAGCGTCTATGAATGGGTTACAAACAGTACCTATTCTGTAACTCCCAGTAATGGAAACCAAACATCTTTGTTTAAATCACATTATCTGGTGTAACAATCTGTAGCTATGTTGTTACTAGTGTAATGTTTAGGTTAACTTAACTAGCTAGCTACTGTATTTTCAGTGTAATTTGTGCTGTTAGCTGATCCCTGGTTTTGTTATCATTCATTACCCATTGTTTTTAAAAGGTGCCTCATTCATTATGTCCTCGGATGACCTTCTTGCACAGAGGGAGAGAATCGAACGCCAGATTTTGGCGCTGGAGCAAAACCTTGGACCCGAAAGCAATTCTGGCATTGAACTACTATCTTCAGATAGTTGTGCATCTGGTTGGTATCTAAAGCATGTTAAAACATTGTTGCAGTGGGCTTGTATAGAGAGGACACCCTGACTTCTGCACTAATCATAGAATACAATTTAGCCTTCAAAACTCCTTGGCATGCTTCTTAAATCTGTAATTTCTTTCACTGCTGTCAGATGATGGATCAGACGACAATGCTTCTCAACCAGAAGATTTGGTAAGACTTATTGACATCACCAATATTACCTTGTGACCATGATTTATTTCAGGTGATTTGAGAAATAATGTCAACCTGCTCTTCTAGGGTCCTCTGGGGAACCTGGAGGCAGAGCGGGAGCGAATACAGAGAGAGATTGAAGAGTTGGAGTGCACTCTTGGTCCAGGTGCATTTAATGCTGTGATTCTGTCAGGGAGCCAAGGCCCTTGCCTTGTGTTGTTTCGACAGGTTATTCATTGTTTCATGGATTTAAGTTTTCCTGCTAGTATACATTTATACCGGGAGTGAGTGTGACCCCTTTTATAATGTGTTGAAACAGATGTGGATGGCCAAGGAAGTGCAACAGAATTGGTTAGTATTGATTAGCATTTTCACAATTCCAGCACTCCAGTTTTCGGTTTGTCACATGATGTAAGGTTACTGTAACATGGCCTTGCGCTATCCTTTCTCCCATGTCTGGTAGAGCGAAGAGGACAGTGCTGAGGAGCTGGACCTACCCCAGAACACAGATACATGTCTGCAAATTAACCTGGTTTATCAGGAAGTGTTGAAAGAGAAATTAGAGGACCTGGAGCGACTGTTAACAGACAATCAACAGCAACAAGTAAGAGACCAATAACTAATAGCCCACAGCTTCTCTTAAAGGTGCAGTCTGAAATCTGTTCAATTAATCTTTTCAAGTTTTTGCTCTGAGCTGTGCAATGTCCATGCGATGTAATAATTTTTGTCGTTTTTCCCTACAGAAAGAGATTATGTCTCAGCTATCTGGCACAGGAACTCCCCAGGCTACCACATCTGGAGAACCCACACTGAAGCTTTTCTTGGGGAGCTTTCTGAAGCCCTATTTCAGAGATAAAGTCACATTTCTGGTAAGGATGAGTTCTGATTCAGTACAATATGAGCATGGTCAAGGGGTTATACCTACATGATTTTACATTGCCTCTCTAATTCCCACAGGGCCCACCCGCTAATCCAGAAACCAGGGAGAAGATGAGTAAAAGAATCAGACCTACTGACGACGTCAAGATGAAAAGATGTGAGCCTAAAAATAATAATTGTTAGACCTTAGTGCTCCTTGCATCCTTGTTAAGTGACATCACCATTATCGGAGAGTGACTTTAAATATTTTTCAGGGGAGGGGTGGCAGAAGACTCTGCTGATAAATGCTGTGGTCAAAGACAGCATGAAACGCATGATACAGCCCAAGCTGTCCAAGTAAGTAAAGGGTGATTGTTTTCCCCTGAATGGTATCTTTTGATAATGGGAATGTCTTATTTGCTACATTTTGAAAATCACAGGAGCAAAACTTCAGATTTTTACATAGGGTTTATGAAATGTAGGTAAACATTTTTAGGATTGGTGTTAACAAATTGGCCTACATGAATGACATGATTTTGTCTCAAAGGGTTGAATACCTTACACAGAAAATGGCCAAAGCTGAAAACGTGGAAAAGCTAATCCTGCGGAAACAAATCACTGAAATCGAAAAGGACATTGAGGCCATCGGGTGATTACCATCAACTATTTTACGGGAAATAACAATCTAGCCTATTAATTCCAAGATGACACCGGCTATCTTGTCAGACATGTCTGTTTTGTGTTTGTTCTCACTTTACATGAAGAGATTAAATGGATTGAATTGTTTAATCCATATGTATTGTAATGTTCATAGACTCCAACTCCTTTTGTGGTTCTTGAGTCAAACCATTGCTATATAACTGTTGCCGGATCTGCTTTCCCTTGCAGTGCACTGAAGGAGGATGAGCTGATGGGTGGCCGCTATGATGACCATGACTGGCAAAAGATTTCCAATATTGATGTGGGTCGAGTAACTGCTGTCTTCTCCTCCATTCATGTGTTTGTTTTGCTATTGTTAAAAAGGCCTAAATGTTGATGCTAACATCTTATTCCTATCCAGTTTGAAGCCATCCGTGAAGCAGAGGACATAAAAAGCTTTTGGCAGAACTACCTGCATCCCTCCATTAACAAAGCCAGTTGGAAGGAAGACGAAATTGAGATGCTCAAGAAAGTTGCTGTGAAATATGGGCACCACAACTGGGATCAGATTGCTGATGAACTTGGGGTAAGAGCAGACAATATTGGTCAAATAGCCTCATGATTGTTACGCTCTCCTATCAGTGGGATCCAGAGGTGATATTTCTAGTCCTGATTTGTACAGTTTGATTGATTGATTGGACTTTGTTTAGAGCGAAGTACCTGATACTGAACCGTTAAGTTTCTCGGTAGTAGGTAGGTCAAGTGAAATTCCCTGAACGTCCTAACATGACCAATTTCTTTGAATGTGTAAACTATTCAGGTTTATCCATTCTGAACTCATGTCCTCTCCCCTGTCTGTCACACACAGACCAACAGGACAGCCTTCATGTGTCTCCAGACATACCAACGCTACATCTGCACCGACTTCAAGAGGAGGATGTGGGGCAGAGTGGAGGATGACATCCTTAGAGAGCTGGTGGAGAAGATGCGGATAGGGAACTACATCCCTTACACCCAGAGTAAGTCCCCACCACCTAATGTACACCTTGGCTTTTACTCATCATCTATGTTATTGTTGGTGCACATCGATGACAGTTGTTATTGTTGTCCCCAGCTATGTCCCCTTCTTTGTAAGGCTCCAGTAGGAGCGTGAATTGATAACTGATGAAATTGTATGCACTCACTACTGTAAATCGCTCTGGATAAGAGGGTCTGCTAAATGACAAAAATAGAAATGAAAAGCTCTCAGGTTACTGTCCACTGCTCTACTCTACTGATTTTTCTCTTTAGAAAAAGTGCTTGTTCAATACAAGATACTGTAGCTTGTCATGGTAGTGCATCATGTGTTGGGTTCTGGGAATTCAGCTTGCTTTCTCCATGATTTCTGTTGTACTCCAGTCTCCTATTTCATGGAGGGCCGGGATTCATGCCAGCTGATGTATCGGTGGACTCAGGTTCTGGACCCCACCCTCACGAAAGGCTATTGGTCTAAAGAAGAAGATGAGGTATGGGCAGGAGGATTTTTGGCTTTTTTGTTGGGAATAGTATCTTTAGCTTCATCTAATCTGTTCCAAGGACATTTTGTGATGTCCCCATATGTACAGTATAAATATTTGATAATATAAGTTGTGCTCTGATTTTTGTATGTTGTTGCAGATGCTACTGAGAGCAGTGGCTAAACACGGGGCGGGGAACTGGTGGAAGATGCGTCAGGATGTGCCTGGCAGAAATGATGGCCAGTGTAGGGACAGGTGAGGACTAATATTGACTCTGCTCGATAGAGCCAACGCATTGACCAAACTCTCACGACATTCACTGACAATGAATGCACTTCATGATGAAGTATAATGACCATCCTGTGTCTCTTTACTTGGACTAAGAAAATACACTGACACTGTCAAGAAGCATTATGACCATCATAATCATATACAGTGGGGCAAAAAAGTATTTAGTCAGCCACCAATTGTGCAAGTTCTCCCACTTAAATAGAGGCCTCTCTCATCTTTTTTCATCATAGGTACATTTCAACTATGACAGACAAAATTAGGGGAAAAAATCCAGAAAATCACATTGTAGGATTTTTAATGAATTTATTTGCAAATTATGGTGGAAAATAAGTATTTGGTCAATAACAAAAGTTTATCTCAATACTTTGTTATATACCCTTTATTGGCAATGACAGAGGTCAAACGTTTTCTGTAAGTCTTCACAAGGTTTTCACACACTGTTGCTGGTATTTTGGCCCATTCCTCCATGCAGATCTCCTCTAGAGCAGTGATGTTTTGGGGCTGTTGCTGGGCAACACGGACTTTCAACTCCCTCCAAAGATTTTCTATGGGGTTGAGATCTGGAGACTGGCTAGGCCACTCCAGGACCTTGAAATTCTTCTTACGAAGCCAATCCTTCGTTGCCCGGGCGGTGTGTTTGGGATCATTGTCATGCTGAAAGACCCAGCCACGTTTCATCTTCAATGCCCTTGCTGATGGAAGGAGGTTTTCACTCAAAATCTCACGATACATGGCCCCATTCATTCTTTCCTTTACACGGATCAGTCGTCCTGGTCCCTTTGCAGAAAAACAGCCCCAAAGCATGATGTTTCCACCCCCATGCTTCACAGTAGGTATGGTGTTCTTTGGATGCAACTCAGCATTCTTTGTCCTCCAAACACGACCAGTTGAGTTTTTACCAAAAAGTTCTATTTTGGTTTCATCTGACCATATGACATTCTCCCAATCCTCTTCTGGATCATCCAAATGCTCTCTAGCAAACTTCAGACGGGCCTGGACATGTACTGGCTTAAGCAGGAGGACACGTCTGGCACTGCAGGATTTGAGTCCCTGGTGGCGTAGTGTGTTACTGATGGTAGGCTTTGTTACTTTGGTCCCAGCTCTCTGCAGGTCATTCACTAGGTCCCTCCGTGTGGTTCTGGGATTTATGCTCACCGTTCTTGTGATCATTTTGACCCCACGGGGTGAGATCTTGCGTGGAGCCCCAGATCGAGGGAGATTATCAGTGGTCTTGTATGTCTTCCATTTCCTAATAATTGCTCCCACAGTTGATTTCTTCAAACCAAGCTGCTTACTTATTGCAGATTCAGTCTTCCCAGCCTGGTGCAGGTCTACAATTTTGTTTCTGGTGTCCTGTGATAGCTCTTTGGTCTTGGCCATAGTGGAGTTTAGAGTGTGACTGTTTGAGGTTGTGGACAGGTGTCTTTTATACTGATAACAAGTTCAAACAGGTGCCATTAATACAGGTAACGAGTGGAGGACAGAGGAGCCTCTTAAAGAAGAAGTTACAGGTCTGTGAGAGCCAGAAATCTTGCTTGTTTGTAGGTGACCAAATACTTATTTTTCACCATAATTTGCAAATAAATTCATAAATCCTACAATGTGATTTTCTGGATTCTTTTTCCTCATTTTGTCTGTCATAGTTGAAGTGTACCTATGATGAAAATTACAGGCCTCTCTCATCTTTTTAAGTGGGAGAACTTGCACAATTGGTGGCTGACTAAATACTTTTTTGCCCCACTGTATAAGCCAGATAGGCCTATCACATACATGCCCTTATGTCAGTCATCAGTCAAAAAGAGGGTGTCTAGTCCTGCTCCTGCATTCATTCCAGTCATCAGTAACAGAGCACTGGGCTAGGTGCATGTCTGACATCAATTTGTATGCAATTACAATGATAATTTAAAATGGTCAATTTCAGAAAATATTTTATAGCAAACATATTACTGACAAGTAGGCTATGGTGAAATGGAATGTTTTGCCATGTTTGGTAGGTTTTGTGGGTTTTCACACTCTTATGTATGTGGCATAACCTTCCATAAAATAATGCAATATAGTCACAACAGGTCTAAATATCATAAGTGTTATGACCATATTATGACAAGTTATGTAGCTGTTATGACATGGTTATGATGACTGTCACAATGTGTTATGACGCTGGGCGTCAAGTTAAGTGTTGCCTTTTTTCCCCCTTCAGACAAAATATTTTTTAAATTCTGCTAAAATTACACAACACCAAAAAAATGGATGAGCATGCTTTGTAATGTTTCTAAAACAAATGTATTACTAGTAAGACGTAACGTGGTATATTGTTTAATTTCATTTTTTTGTGACCGGAGTCTTTTTAACCAAAATATCACAGATGAGACAAAAAATGAGGTTACCATGGTAGTGCGACTCCAGTTATGTTTGTGCCTGTGAGAGTCTGACTAGTAGAAGCGTTGTCTTCTCTTCCCTAGCAGTTGAAACTCAAACATAGAAAAACAATGTAAATAGCCAAGAAACACAAGGACAAAATCTCACTTCAGTAGATTTTGGTTTCAAGTAAATTAGACCAACTTTTATGCCTGTGCGCAGTGCTTCTAAAAATGAATCTGTCACTCAGCTCTTTACATGCGCACAGTCCCCAGCCAGGCAGTGTTGCAGCTCGAAGTGCAATAGGCTGTATAGGATTCGTAGTTTGACTATGTGCGACTAATTTACCAGCTATGAAACTAAACGGCAGAAATACTTTGAAAACAGCTACTGCATCGTTTATTTGACTATAAATGTGATCATACTTGACTATTTTTATTCACAAATGCGAGTGAAATGCTCACACTGGGGAGCCCTGACCACCCGCCAACATGGCTGGTGAAATAGACATCTCAAACGCCAATGCCAAAATCTACCCGCAGGTGGCGGGGTGTTAATTTTAGACCCTGCAGCCATCGTATATCAGATCGTATATCACGGTATGACAAAAATATTTTTACTACTCTACGTTGGTAACCAGTTTATAATAGCAATAAGGCACCTCAGGGGTTTGTGTTATATGGCCAATATACCACGGCTAAGCGCTGTATCCAGGCACTCCGCGTTGCATTGTGTGTAAGAAAAGCCCTTAGCCGTGGTATATTGGCCATATACTACACCCCTCGGGCCTTGCTTAATTAGAACATACGGTCACTGACAAACCTCTGTTTCATTCTGTAGGTATGTGGACGTCCTGATTGGGAACGTGAAGAAGGGGCCATTTGACGAGGAGGAAAAGGCGCAACTTCGACAATTGGTGGAGAAATATGGACGTAGGAACTGCTATAGAAAGCTGACTCGCATAGAAAATATATCAAAAGAATCAGGTTACCTTTCTTGATAATCAGGTCTAACAGTTTATTTTGTCCTTTTCTATAGGTAAATGGGCTAAGATAGCTGCTGAAATGCCTAACAGAATTGACTGCCAGGTCCTTCAACAGTGGAGGAGAATGACAGGGTACAAGGTGAGTGTTGACTATGTAGCCTTATTGTCCTTCTCAACTCAGTCTGTGACACTGGACATACAGTTAATTACTCTCTTATTTTTGTAAACAGCCCAGACCTCGGAGGGACAGAAGTAGAAGAGGATTGCAGAGGAGAAAGGCAGTGGCTGTGAGGAGCATCAAGAGTAGGCTGAAGAGGCTAGACGATGATGTGCACTCAAGCGCCGATGAAGAGGAGAGCGTCAAGATGGAATTTATGGACAGTGACGACGAGAAGAAACAGAAGTTCTTTGAACTGTACGAATCTGATCAGGAAAGTGACATTTTTGAAGACTACACCCAACCAGACATGGAGCAATGGATCCCCATGCGAGAGAAGCAGTTTGAAGGGATGGTGAGGATTGTGATGGTTGAACGGCCCAGCAAGTACACAACACAAGAGCAGGCAGCGACGGACAGCCAGGCCGCAGCACGCAAGTTCATGGTGGTACGCTCCACCGTCCTGGACCGCTTTGGCAAGCCTGCTGCCACTGTCATTGGACAAAACCCCCCAATCCTGGCAAAGAAGGTACCAGCATTTATTTATTAACAGTCATGTGATTCGTTGCACCATTATGTGTATAGCGTATGCAGATTTTGAACACCCATCCCTAGACGGGCCTTTATGAAGTTGTCAACTTAAAATGAATGCAACCATTGTCATTTTGTTCCCAAATACCACCATCATAAAGCAGAGACTAGATCTGCATCAGTAACCATAGCTACATATTAACTTAATCTGAATGTATCACAAAATGGGATCACTAGGCAGTTAACATTTAATAAACATTCAATCATTCATCAGCTGTGTAGCTCATTTTAAAGTGAGTCTCTTTGTTTATTAACTCAGAAATATGATTCTTATTTTAGAATATGTAGTAAAGTTAGCTGGCTAACCGATTGATTCCTGCTTTGACTTAAGTAAAGCAGCATGTGACATTCTCTGTATGTGTTCCTTCTAAAGGATTGCAACAGTGACCTGGCCATGCTCCAGGTATGCTATGGAGAGGTGAGGAACCTGATCACTTGGAAGAAAACAAATGCCACAAAACATGTAAGTCACCAGGTGACACTCAAAAATTACAACAATATTTTCATTTAGCCTCTCTTAATGTGGTGAAACAGAGACTGTTTCATACAAATAAATATAGTAAAAGCTTGAATCTATGTAAGAACAGTGTGTTAAAATAGTTGTGTGCTCTAAGGTTTCATTGCATAGCCTATCTAGCTCAATCGATGATGGAGATTGAGCTTTGTTAATACAGAGGTCTTCTCCTCATAAAGCCTGTGATGTGTGTCTTCTGTTTTCTATGTACAGTACCAGTCAAAAGTTTGGACACACCTACTCATTCAAGGGTTTTTCTTTATTTTTACTTTTTTCTACATTGTAGAATAATAGTGAAGACATCTAAACTATGAAATAACACATACCGAATCATGTAGTAACCCAAAAAGTGTTAAACAAATCAAAATATATTTGAGATTCTTTAAAGTAGCCACCCTTTGCCTTGATGACAGCTTTGCACACTCATAGCATTCTCTCAACCATCTTCATGAGGTAGTCACCTGGAATGCATTTCAATTAACAGGTCTGCCTTGTTAAAAGTTAATTTGTGGAATTTCTTTCCTTAATGTGTTTGAGCCAATCAGTTGTGTTGTGACAAGGTAGGGGTGGTATACAGAAGATAGCCCTATTTGGTAAAATAACAAGTCCATATTATGGCAAGAACAGCTCAAATAAGCAAAGAGAAACGACAGTCCATCATTACTTTTAGGACATGAAGGTCAGTCAAGGCAGAAAATTTCAAGAACTTTGAACGTTTCTTCAAGTGCAGTCGCAAAAACCATCAAGCGCTATGATGAAACTGGCTCTCTTGGGGACCGCCACAGGAAAGGAAGACCTGGATAAGGTCATTAGAGTTAACTGGACCTCAGATTGCATCCCAAATAAATTCTTCACAGAGTGCAAGTAACAGACATATCTCAACATCAACTGTTCAGAATCAGACCTTCATGGTCGAATTGCTGCAAAGAAACCACTACTAAAGGACACCAATAAGAAGAGACTTGCTTGGGCCAAGAAAAACAAGCAATGGCCATTAGACTGGTGGAAATCTGTCCTTTGATCTGAATCCAAATTTGAGATTTTTGGTTCCAACCGCCGTGGCTTTGTAAGAAGCAGAGTAGGTGAACGGATTAACTCCGCATGTGTGGTTCCAACCGTGAAGCATGGAGGAGGAGGTGTGGGGGTGCTTTGCTGTTGACGCTCTCTGTGATTTATTCAAAATTCAAGGCATACTTAACCAGCATGGCTATCACAGCATTACGCCATCCCATCTGGTTTGCGCTTAGTGGGACTTTCATTTGTTTTTCAACAGGACAATGACCCAAAACGCACCTCCAGGCTGTGTAAGGTCTATTTGAGCAAGGAGAGTGATGGAGTGCTGGATCAGATGACCTGACCTCCACAATCACCCGACCTCAACCCAATTGAGATGGTTTGGGATGAGTTGTCCCACAGAGTGAAGGAAAAGCAGCCAAAAAGGTCTATGTGGGAACTCCTTCAAGACAGTTGGAAAAGCATTCCTCATGAAGCTGGTTGAGGGAATGCCAAGAGAGTGCAAAGCTGTCATCAAGGCAAAGGGTGGCTACTTTGAAGAATCTCAAATATAAAAAATATTTTGATTTGTGTTATTTCATAGTTTTGATGTCTTCACTATTATTCTACAATGTAAAAAATAAAGAAAAACCCTTGACTGAGTAGGTGTGTCCAAACTTTTGACTGTTACTGTACATGTCTGCAGAAAAACACTGGGTCTACAAGCAGTGACCAGGGGACGCCTCACAATTGCTCAAGGCAAAAGGACTCCTCTGCCAACAGTGAAACCTACACCACTCTCAACTATTCCCTTCAGTTGGCAGTCACTCCCTGGGTGGGCAATGTGCTTATGCCCCCACCAATCTCTTCAAACAAGCTCAGTGAAGGTACTTTATGAGTTGTCACAGGCAATACATCCAAACTTCTCTCAATTGTAGGTAAGTAAAATGAGCTTTCTTGTTGTTAAATAATGGGTTTTGGAAGACTGAACCAAGGACTTGACTTGATCCTGAGTTATATAGAGTAAGTGTACAAAACATTACGAACACCTGCTCTTTCCATGCCGTAGAATGACCAGGTTAAAGCTATGATCCCTAAGTGATATCACTTCTTAAATCCACTTCAGTCCGTGTAGATGAAGGGGAGGAAACAGGTTAAAGAAGGATTTTGAAGCCTCAAGACAATTGAGACATGGATTGTGTATGTGTTCCATTCAGAGGGTGAGTATGCAAGACAAAAGATTGAATTGCCTTTGAAAGGGGTATGGTGGTAGTTTGGCCAGGTTTTAAAATGGCTGCTATGTTAGCGCCTTTATTCTATACATGTTGGTGATGTAACAATACGAGAGTGCCTCTGACGGTTCCCTCTGAAATTAGCCACTGTAAACAAGCAAAACAGAGCTGCGAATTTAACATATGTTTTTATTGATTAGCATTCAGGATAATGTGTATCCAAGTCTGTACTGTGTTGTGATGTCAACAAATTGCAAATAAACAGCACAATGCGGAAGCTTCAATTATCACTTAGCAACAGCTATGGAGGAGAAAAGTGCCGCTCTTGGAACATTCAGACATATACCGCATTGGCTAAACTCCATATATACACTGAGTATACCAAACATTAGGAGCACCTTCCTAATATTGAGTTGCACCCCCCCCCCCCCCCCTTTTTGCCCTCAGATCAGCCTCCATGCCCTGATGAATTAACTCTACACTACCGGTCAAAATATTTAGAACACCTACTCATTCAAAGTTTTTTCTTGATTTTTACTATTTTCTACATTGTAGAATAATAGTGAAGACATCAAAACTATGAAATAACACATATGGAATCATGTAGTAACCAAAAAAGTGTTAAAACAAATCAAAATATATTTTATATTTGAGATTCTTAAAATAGCCACCCTTTCCCTTGATGACAGCTTTGCACACTCTTGGCATTCTCTCAACAAGCTTCACCTGGAATGTTTTTCCAACAGTCTTGAAGGAGTTCCCACATATGCTGAGTACTTGTTGACTGCTTTTCCTTCACTCTGCAGTCCAACTCATCACAAACCATCTCAATTTGGTTGAGGTTGGGGGATTGTGGAGGTCAGGTCATCTGATGCAGCACTCAATTACCCTCCTTGGTAAAATAGCCCTTACACAGCCTGGAGGTGTGTTGGGTCATTGACCTGTTGAAAAACAAATGATAGTCCCACTAAGCCCAAACCAGATGGGATGGCGTATCGCTGCAGAAGGCTGTGGTAGCCATGCTGGTTAAGTCTGCCTTTAATTTAGAATTCATCTCAAACAATGTCACCAGCAAAATTCCCCCACACCATAACACCTCCTCCTCCATGCTTTACGGTGTTAAATACACATGCGGAGATAATCCATACACGCACACCGTGTCTCACAAAGACATGGCGGTTGGAACCAAAAATCTCCAATTTAGACTCCAGACCAAAGGACAAATTTCCACCGATCTAACGTCCATTGCTCGTGTTTCTTGGCCCAAGCAAGTCTTTTCTTCTTATTGGTGTCTTTTAGTAGTGGTTTCTTTGCAGCAATTCGACCATGAAGGCCTGATTCACACAGCCTCCTCTGAACAGTTGATGTTGAGATGTGTCTGTTACTTGAACTCCGAAGCATTTATTTGGGCTGCAAATTCTGATACTGGTAACTCTAATGAGCTTATCCTCTGCAGCAGAGGTAACTCTGGGTCTTCCATTCCTGTGGCGGTCCTCATTAGAGCCAGTTTCATCATAGCGCTTGATGGTTTTTGTGACTGCACTTGAAGAAACGTTCAAAGTTTTTTCGAAATGTTCCATATTGACTGACCTTCATGTCTTAAGGTAGTGATGGACTGCCGTTTCTCTTTGCTTATTTGAGCTGTTCTTGCCATAATATGGACTTGGTATTTTACCAAATAGGGCTATTTTCCGTATACCCCCCCTGTCACAAATCAACGTTTCCTTCTGAAATGCTTTAAGAAGGAAATAAATGAACTTTTAAGAAGGCACACCTGTTAATTGAAATGCATTCCAGGTGACTGCCTCATGAAGCTGGTTTAGAGAATGCCAAGAGTGTGCAAAGCTGTCATCAAGGCAAAGGGTGGCTATTTTAAGAATCTCAAATATATTTTGATTTGTTTAACACTTTTTTTGGTTACTACATGATTCCATATGTGTTATTTCATAGTTTGTCTTCACTATTATTCTACAATGTAGAAAATAGTACAAATAAAGAAAAACCGTTGAATGAGTAGGTGTTTTAAAACTTTTCACCGGTAGTGTACAATGTGTCGAAAGCATTCCATATACTGGCCCATGTTGACTTCAATGCTTCCCACAGTTGTCAAGTTGGCTGGGTGTCCTTTGGGTGGTGGACCATTCTTGACACACGGGAAATTGTTGAGCGTGAAAAACCTAGAAGCGTTGCAGTTCTTGACACAAAACGGTGCGCCTGGCGGCACCTACTACCATACCCCGTTCAAAGGGACTTAAGTATTTTGTCTTGCCCATTCACCTTCTGAATGGCAAACATACACAATCCATGTCTAAACTGTCTCAAGGCATAAAAATCCTTTAACTCATCTCCTCTACCCTCCATCTGCACTGATTTTAAGTGGATTTAATAAGTGACATCAATAGGGGATCATAACTTTCACCTGGTCATGGAAATAGTAGTAATATAGTCAGTGTATATGACTCTAAATTGATCATACTTTCTCTTGTGTTTGTAGCTGACATGGTGCGAGAGAGATCAGAGAGCATTGGACTCTCCATGACCCCAGTGTTCTTGTTCTTTCTTCAGGTAGGGAATGAACCAAGGGGGGGCAACATTTTTATATGAATGAGCACAATAATGCCATTATGTTAGTTGGGTTTTTCTTATGGATGCGAGCGCCTAGGCCTATGCAGAAATTCTGGCAAGTATTCTAATGCTGATAGACAAACACGAATGACTTCAAGCTACATACAGGAAAAATGGAACACATTTTACAACATATGTTCTTTATTGGCATATCAAGAGCGCATGACTAGCTATTATGGTACACAATTAATGCATCATAACCTCAGTCCAGAATATCAAGAAAGGGTTAACTGATAATTCCATATTTTGAATCCATTGTCAGCCGATCCTGATCATATGAACATTTTACATTATGCATTTTCTAATGCGATCTGAAACAGGTCCTCCGTGTGGATGCTGAGGGCTGTAAGCAGATAATTAAAATGCGTAACAAACAAGTGAGTATAATTTACTACACCATTAACAAAAAGTCCTCATACTTTAAAACCTTTACAGTTTTAGGTTTTTGCATCTATAATAATTGCTACTTACTGTGCATTCGGAAAGTATTCAGACCCCTTGACTTTTTCCACATTTTGTTACGTTACAGACTTATTCTAAAATTGATTAAATCATGTTTTCCCTCATCAATCTACACACAATACCCCATAATGACAAAGCGCAAAGTTTTTTTTAGACATTTTTGCACATTTATAAAAAGAACCATATTTACATAAGTATTCAGACCCTTGCGTGAGATGCGAAATTGAACTCAGGTGCATCCTGTTTCCACTGATCATCCTTGAGATGTTTCTACAACTTGATTGGAGTCCACCTGTCGTAAATTCAATTGATTGGACATGATTTGGAAAGGCACACACCTGTCTATATAAGGTCCCACAGTTGACAGTGCATGTCAGAGCAAAAACCAAGCCATGAGGTCGAAGGAATTTTTCGTAGAGCTCCGAGACAAGATTGTGTCGAGGCACAGATCTGGGGAAGGGTACAAAAACATGTATGCAGGGTTGAAGGTCCCAAAGAAAAAAGTGGCCTAAATCATTCTTAAAAGGGAGAAGTTTGGACCCACCAAGACTCTTCCTAGAGCTGGCCGCCTGGCCAAACTGAGCAATCGGGGAGGAGGGTCTTGGGTCAGGGTAGTGACTAACAAACCCGATGGTTACTCTGACAGAGCTCCAGATTTCCTCTGTGGAGATGGGAGAACCTTCCAGAAGGACAACTATCTCAGCAGCACTCCACCAATCAAGCCTTTATGGTAGAGTGGCCAGATGGAATCCACTCAGTAAAATGCACATGACCGCCCTCTTGGAGTTTGCTAAAAAAACAACCTAAAGGACTCTGACCATGAGAAACAAGATTCTCTGGTCTGATGAAACCAAGATTGAACTCTTTGGCCTGAATACGAGAGTGCCTCACTCTTTGGTGAACAATTTAATCAATTTTAGAATAAGGCTGTAAGGTAACCAAAGTAAAGGGGTCTTAATACTTTCCAAATGCACTGTATAAGCAATTTGAACAGAGCAATTGTGATGTCAATTTATCTGTTTCAGGCGGTACTCATGGGACACAGATCTTGGGAAGCGAAACCGGGTAACATATTATGTTTGTATATCGCATTGAATATGTCATACCCTGTGAAAGTGATCTTTACTTCCGTATCGTTTCCCATGCTGTTTTGAATGGGCTTCGTGGTTATTCTTTTTTTATTTATGAAAATGCAGCCATTTTAAAATGTATATAAAATTATATTTGTGTTTGTGGATGAATTGACCTCTATCAGATACCTTTTTTATGATGTTTTTGCGCTTGAAGACCAGTGCACTATGTTCCTACGCGTTGAAGACAAAAAAAAATGAACTACAAAAGTTGAGAAACAAGGCTGAGGGGCAGTCACTTCCTTTTTCTGCATGCTCTCGCCACCAAAAATCACTTATTAATTAGCTAAGAGCTTCAGCACCCCGATCAGCGATGGTCAACTGCAAAGTATTTAAAAACAACAAATCTATTCGTTGATATTAAATGTACAATTTATTTTTATAATTGTTGTAATTACACCCATATGTGAATTACGTTTAACATAAATGACTCTTTACTTTATTCTAGCTTTATTCAAAAAAACTAAGCAACGGCATGGTCCCAGAACGGTAGCCAGTATGCTGAACCGGAAGGGAAACGAGCAGCAGAACAGCCAGCAACAGAACAGTCAACTTGTGAAGATGATCCCTCATACCTTTGTCATTGGACAGCCTGTAGTACAGTCCACCCCACATCCTACGGTCCCATTCACTCCAACTTCCAGACAACAACTCATGCCTTCTACACTTACCCAACCCGGACCCTCTACCCCCAGCCGACCCATACCTTCCACCCCCAGCCAACCTATACTCCCTGCTCCTGTCCAATCCTCAACCATAATAGACAGGGTGAATGTTCAGGTAAATGAGAATCTTTCAGCAAAGAAACGCAATCTCAAACCTACTGAGAAATCACAGGCCCCCAAAGAGGTTAAGGATGCTGCAATTGCTAAAAAGTCAGTGGAACAGTCGCCTAAACGCAAGAAAGCCCGTACGCAAAGTCCTCCCAAAGGAAACCTGGTTGGCCAACTTTCTAACATAATTCTGTCCCCTCCACAAACTGCCTGGGTCCTGACGCGCAATGGACTTGTGCCAATCAGTGGCATTGGCATTCAGATGACACCTCAGAATCTACCAGCAAATACTTTTGCACCTGCTTGTCCATCACCTGTTATTATCAACCAGCAAGTCCCTCTAACACTAAATGCTGTTGCAGCACAGGGCTCCTACAATGTGACCCATGTCTGCCCATCTCCCTCTGCGTCATCCATAGCACAGGGAACTGCCTCCCCATCTGTTTTCTCCTCTCCCTCCACCTCCACTACCTTCATAAGCAACACTGCTCCAAGGATGACCAACCCAGTGAACAGCATGAGAATGACTAACCCAGTCCTGCAGACTGTGGCAACCACTGGTCCCCAGCTCAATGCAGTGTCACCTGTTCTCTCTGTTCCCATGAACAAGGTCGTCTCGGCTCCCATTAGACCACAGACTGGCCCGCCACAGGCTTTCGTCCTCAACGTCCCTCCAGGCTCTCTTCCGGCCTCATTCCCTCAGGGAGCCTTCCGAATCATGCAGCTTTACCCCCCTAAACGTGTCCCTCCACCCCGCAATCCAGAAGTAATACAGTTTGATCCCAAGCTGATGTTCATGGAGGACCCGGCCAAAGTGAGCGAGTGGTTGAATGGCAAGAATGGAATTGCGCTTCCGGAGTTGGATGTCACTCTACCCTACCTTCCCCCCTTTGTCAGCAGCCTGAATACTCTGTCGAGTCTCCTGAAATGTAAAATTACATTGGCAATTAGTGCCATGCTGGTCCTGCGCCCAGAGGAGAAAGAAAACCAGGAAGAGGAGCAGCAGGTAGCGGCAATGCGGAGCCTCGTGGCAGAGCGTTTCATCCATAACCCGGGCTACCTCCTCCTGAAGGCTCGCTTCTTGTCTTGTTTCACCATGCCTGCTCTTCTGGCTACTATCAATCCAGTCAAATTCTCCATGTCTCCCACCCCGGACCACAGTGATGTGGAGGAGGAACCTTTCAGGAACCGTCCAGGGATGCAGAACTGTACTTTGTATGAACAGCCAACAACACTCCAGGTGAGTTCAGTCTCAAACCAATCCTCCTTCATATGTTCGATACACGGCCTTTCTGTCCTCTTCTCTCACTGAACCGTCGAGCGGATCTTATGTTCTTTTCTCAGGCCCCTCTGCTAAGCACTGATGGAACAGGATCTCCTGCCACCTTCTTCTCCGGAATCACCACAAGAAATACAAGCTGTGACCAAGACATGGAGTAATTGGAATAGTTTTGGAATGTGTCATCTTATGGGTTAAACCAGGTTTTTGTGTTTAAAAGTTCTTGGCAATTTTGTTGTGATGTCACTGTCATAGGTGTTACTGGAAATAGAAGGTAGCTGTATTCTATGATGTCACTCAATACAGTATAGTTGCTGTTGAAATTGTACTTAATGAATGGTTCATATTTGTACGTGTTTTTGTTCATAATTGAACTATTTACAGTATGTATAAGAATAATTATGTTGACCTGTACATATTTTGTAATAAATCATTCTACTTGTTAATAAATGTGTATACATTGGATCTGCAGAGCACATTGGTCAGATCGACCCTCAACAACCATTATTTTTTTTGCAGACCACATAGTGGTCACCGAGGGTGACATTTTCATGGTGCATAATAGTTCAAATCTGTGCAGAAAATACTAGCTATAAAACTCATTATATTCTGTCAATGTACTTTATTTTTGGCCAGAAATGTCCTCAAAGGGGTGAACCTTGCCTGTGAATAAATGTTTATTAGCCAGGATGCAAACGTTTATTAGCCTCAAACTAAGGATGCAAATATTTATTAGCCCAAAGGATTATGCAGTTTCCATGAGTGATGCAAAATTCTGGTAACTTTCCCAAAATCCTCAGGTTTTCCAGAAGTCCTGGTTGAAAGATTTTCAGAATCAAGACGGAATAAACAGGAAGTTGTGAATTCTCAAACCACGATTTCTGGAAAAGCTGGGACTTTTGGGAAAGTTACTGGAATTTTGCAACCCTGGTTAAATGGATTAATATTACATTGTGTATATAAACCAGTCAATACTCAAACAAATATTTATAAACAATATTCTCCCTGATGGGCGAGTAACCTGTTTTCTATATTATTTACAATAAATATATTGTACCTTAACTTTAGAAACTACAGTAATCAAGTCAGTGTAATACTATTTCATCAGCAGAACAGTTTTTTTAACAAATGAGGGAAGGAAGTGATTGAGTCATTGTCTCACAGTCCTTAAACAAGAGGTGTGTACTACTGCCAATACTCTTATCACTCTAGTCACTCCATTATTTGGTGTTGGTTAATTGAGAATAAAAGAACATGTTGGTAGGTAGATTATTCACAACCACTCAAGAAGGCACTACTGTTGTCACACTGACAATTGCACATTATTTTCTTGAAGAGTTTGTCTCGGCACACTGTGGCACAAAATGGGGGAAATGAAAAAACTGAAATTACTTCTACAAAAAGGAACTTGACTCTTGCGTCATAAAACAGTATTTCCACATAACAGTTCCACATTTGGATTGGAACCACTTAACCATCAAGATTTTGCTCCCAGTTGATAAACCCTTAGTGAAGGAGTTGTTGAACGTACAGGGACACTGAGACAATCATGACTGACAGTCAGAGTGTGTCAGATATGGAGGATGAGCAGTGCTGGGTCCAGCTGGAGGATTACAGAATGCTGCTGACAAAGATCATTGAGCCGTCGCGAATCACTCCTTACCTGCGTCATTGTAAGGTGCTAAGCAGTGAGGATGAGGAGCAGATATTCAATGACCCCAGTCTGGTCATCCGCCAACGCAAAGTAGGTAAGGCACTGTCCTCTATTTCAGGTTATTGAGCAAACAAAGGGTCAAGTGTTACACTTTCTACTTTGAACTACAATAATTTGGTTGAATTCCAGGTTTGTATTGCAGGCACACTGCTTCTCAGAAGATTGCTATATATCAATTCAGGCATTAAGAGATGTGATAATCTGCTAAATAAATATGACCTGGAATGTGCCCACAATCTTCTGAAATTCATGTCAGTACCTTATTTATAAACCTCAGATCCATGTTCACAGGTGTACTATTGGATATTCTTCAAAGAACTGGACTCAAAGGCTATGTGACATTCCTCGAGAGCTTGGAGCTGGACTATCCTCGATTGTATCGCAAAATTACTGGCAAAGAACCTGCCCGGGTCTTTTCTGTACTAGTTGGTGAGTAGCTTTACAACATGACGTGTTTCTATAGACATGTTGTGTGTCTATCATGCAAGCTTGTAGATATTTGTGTAAGATATACTGTAGGTTGAATTTTTTGGCATGATCTTTCAAAGTGCTGGTGTCTATGACAATGGAATTGATCCTAAAAATAAAACATCCTGTCCTCTGACATCATAGACACGGTGGGTGAGTCAGGACTGACTCAGTTCTTGATGAGTGAGGTCACACGTCTGCAGAAGGGCCTGCAGGAAGAACGCCGCCGCAGACAAGAGGCCACTTGGGCTGCAGCCACGCAGGAGGACACCTTACGGAAGCAGCAGGTTAAGGAGAGGGAGCTGCAGAAGCAGCAGGAGCGCGTGCAGTTAATGAGGGAGGAGAGGGACCGGCAATGGGAGGTGGTATGCCACCTGAAGGACGAGAACTACAGCCTGATGCACAACGTAACCAAGCTGAGCGAAGAGAAGAATAGTGCTCTCATGTCCAACCGGGATCTGCAGTTGGAGGTGAGATATGGGGGGGGGGGGGTTGCAGTTCTGGCAAACCCAAACACATCAACTTATGACAAAAGCAATAACTATTGGTTTACATTCAGTATAGAAAAACCTCTGTAGTCCGACCTGTGGAGACATTTGTTATAGAACAGCACAAAGTCAATCGGCAACAACGAAAACAGTTTTGATGGGGTTTTCATTGATCACTAGATAGAAAAGCTGAAGCACAGCCTGATGAATGCAGAGAGTGACTCGAAAATCCAACGCAAGCAAACTGTGAACCTGAAGAATGCCATTGAGGAGAGACCCAGTCAGGACATGATTTGGCAGCTCCAGAGACACAATGATCTGCTCACAGTGCGCATCCAGGAGCTGGAGAGCTCAGCTCAGGTACGTTGATCTCTTCTCAATCAGTTTCGGGGGGGGGGGGGCTCTGGCAAACCCAAACACATCAATTTATGACCAAACCACTAACTATTGGTTTACATTTTAAGTATAGAAAGATCTCTGTAGCCAGACATGTTGAGACATTCATTATAGAACAGCACAAAGTCAGTCGACAACAATAAAATTAAAAAAAATGGAATAACAGCTAGGAGTGGGATTTTGTTTCAGTGATCATTTCTCAGTACATGTTTAGATATGCAGTGAAATAAAAAGGACCCTGCACTGCACTGGACACATTTTGAAATAATAGCTAGGAGTGGCATTTTGTGCACCACAAGAAAAATGTCTTCACAAATAAAGTGATTGTTCAGATGCAGAATTGTACCATTTTTACATTACTGAGCCAAGCCGAGCCAATTTGTGCTGGCTTGGTTAGGCATCCACTATAGTTTGTTGGAACTGTGCTCAAAAGGACAACGTGAAAAAAAAATATGAGCCAGCACAGTTACTGTTCATGTCGGTACGGTAGTGTGAAAAATGTATTGGATTGAGTGAGTAGTGTAATAGGATTAATCTATATGTTCCAGCAGGGGACAGCTCCAGCCCCCTTGGATCAAGAGAAGCTGAGCACTGAGAGTCTGGAGGACTACAAGCAGCACTCTCAGGCTCAGCACCAGGAGCTGGTCAACAACATCTACAACCTACGCAGAGATCTGCACGATGCTGAGGCACTACGGAATCGGGTACACGGCCTGATGCACTGAGCACTGCTTAGGAATAGCTGTAGGACAAGACTACTAATTACATAGAATTTCTAAAATATAAGCTATTCAACTGCTCTTTCAACACAAGTGCAAGAGGAACAAAACATTCCAAACACAAATTATATTATTTCCTCAAAAATGATGATCTTGAGCATCAGGATGAATATATTTCCTTATTTTTGTAATCTGCCCAACCTTGTTCCTCATTCATTGGAATAGCTGACTGTGCAAAGTTAAATTGTTCAAGTGGTGTCTTCCAATGTCACAAGTTATGGTGTTCCAATTGTAATATATATGTTTGATTTTTTCTTGCAGTACTTGGAGGCGAAGGAGGTTCTTGAGTTGAAGTGCACAACATTAAAGAAAGATGCAAAAATGTATCGTGACCGAATGGAGGACATCCTGAAACAGATGGAAGAGGTTATCAGGGAGAGAGACAAGGTGAACATGGTGTGATTTTAGGACTGTGATTCTTGGACCTCACTGTCTTGGGAAATCCTAACTTCCCCTTTACTTAGTCTCCAAATGACATCAAAGTGAAAATTCAACATCAGTGAAGGTTAGGATTCACCCCATACTGCTTATTTCTTTCATCCAGAAGAGGGGACTTCTATTTGCTCAAAATTAAAGAGTTGACTATCTGTGTGGTTGTGATCAGAAGCTCATCCGCACCATTGCCATTTGTTTCATATAAACCATTACAGCAAAGCAAACCAAAGCTTTTGTTTTGCGGTAGGCCATCGCCTCTCGAGAGGAGTACCACCAGGAGAATTCACGGTGCCTCCAGGAGAAGGACCAGTACCGGAAGAAGATTCGGGAGCTGGGTGAGCGCTGTGATGAGCTGCAGGTCCAGTTGTTCCGGACTGAGGCAGAGGTTATGGCTCTACAGACCAGGCTTCACATTAACACCTGCTCCCCACATGATGTGAGAATGGATTCCACCAACCACTTCCATTTAGATCTGTCTTTTAACTCAAACATAAAATATGTCATCAGAATCACTGAACTGGCATTGCTAGCTTTTCAGATTCTATCTTAATTTGCCTTTGTTTCTGTTTTTTTATGTTTATAAAGGATAGCGTAGGATATCCTATTGATTTTGGAAATGTATTTATATTGATTTATGGTTTCCCTCTCAGATGTCAGACTTTGAGAATGGTTCCTTGCTGATATTGTAAATGTAATTTGCTTCCTGATTTACAACAAATGTTGTCCATGCAGTATTATTATGTTTGCAATGTTCAGGGATCTGAATAATTCTACTTCTACTTTTGACCTCTCTGTGTTTCCTCTATTACAAAATGACCTGCAATGATCCATCCACTTTGGCAGCTCGTGTTTTCTTGTCTCTGCAACGCACTTTATTGAGTGTTCTCTTTCTGTATGTTCTCTGCAACAGAAAAGCCAGACCAGTGAGGAAGACTGCAGAGATACATTAACCGAAGGCAAGAAGTCTATGACAAGTGACAAATAATCACACAAAAAAATATTCAACAATGATCAGAAAAGTTATACTTTTTTGTGTTCATGGTAATCATAAGCTTAGCTTGATATTTGATTTCACCATGCTTTTTGAACTCCCAGCATTCTATGTTGTTAACTACATTTAAAAAAATCTTTATCACAGCTAGTAGTGGGGACCTGCAATGTCAGACATCAGGGGAGTATGATGTGTGCATTGCTTTGCAAGTCCACCCATTGTGTGCAGAAGGGTCCCCGGAGGATAATATCTCAGGAGTAAGTACCTTCAATTGTTTCTCTTGACTAGTTCACATGTGTCTGGCCTGGGGTTGTGAGGTTTTCTTATTATAAGCCACTTGTTATAGTAGTAACATCAACTTGAACCTCAATTATCTGCATTGAACACACTTCACATAATAAGCCACTTGTTATAGTAGTAACATCAACTGAACCTCAATTATCTGCATTGAACACACTTCATATTTTAGCCCTTAGAAAAACATATTTCAGTTTAAAAAGGAAAATAATATGAAGTTTATGGTTACTGTGTATTGTATATGTATTTTGCTTTGCTCCACGTGACAGGAAAGGGCTTTATCAGAGGATGAGCCCTCAGACTGCAGCAAGCCCAGAGAGAGGTGTAACTTCTACTACAGAAGGTTGGTTGTAAGTCGCTCTGGATAAGAGCGTCTGCTAAATGACTTAAATGTAAATGTAAATGTAAGTTTATATGTTTTAGAGAACACCACATAAGGACATTTACTGAAAATGCAGTATCTGTATTTTGTCATAAATTGTCTCCATAGGGGTAAAACTGCTATGCCCTGCAATGGGTTATGTATGGGAGTGATGTAAAGTGACTTTTCTGCTGCTTGTGTTATCCTGTTCTGTGTATAAAATATATATATATATATATACACACGCTGCCATTCAAAAGTTTGGGGTCACTTAGAAATGTCCTTGTTTTTGAAAGAAAAGCAAAAAATTGTCAGAGTTGCAAAGAAAAATCCATATCTCAGACTGGCTAATAAAAAGAAAAGATTAAGATGGGCAAAATAACACAGACACTGGACAGAGGAACTCTGCCTAGAAGGCCAGCATCCCAGAGTCACCTCTTCACTGTTGACGTTGAGACTGGTGTTTTGCGGGTACTATTTAATGAAGCTGCCAGTTTAGGACTTGTGAGACGTCTGTTTCTCAAACTAGACACTCTAATGTACTTGTCCTCTTGCTCAGTTGTGCACCGGGGCCTCCCACTCCTCTTTCTATCCTGGTTAGAGCCAGTTTGTGCGGTTCTGTGAAGGGAGTAGTACACAGCGTTGTACGAGATCTTCAGTTTCTTGGCAATTTCTCACATGAAATAGCCTTCATTTCTCAGAACAAGAATAGACTGACGGATGTCAGAAGGAAGTTATTTATTTCTGCCCATTTTGAGCCTGTAATCGAACCCACAAATACTGTTTCTCCAGATATTCAACTATTCTAAAGAAGGACAGTTTTATTGCTTCTTTAATCCAGATACTCAACTATTCTAAAGAAGGACAGTTTTATTGCTTCTTTAATCAGAACAACAGTTTTCAGTTGTGCTAACATAATTGCAAAAGGGTTTTCTAATGATAAATTAGCCTTTTAAAATGATAAACTTGGATTAGCTAACACAATGTGCCATTGGAACATAGGAGTGATGGTTGCTGATAATGGGCCTCTGTACGCCTATGCAGGTATTCCTTTAAAAATCTGCCGTTTCCAGCTACAATAGTCATTTACAACGTTAACAATGTCTACACTGTATTTCTGATCATATTTGATGTTATTTTAATGGACAAAAAATTTGCTTTTCTTTAAAAAACAAGTATATTTCTAAGTGACCCCAAACTTTTGAACGGTAGTATATACACTGCTCAAAAAAATAAAGGGAACACTTAAACAACACAATGTAACTCCAAGTCAATCACACTTCTGTGAAATCAAACTGTCCACTTAGGAAGCAACACTGATTGACAATAAATTGCACATGCTGTTGTGCAAATGGAATAGACAAAAGGTGGAAATTATAGGCAATTAGCAACACACCCCCAATAAAGGAGTTGTTCTGCAGGTGGTGACCACAGACCACTTCTCATTTCCTATGCTTCCTGGCTGATGTTTTGGTCACTTTTGAATGCTGGCGGTGCTTTCACTCTAGTGGTAGCATGAGACGGAGTCTACAACCCACACAAGTGGCTCAGGTAGTGCAGCTCATCCAGGATGGCACATCAATGCGAGCTGTGGCAAGAAGGTTTGCTGTGTCTGTCAGCGTAGTGTCCAGAGCATGGAGGCGCTACCAGGAGACAGGCCAGTATATCAGGAGACGTGGAGGAGGCCGTAGGAGGGCAACAACCCAGCAGCAGGACCGCTACCTCCGCCTTTGTGCAAGGAGGAGCACTGCCAGATCCCTGCAAAATGACCTCCAGCAGGCCACAAATGTGCATGTGTCAGCATATGGTCTCACAAGGGGTCTGAGGATCTCATCTTGGTACCTAATGGCAGTCAGGCTACCTCTGGCGAGCACATGGAGGGCTGTGCGGCCCCACAAAGAAATGCCACCCCACACCATGACTGACCCACCGCCAAACCGGTCATGCTGGAGGATGTTGCAGGCAGCAGAACGTTCTCCACGGCGTCTCCAGACTCTGTCACGTCTGTCACATGCTCATGTGCTCAGTGTGAACCTGCTTTCATCTGTGAAGAGCACAGGGCGCCAGTGGCGAATTTGCCAATCTTGGTGTTCTCTGGCAAATGCCAAACGTCCTGCACGGTGTTGGGCTGTAAGCACAACCCCCACCTGTGGACGTCGGGCCCTCATACCACCCTCATGGAGTCTGTTTCTGACCGTTTGAGCAGACACATGCACATTTGTGGCCTGCTGGAGGTCATTTTGCAGGGCTCTGGCAGTGCTCCTCCTTGCACAAAGGCGGAGGTAGCGGTCCTGCTGCTGGGTTGTTGCCCTCCTACGGCCACCTCCACGTCTCCTGATATACTGGCCTGTCTCCTGGTAGCGCCTCCATGCTCTGGACACTACGCTGACAGACACAGCAAACCTTCTTGCCACAGCTCGCATTGATGTGCCATCCTGGATGAGCTGCACTACCTGAGCCACTTGTGTGGGTTGTAGACTCCATCTCATGCTACCACTAGAGTGAAAGCACCGCCAGCATTCAAAAGTGACCAAAACATCAGCCAGGAAGCATAGGAACTGAGAAGTGGTCTGTGGTCACCACCTGCAGAACCACTCCTTTATTGGGGGTGTCTTGCTAATTGCCTATAATTTCCACCTTTTGTCTATTCCATTTGCACAACAGCATGTGCAATTTATTGTCAATCAGTGTTGCTTCCTAAGTGGACAGTTTGATTTCACAGAAGTGTGATTGACTTGGAGTTACATTGTGTTGTTTAAGTGTTCCCTTTATTTTTTTGAGCAGTGTATATATAATGATTTCATTCCTTAACAACAGGAAACGTGCCCTTAGGAGGTCAAAGGCCACATGCAAGGAATGCAAACCTTGTGTCCTGGACAACAGCAGTGGAAGTGACAACACTGACACGGATGGGATGTGACTGAGTGGGGGGGGCGGGGGCAGAGGAGTGGCTGTGGGACATGGCAAGGTCCTTCAGAAACATAGGCTAGTCTACTTTCCTTAACAAAAATATTAGAAATATTAAATCAATTGAAATAATAATTTTGTTGAAATGATGTAGAGCACCAGTCAAAAGATTGGACACTTATTCATTCAAGGGTTTTTCTTTATTTTTACTATTTTGTACATTGTAGAATAATAGTGAAAACATCAAAACTATGAAATAACACATATGGAATCATGTAGTAAGCAAAAAAGTGTTAAACAAATCAAAATATATTCTTCAAAGCAGCCACCCTTTGCCTTGATGACAGCTTTGCACACACTTGGCATTCTCTCAACCAGCTTCACCTGGAATGCTTTTCCAACAGTCTTGAAGGAGTTCCCACATATGCTGAGCACTTGTTGGCTGCTTTTCCTTCACCCTGCGGTCCAACTCATCCCAAACCATCTCAATTGGGTTGAGATTGGGTGATTGTGGAGGCCAGGTCATCTGATGCAGCACTCCATGACTCTCCGTCTTGGTCGAATAGACCTTAAACAGCCTGGAGGTGTGTTGGGTCATTGTCCACTAAGCGCAAACCAGATGAGATAGAGTATCGCTGCAGAATGCTGTGGTAGCCATGCTGGTTAAGTGTGCCTTGAATTCTAAATAAATCACTGACATTGTCACCAGCAAAGCACCACCACACCTCCTCCATGCGTCACGGTGGGAACCACACACGCGGAGAGCATCTGTTCACCTACTCTGCATCTCACAAAGACACAGCAGTTGGAACCAAAAATCTCAAATTTGGACTCATCAGACCAAAGGACAGATTTCCACCAGTCTAATGTCTATTGTTCGTGTTTCTTGGCAAGCAAGTCTCTTCTTCTTATTGGTGTCCTTTAATAGTAGTTTCTTCGCAGGAATTCGACCATGAAGGCCTGATTCACGCATTCTCCTCTGAACAGTTAATGTTGAGATGTGTCTGTTACTTGAACTCTGTGAAGCTTTTATTTGAGCTGCAATTTATGAGGCTGGTAACTCTAATGAACTTATCCTCTTCAGCAGAGGTAACTCTGGGTCCTCCTTTCCTGTAGCAGTCCTCATGAGGGCCAGTTTCATCATAGCGCTTGATGGTTTTTGCGACTGCACTTGAAGAAACTTTCAAAGTTTTCCAGATTGCCTGACCTTCATGTCTTAAAGTAATAATGGACTGTTTGCTTATTTGAGCAGTTCTTGCCATAATATGGACTTGGTCTTTTACCAAATAGGGCTATCTTCTGTATACCACCCCTACCTTGTCACAACACAATTGATTGGCTCAAACACATTAAGAAGGAAAGAAATTCCACAAATGAACTTTTATCAAGGCACACCTGTTAATTGAAATGCGTTCCAGGCACTACCTCATGAAGCTGGTTGAGAGAATGCTAAGAGTGTGTAAAGCTGTCATCAAGGCAAAGGGTGGCTACTTTGAAGAATCTCAAATATAAAATATGTTTTGTTTAACACTTTTCTGGTTACTATATGATTCAGTATGTGTTATTTCATAGATTTGATGTCTTCACTATTATCCTACAATGTAGAAAATAGTCAAAATAAAGAAAAACCCTTGAATGAGTAGGTGTGTCCAAACTTTTGAATGGTACTGTATATATTTACTCTTTGTATTGTTCTAATAAAATTGCAATATTTTGAACTGTGACTGCATGATGAATGTGTTTATGTATGCAAGTTACTTGCACCAGAGACGGTATAGAAGCCTTCCTCTAATAACTTTGCTTGTACTTCTTAATGTGCATTTTTTTTCGTCATGCAAAAGCAGAGGAAAGTAGATAATGTAGCTAGTACGAAAGGCAAAGAAAAGTTGGTGTTCTCACTAGTTACTACAGCTATATATAGTTACTATAGCTATTTTGTAAAAATTCAAGAAAACTTAACATTTACTTTTTGCTCTTCATTTAAGGTTAGGCATAAGGTTAGCAGTGTGGTTAAGGTTAGGATTCATTTTTGTTTTAAAATCATATTTTAAGATGATACATTTTTGAAATGGGAGTGGTTTATGACTTATGTCTGTGGTAACTAGTGACGACCGTAAAGAGGGGCGGCAGATAGCCTAGCGCTTAAGAGCGTTGGGCCAGTAACCGAATGGTAGCTAATTCGAATCCCCGAGCCAACTAGGTGAAAAATCTGTCAATGTGCACTTGAGCAAAGCATTTAACCATAATTGCTCCTGTAAATCGCTCTGGATGAGAGCGTCTGCTAAATGACTAAAATGTCAATGTAAAATGTAAGTCAAACTACAATTTGTATAGAATTATTTGGTGAAGAGGCGTGGTACACACTTGCACTAAATGCGCAAACGGTTTGGTATTTATGGACCCGAACGGTTGCAATGTTTGCATCATTGGTTTGAATTTTGTGTCACGGAATTAAACATTTTCACAAACGTTACATCAAAGACAGTACAGTATGAAGGTAGGAAGAAACTGCTTCTCCAATAGAAATCCCCGATCCCTTTTGTAGGGGACGTCATGGCGACTTTGGCTAGCTAAGCGCATGCGTAGAAACCAAACTTCGCTTGTTGCAGGCCTTCAAATCAAATGCACTCCTTCAATATAATACAATTATTTTTGAGGAAAATGAAAACGGGTCAGTTTGTAACTTTCACAAGGTTGAAGTAATAACATGTTCAACTACTTATGACATTGTCTCGAATCTAGGATGTGCCTTCAGATTTTGAGAAAATGAACAGCTAAGGAGAATTTTTCACACTCTTATTGATTTCTCAACCCCCAAAGCCCAGTCTGGTCTGCTTAAGCGTTCCTGGAAGTCTCTCGATGTTGCGTCTCTGGGTTTAGAAACTGTGTTTACTTGTTACAAACGAACCCGAGAAAGCTTCGAGGATCTGTTGTCATAGCGACGAATGGACGCTCTGCCTGGCTCAGATGGAATCGTGAATTCGCATCCTAGCTAAACTCAATCGAACTTGAGCTAATAACGTGATAGCCAAATAAGTATTAACTCTATTATATAGCTAAAATAGAACACAATGTATTGTCATGCAATGTATATTTTCAACTATGGCTAGGCTTGGCGCTTGAGCTGTTTTGCAAAGTAACGTTACTGAAGTAGCAAATAACGTTAGCTAACGTTACAGTAGCTGCTTGATTACATTGCATGTTTAGAGGTAAGCTACGCAAAACTCCTGTCTCGACATTATGGCTGAGACTCGTGTCATTCCAAGTGGGAAAGTCTACCGCCAGATGTTTGACGCCCAGGTAGGCTATAGGTTGTTTATTGATATAAAATGCTTTAAAAGTTTCGTAGTGTCTATGTTGTTGCACGTTAATGCCACGCATCAATTTTATCCTCAGGTTCAGCTGTCAAGGTCTCTACATGATACTCGGAGGAAACGTGAGACTAATGAAGGATTCTTACCAAGGGACAACCCTCCTCTTAGTAGTGACACAGACACTGGTCTGCAGCAGCGGACTAGAACTCTTCAGGCTGAAACCCACCAATGCTCAGAGGAAATGGCTGTTAGGTACAGGCACTATGGAATACAAGTTGCATCCTTCATACATACTCAGAACACATTCCCCACTGGGCACAGATGTAAATTCTATGCCTAATTTAAATTACATTGAAACAACATAGTTTCAACCAGTGTGTGCCCAGTGGTTCATCGCGTATTGTCAATTTGTAATATTAATGTACCTTTGAAGGGTGTGTGAGTCTGTCTGACCCTGTTTGACACCACAGGGACCAACTGTTCTCAGGCATCAAGCATTGCCAGACGAGTGAGGAGCAGCTTGTTGAGGAGGAGATCCGTGGACTACCTGATCATGTTGGCAAGTAGCACACCAAAGTTTTGCAGGCTTAAACATTGTAAGCGGGTGGGTGATGAATGATGGTAGGCGAATGCAGACTTGTGCTTGTTTTGCCTGAGGTTATTGATCCCTTCCTTCTTATCTCCGCAGTGGCAGAAAAGCCAGGGTCAGACATCATTGACCGCCTGATGGAGAAAAAGCAGAGGAACCACCTAGAGGCTGTGGGACAGTTGTACAGGGACCTTTCTGTGCTCAGTGTGGTAGGCACCTCATATTCACTACGGTACCAAGTTTGAGTTTATATATTGAAGCAGTCATAGGCATAGTATCATTTAAAAAAGTGAGTTACTGTAAGTTAGTACAATACAATTTTGAGGTATTCAATGTAATGTCTTGGTAATTATAATTATTACTATAATTCTAATAGTTTAGAAGTGACACAATGCCTTATTGCTCGCAGGAGTATGAGACATTATTCAGGCAAACTGGGCAAGAGGTGCTGCACCAACTCTCAGTGTATGATGGCAATGTGGAGAGACAAATGCAGAGGATTGAAAATATTTCTGATTTGGAGAAGTTCACCTTACAGGTCAGAATAGCCTTAAATGGCTTCTCTTTTCATGACATCAATAGAATAAATAACCAACAACAACAATTTGAATTGTCACAACTTCTCTTACAGGGACTTCATGAGTTCTGGGATACAGTGAAACAAGAGTCAGTGATTAGGAGGAAGTGGATAAAGGATCTGGATGATACCCTGGCTAAGTATGAGTCTGACAGAACAGCCATGGTGAGTCTTATACAACAGTACTATAAATTATCACTATGTAAATTACTTGATATTGTTCTTGACATTGTTCTATTGGTGTACAGATTGCAGCATTGCTGAGAAAATACACAGGGAAACTGGAAAAAATCTGCTACGTAATGCCTTCGGATATCCACCGACTGATCAATAGAGAAGCCATGGTAGGATGTTCTTGGTGCATTATCATCAAGGTAGTGTAGAAATGACACTAACTGCAGTGCACGGAGACACTCATGTCGCCTCCCTCCGCAGATGATAAACCAGGCTATTCTAGCAAATAGACGAGCAGTGGCCAAGCTCTACCTGAACCTGATGGAGAATGATCTACAGAAGGAGGTATTCCAACGACTCAGATGGGAGGACAAACTGCAAGACTGGAAGAGCTTTAAGGTCCTTGGTGTGGTTAGCAGGTTCAAGTAGGTTGTTTCTTCAGTGTTCGACAAATTAATTAATCTCTTCCATGGAACTTCTAGTAGGCTATTCTGTCTTTAACTTTCACTACCAAAAACAGTCTGCCTCCTTATATTTGAGGTGTGGTAATTAGTGGTGTCATAATTCTTGGTTAACTTCTAAATCCCATCAACTTTTTGGCATTAGAGATTTCATGGGAAGCCCTCCAATCCAGTGTCCCAAGGACGTACAAGCTATTCTGGACACCATGAGTGCAGCACAGCAATCCTTTAGAGAAAGACGCATCAACATTCTTCAGTCACTCACGTGAGTGAGCAGGCAATTTCCCGTTGTTATGAGACGAGTCAGTGTGTCACACTTAGTTAGGGATACATTAGACAGATATGACGACAATGATTGATTCATTGTGTCTGGGTTTATTTGTAGTGCCATGATACCTCCAAGATGTTCAAAGACTCTAATCGCTGAGTGGTATAACTCTTTGTCATCTGTCAACGAGCAAATTGGTGAGCAAATCCTTATTCTATACTGTCTTAATATTATGTTTATATACAAGTTTATATGCATGTTCTGTGTTTTACATTTCTATGTTTCCTCAGATTGTATGCACATTGAATCAATGAGGAAGCTACATTCCTATTATGAAAATACCTGGCAAGAATGCCTAGCTGAGGTAGAACAAGTCAAGGTACATATCGGTCATGTTTTTCTTTTCCACCTTTTAGATCATCTTATTTAAAGCCCATCTTGGGACTGATTCTGGAAATTAGCACGAGCTAAGGCATGATGGTGCAATGCACCTGACTCTTGATAATACATTTTGTCAATGTTTTAATTGTCTCTGCCCCTATAAAATCAATTATTATTATATTATCTTTGAATTATAAATATTTCTCATTTAATTTGCTAATCTGGAAATGTACCCTGTAACCATGCCAAAGTCACATTTTCCTTTCCATTGGTTTACTTAGAAAGAGATTACTACATATGGGGTTTCTCCAGAAAATATCCAGGATACTGTTAATTCTGAGTTCCTGCCTCTGATTGGGAAATGCCAGAGCCAGACCGAGGAGCACCTTGCCACCATGGATGTAAGTCCTGCGAAAAGAGAAAGACAACAACAGCACTGTATTTTTTATTCATCCTGTTAAAGGTTGGTGTTCTGTAATGCCCTGACTTTCCGTCTCTTACCCCAGAGAGCGTTTGAGTCTTTGGCCAAGAGAGCTGCTGTGCTAAGTAAGTCGCTTTTCAAATTCACACGTGGGGCATCTCACCTGTGGGAGGTGCACAGTGCCGGGCTGCAGAGGAGGGAGCAGCAGCTGCAAGACCAGCTGGACGAGGTGCGCTACAGTCAGGAGCATGAAATCCAGGTGAGCCTCATTCCCAGTTCCAACCACCAGCCCCCCCCCCCCCCCCCCAGCACTGCCCTGCCACCACAAGGACCAAGGATACTGATAGCAGAACAAGGTCCCCTGATAACTCCCACTGCTGTCTGTTTTCCAGAAGAAGGAGGCTCATCTTGATGTTATGTTGGACAGACTGAGACAGGAGAGTACTGAAGAGGCACTCAAAATCACACTGGAGAAGACTCTACACTCCCTGGATGAAATAAAACTTGTGTAGGCTACTAACTATTGTCTGTTTTTCCAGAAATATAATAGTATTTCTCTACAGAAGGAGTTTTTTCCGAGCCTGGTCTCAACTTCACATGCAGACTAGGCATTTCCTACAGCTGTTGTATGATTTCTGTAGATACATGCACTTCTACAAAGAAGAGGTGGATACAGTGGAGAGTTATCCTGCCATGGTCTTGGAGGAGCTGCACTCTTACAGCTTTGCTGTCAGTCGATTCTTCAACGTCAAGGAGCTATATACCGGTAGTCAGGTACGGTTTTAAGATGTAAAGCAAGCCACTATTACTATAAAGATTAGCCTTGTACAGACTATTTGTTAATCACTTTAAGGGTCTATCTTTTAACCACAGGACTCTGAGGAACTTTGCTCCCTTTATCCTGTCATAAATCTTGGTGAGTTGGATATTGTCCTTTAGCAGCAGTCAATTTCATTGCTGTGACATTACTTCAGGATCCTATGTATGAGCAAACATTTGTGTGATGTTGGATCAATAGATTTAAGTGGGAGGGCCAGTGTGAAGAGGACAAGACAGACCACTGTACAGGGAAGGAAACGTTGTCCGGGAGGATTCCAGAAAAGTCAAAATCCAGCACATTCATCCTTTGATGAATTTGACACTGAGGTTCAAATCCATGCAAAAACACAAACTGCTACTTTTATTTTACCATGGCAGTGTAGGCATGGAATATAAATTGTTTCTCCTTGCTGTAGGATGTCATTGATTCCCATCGGGAGTTTCTTGACTCTCAGTCCAGTGAGACATTCTGCACCTCTAAAGGCAATGTGTACAACGGTCAGAGCTTTGTCTCTCAATGGGACACGGAGCACGATTCCATTCCATCTGAGATGGAGTTGGTTGTGTTCCCCAGAAGTCTTCTTGCGGATCTACAAAAAGAGTACAGGCCTGGATAAAACCATTTATCTGTAGTACAAGTCATTATTTACTGTTGAAGGAGAGCCTCTTTCTGAACAATGTCCCTCTTTCCTCGTAGTATACGTCTCTTGTTTTTCAATCACCTCGAAGAGAGATATCAGACTGCTCTGACCAACACGATGAATATTGTGGCAGCCAAGAAGGAAGCACTGAAGTCAGAGCAGGACCTCCGACTGCACCTCCACCAACCACGGGCTAAGAGAATCGAGGTGGACATCCACAATGTCCGTGCTGGTGAGAAGATTAACCCATCTCACCTTCCAAATCCACTCTAAATAAACAGTCCTCCCAGTAGTTTACTGTAAATTAATGTACATTTGTCTGTCTGCCCTCTTTAGCGGAACTGGTACTGCACAGAGATCGTGTGGATAGGCACTGTAAAGGCATCTTGCAGGCCCTTGGCAACTGCCGAACGGACTTCCACGAACTCCAGATTCGACAGCACAAACTGACTGAGGACTTCAGATCCCAGATTTACAGCATGGAGGATGTCTTTACCTATGCCACCAAGTCAGACGTGTAAGGACATTTGTGGTTATCTAACAAAACGTTTAGAACATCCATTTACGTGCAGTAATGATGATTTTTTGTTGATCTTTTTCTCTTTGTCAATGCATCACTGCTCATCTCTGTCCTCAGGCTGGTTGGACTATGTGGTACGCTGCAATCCAATTTGGAGAGCCACATGAACATCATTCAGGCATCACAGAGAAACTTCAGACAGACTCTGGAGTCCAAGCTGGATGGCCTAAGAGAGACCAACGTCCAGTTAATCAAATCCTTTAAGTAGGAGTTGTTCCTCTATCCTGAGTTGTTCCTCTATACTTTCTTAATAGGGTGTCAAAGTACGGATTATTTGGTAAAGGATGGCCTTTATGCCTGCAGGCTGTTCTCAGATGGAGGGAACTTCACACCCAAAGAGATCGAGGCGCATCACAAACGGATTGAGAAAATGGTTAAACGTATCGACACCAACGATGAGGCCATAATGCTGGATATGGAGGGGACAGAGTCCAAGTGTCTGGAGCTGGTATGAACTTTAACTAAGCCCAAAGAAAAGTCACATTACATTTGTTTTGACTCAGATTATTTCAGTGTTACATATTTTTGCTGAGATTTGCCATACCAATGTTGCATTTACCCCTTAGGCGAAGGATGTGATAAACAGATTTGAGGAGAAATTCCACTTTTTGACAGTGGATTTGAAGTTTCTGGAGAAAATCCAAGGAATGCTAACAAATACACAGGTTCAGATAAAAACAGAGGTACATTATTATATCTGGTCTTCCCGCCTCTCATGATATCTCTCGTTTACCGTCTTGCATCCCTCTCTTGCCATTACTCACATCTTAACATACACCCACAGGTCAAAATGTGTCTGCTTCTATTTTACAGGCAACAAAGAGCAACATGCAAAATAAGAAAATCAACAGCCTCCTGACAGAGTTAAAAAGTATGGTAGATACTTGTGCCAGAAGCAGTCCAGAAAAGGTACTAAACTCAATCCAAATATGTGCTGATTGATTTATATTTTTCTCTTGTAAAAGACTACTAGACAGAGCATAGCACATTATTTTTTCGCATCAATAACAGCATATTTGTACTAATTGTACAAAATATATGTTCATTCATGTTTCATATATGTTCATTCATTTTCCCTCTTGTAGACAGTGACGACAGATGATGTTTTCACTTTTACGTGGTCTATAATAGAGGAATTGAGGGCACGATGCCATTATCTTGAATGCTTTTTGGTAAGTGTGTTGCAATGGATATAAAGTCTTCTCTATAAACATACATAAAGACAGCTTACCCAAAAACACATTGTTATATGAGAAATAGACTGTAGCGGATTTTACTATGTTGTTGTTGATCCATAGTTTTTATTGTTGCATTGACCATGACTGAGGTCCAGCTAGGGTTTAATGCCGTGTGTTTTGTGTGCAGAACCCTTCCATGGCAGTACTGATGCCCGAATGCCCTCTCCAGGGGGCCTTCGGTGTAGCAGCACGCCCCAAGTCCCGCAAGTCAGCAAGCCCTGCCATAGACGGTCTGCTCCAGCCCAGCCGCATGGGGGTGTCCTTCATGGATGATGTGGCCGTGGGGGTCATCAGGGGACTGCTGAGGTCAGAGAGAAGCTCACACAGCCTCTAATAATACAATCGGTAACTCTGTTTATAAGGCCATAGAGAATCATGTTCATACAGACAGTATCCATTTAGGAAAGCGACTGTCAGAACTCCCTGGTCAAAGACGAGATGTATTAGGTCCAAATAGGCCAATTTAATGACTGATCTTTTACATGAGAAATGCAGTACTGACATTCTCTGATGATTCCTCAGGCTAAGCAAGCCTAAAGTCACCCAGGAAGCCAATTCAGAGTCGACAGAGAGGGTCTCAGCAGGAGTCACAGGTACCAGCCATGTTGGCTTACAATGATGTCACCCACTTCAGAGGAAGGATGGAATTAAATCTAGCCAATAAGAACTAGCCTGGTGCCCAGACTCTGAGCAATATTGCTGTTTGTACTTAGCTATACTAACGTACTATGTGGTCTGTCTGGCTCCAAGGCTAGCCAAGAACAAATGCAAAAGTCATGCTGATTCCAGTAGGATGTAATGTTTTGTCCCTCTGTACTCTTTGTAGTCAGGTTGTCGTCTCCTATTGGGCAGAGGTCAGGGGATTCTGCCGAATCTGTCAGTGCACAAAGGTCAGAGGGAACCTTTTCTGTGTCGTTATCACTGGAGCACAATCATGCAGAAATCACTTGTAGTAACAGTAGAGTTACTGTATAGCTTAGTTTTCCTGGTCAGTTTACATGGAGACCTAAGCACTCTCATCTATTTATTTTATAGTGTGAAGAGGTTTTCTAAACCCACTCGCTTTGACAAGAGATTCCAGGTGTTTGGTCCCAAACCAGAGACACATGGCGTGTGAGTAGTCCTTAATAGCACAGCAGCATGCCTTACTGAGATCAATGCTTTGCAGATCAAAACTGATTTAAATTCTCTCACACCTGTCATTCTTTCAGAACTGCCTTCAAAACTTTGATAACCAGCATTCTTTGGAAGACCAATGATATTCTTCTCCTGGTTGCTGAGGTAACAGCTCATTCGTTATAATCTGCAGTTAAACCCAATATTGCCATGTGTCATTTGATCCTATGTTATTTGTAGTAAAGTGTAATAATTGGGAATATTAGAATCTTCCCAATGTTAATTGCCAGTAACACTAATTTAATTGTGTGTGGCGATCAGGAGTTCTATAAGAAGAAGGAACGCCGGCCTGTCACAAGGCCTCAGTACCTCCAGGAGACGTTTGAACAATGTGCTGAGGAGATTAACAAAAGGCTGCTCGTCTACCAGAGCCAAACTCAGGACTACCACAACAACTGTCTGCAAGGTTAGCATGGACTTTTACATTTCCATCAATTGGGTACAGTTGAGGCACATTTTCTCCCCCTTCCTCTCCATCCTGTCACGTGTTCCCTGACTTTGGACAGAATTCCGACAGCAGCTGAAAGACATTGAGGAGGGTCTTTCCAAGGTGCCAGGGGTGCTCATCTCTAACCTGGGAGAACAACACCTGGGGAGCCTGAGCCAGGACACGGACAACATCCGTCAACAGCTAGGCATCACTCTGCATGAGAGCGAGGGGAGAAAGGTACTGTCGCCTTGTTTAAATGTCTTTTCTTGAGGAAATCTCTGATCTGACAAAGGAAGATTGGTGAAAGCCATGGGCTGGATTCAATCCGTATCGCCAAAGGTCTGCGTTAAAATTTAAAGGCAATTTCCGATTGAGCCTACATATGCAGTATTTACAGTGAATACAGTCTCTGTGACCGCGGGAACATTGTCTTTAACTATCAATCGCGCTATAAAGCGGACCTTCAGCGCGGATTGAATAGAGCCACCTTTAAATCTATTCACTCAAAAATCTGTAATTATCTCAAGGGAGGAAAGATGTATTATAAAATATATTCCAACGGGGGTGGGGGGTGGATCAGACGTACTAGTGAATCTCCTGGTGTGGAAAAGCATTCATGTCTGTAACTTGTCCTTTCAGAAAAAGCACAGTGGCAAGCTGAGTGTGCGTCTGAGCCATCCTGCTTGTGAGAAAGAGCTGGAGGCCTTGAATCGTGCTGAAGAGGAGAGACAAAGAGAGCTGACCAATGCCATCACGAACACTCTGCAAGAGCTACAAGTAAGCACTGACCATATCCACATCTGTTTTCACCTTATCAGCAGTAGGGAGTTGGCAATTTGGTGGCTGTGAGTCTCATGGATGCACATCATTTTGTGGATTTCAGGCATGTGTGAGGAAACATGGGGAGGAGTTTGTGAGAGCACTCACCTCTCTGACAGAGAACCTGCTGTTCCAGATGGACAACCTCCTGACCGTAGATGAGGTCCAAGTTGGCCGTAAGTCTCCATCCATCCTCGCAAGCCTTGCTGATTTAAGTCAAAATAACAGCCTTATGTTTGATCTGATCTGGAATTGTAGAAGCTGAAATGAAGAGTGAAAATGTCACCACTCTAATTCGCCGAAAACAAGCTGGTATTCCGCTAGAGGAGAAGCAAAGTGCACATCTAATACAGCGAGGCAGCAGGTAAACCAGTCTGGCAGTGAAAAGCACAATATGATGGTACAGTAAAGACTGCAGTAATATTTTCATATTGTGCACCTCTTTAAATAAATATGATTAATACAGTCCTGGAAACGTAACCATATATGACATTTTATGTGGTAGAACGTGGCCAGGAATCTCTTACTTTGGATACAGTACTGATGATCCAGTGGAGCAACCATGCAAGAAAACAGCCTCCATCACCACTGCAAAGACCACCTTAGGCCACCTGAGAGCAGTGGAGGCCCGTGAATCTATGTACCAGGTAGGAGGCCAAGGCATTAACCTCAGACATGTGAGCAGACACACACAGAGGCTAGCTATAATACATAATATGACATATTAGAATGTTCAATTAAATAGGATGTTGTAATGTGTGTGTTTGGTTTGGGGCCCACAGTGCTATGAGCAGCGGTACAGGGAGGAGCTGGCCCGGGCCGTGCAGGAGAGCCAGGTCCAGAGGACGGAGGTGCAGTGCTGGGAGGAACACTGGAGAGGCTTACTGAACACTCTGACCCAGCTCAACGCTGAGTGAGCACCTAGCAACCCCGTACCAGAGCTCACCGTTTTCTACAGCAGGACTAGACTAGATTCAAATGAGATTTCCAGTGACAAATAAATTCATGGTTCGCATTTTTCTTTCTTTTTCTGCCACTAAGGGATTGAACTGCTTCGGCAAAATTGTGTATGTGTGACTAATATTTTATAAAACGTTATATTCATCATGATTGGCTATAAAACACAATATTCAATACACAGAGCGTAGATTTTTGTTAATTCTGGACGGGATTTAATCAGATCGCAGATTGTAGTCTATGGCTTTTAAAAGCAATGTTCGGTAAATGCTGTATATGTCAGATCAATCTGAAATTACCTTAAAAACTGCATTTTCGACTGTCCAGTCGAAATAGAATGGATAGAATCCCGGACTAACTCTTTACAATGAATGCAACTTTGTTGTTGTTATACATTATTTTTTATTTCAAGTGTTGTGGTCTTCATAATTCTACATGAAGAAATGGTTAAAACGTCCAATGTAGCCATTTCTTATGCCATCATCAAATAATTTCTGGGTAACAATTTAAAGTACCTTGCTGTGATTGTTTTCAATTAAAATGGTCAAAAAGAAATAGAAAATTAGATGTTGTTGGCAGAGAGGTTTGGAACTCTTCTTATTGGTCTATTCCAGGGGTATGTGCCATACAGGATTTTGATCTAACTAGGCACCACACCAGACCAACTGAGCTAATTGATCAGTTCAGTGATTGACTAAATTCAACACACCTGGTCTTCCAGGTCGGTTAAATAAAAAACATGAAGTGCTTGCACACGCCATACCATGGCTGATGACCTTAAATGAACTGTAACTTTGTAAACCCTTTGAAATTGTTGCATGTTGCGTTTATATTTTTGTTCAGTATAGCTAGCTAACTAGCAAGCTTTCTACATTACTATGGTTACAGCATTCTAAATGCGGAGTCATTTTACAGCTTGCATTGATGGTATCACATTTCTAAAATGAAATAGTTTGATTACAAAAAAATATATATATCTGATAGCAGTTCATTGGACAGAGATCTCTCTCGACCTGTCACCAGCTGTCTACTACAGTGCCTTCAGAAAGTATTCACACCCCTTGACATTTTCCACATTTTGTTGTGTAACAGCCTGAATTTAAAATTGATTAAATTGAGATGTGTCCCTGGCCTACACACAATACCCCATAATGTCGAAGTGGAATTATGTTTTTAGAAATGTTTACTAATTAATAAAAAATGTGTGTAAGTATTCAACCCCTTTGTTATGGGAAGCTTAAATAAGTTCAGGAGTAAACATTTGCTGAACAAGTCACATAATAAGTGGCATGAACTCAATCTGTGTGCAATAATGGTGTTTAACATGATTTTTGAATGACTACTTAATCTCTATACCCCACACACAATTATCTGTAAGGTCCCTCAGTCGAGCAGTGAATTTCAAACACAGATTCAACCACAAAGACTGAGGAGGTTTTTCATAGCAAGTTGGTCGTTGATCATTGCTAGACAGCCATTTTCAAGTCTTGCCATAGATTTTCCATAGCCAATTTAAGTCGAAAGAGTAACTAGGCCACTCAGGGACATTCAATGTTGTCTTGGTAAGCAACTCCAGTGTATATTTGGCCTTATGTTTTAGGTTATTGTCCTGCTTAATGGGGATTTTGGAAAGCTCTTGGAAAGCAGACTGAACCAGGTTTTCCTCTAGGATTTTGCCTGTGCTTAGCTCAATTCCGTTTATTTTTTATCCTAAAAGACTCCCTAGTCCTTGCCGATGACAAGCATAGCGTTATGTAATGTTTGTGGCCAATCCAACACAACACATCACTGAGTACCACTCTTCATATTTTCAAGCATGGTAGTGGCTGCATCATGTCATTGGTATGCTTGTCATCGGCAAGGACTAGGGAGTCTTTTACATTTATGCACGATAGCGCACGCGCGCAGCCGGTTTGGGTTCCGTGTTAGGATTTCAAAATATCATACTTTGACAAATATTACGATCTAGTAACGTAAATCGTTGCACGACATCATGGGTAAACTCTGGTCCAAGGTTATTATATACTGAACAAAAATATAAAAACGCAATATGCAACAATTTGAAAGATTTTACTGAGTATCTGTGAGGGGGGAAATTATGTTTATAAACTAACTTCCAAGCTAAAAGCGCCTGCTTATGGAATTTGGCAGATTTTACTGGTATTTTATCAACATTAAAATGACACCTTAGCAGAAATTCTGAACCACCAACAAAGTCAAATAAATACTTAGGGAAGACATTGCAAATAGTGTTCTGGTTCTTATTAATATACTTCAGAATCAAATTTATTTTACAAGTTTTATTTAGAGTATTGAAATCTAAAACCTCAAAACCTCCATGTTTTTGGGTATTACTGAGACTATCTTTCCATAGATAGTGAGGCTTGTTCCGCCAAATAAAATGATAAAGAATTATCTAAGTCTGTTACAATTTGAAGGGGTAAATCAAGTGATAACGAGACATAAACGATCTGGATAACCCCTCAACTTTGGACATGAAACCCAACCATATAATGAAATATCTCTCAGTAACCAGAGGTTCAATTTCTTCTTTGTTTTCTCAATAATGAGGTTAAAGTTTAATTTACTCCTTTGTTTTTCATCCTTGCATATAACAATTCCAAGATAAGTCACCTTATCTTTAATTGGGATACCATATACTTCCTGTAAAACACAGTCCTTGAGTGGAAATAAGACTGATTTATTAATTTTCAAACCTGAAGCTATGGAAAAGTCTTCAATACAGGAAACTGCTTTCGAAACCTCATTCCTGTCTCTCAAAGATATGGTGGTATCATCAGCCAGATGACATCATTTAAATTCCTTGCCAAGTGCTGAAATATCGTGACAACTCCCTTTCTTGATATGAAGAGACATAATTTGAGTAGCCAATAAAAATGGACTAATTGGGCAGCCCTGCCTAATGCCATGGCCAAAATCAAATATGTGGGTTGTCCCGTGAGCTAATTTCACAGAGCTAGTACAACCACTATATAAAGTTGGGACTGCTTTTAAAAAAAAAATCACCAGACCCCAAAAAGTTATTGCTTTGAACATAAACTCATGTTCTACAGTGTCAAAAGCTTTATAAATATCAACAAACATAAGAAAACTATCATCAAGGATGAGGTCATTATAGTCAATCATATCTAAGATCAACCTGATGTTATGACTAATGTGTCGACCATGCATAAAACCAGATTGTTCTTCATCAATTATATGATGTAAGCCTTGTTTCAAGCTTTGAGCAAATACAATGGCAAATAACTTTCCATCATTATTCAACAGCCTAATGGGCCTCCAGTTGTCCATATAAAGACTATCCTTATTATGTTTGGGAATCAAAGTAATTGCACCTTGATTTAAAGAAGGCGGTAACTCCCATTTTTCTATTTTCTTGGAACATAGCAAGAATGAAAGGAATCAATCGATCATTGAATGTTTTATAGAACCTACTTGTTAAACCATCATTTCCAGGGAATCTGTTGTCCTTAAGGCTTTATTTTTTGTGGGTACTTTTTACCCCAATTTTGTGATTTCCAATTGGTAGTTACAGTCTTGTCCCATCGCTGCAAATCCCCTACGGACTCGGGAGAGGCGAAGGTCGAGAGCCATGCATCCTCCGAAACACGACCCTGCCAAGCTGCACTGCTTCTTGACACACTGCTCGCTTAACCCGGAAGCCAGCCGCACCAATGTGTTGGGGGAAACACCGACCAGCTGGTGACCGAAGTCAGCTTGCAGGCGCCCAGCCCACCATAAGGAGTTGCTAGAGCGCGATGGGACAAGGAAATCCCAGCCGGCCAAACCCTCCCCTAACCCGGACGACGCTAGGCCAATTGTGCGCTGCCTCATGGGTCTCCTGGTCACGGCCAGCTGTGACACAGCCTGGGTTCGACCCAGTTCTCTAGTGACACCTCAAGCATTGCGATGCAGTGCCTTAGGCTTTTAATACAATATTTTATTTCCATTTCAGATAACTCATCATCACAAAAATCCCTGAAATCATTATCTATCTTCTTAGCAATGTTTTCTACATTGTCTAATAAAGAATCTATATATGGGAAGTTGACTGGGCTGATGCTGCATGCAACATGCTGAGAGATTTCTTTAGGATTTTCATTGGAAGTATTATTGATCATTAATTTACATACAGAATTCCTTTCGCCTGCCTTTTTTTCTTAATTAAATAAATATTTTGTATTTTTCTCGCATTCTTCCATACATTTTTGCCTTGATCTTACAAACGCTCCCTGGGCCTGTTCCTCGTAGATACAGTCTAACTGCATTTGCAGGGATGATAGCTTCAGTAATTCCTGATTAGTTAGATCAGATTTTTTTGTATAATCCATTATTCCATTTATGATGTTATATTCTTTTGGCACAAGCAACTTCTTTCCCCACTGAAATAGCCAAAAGCCTTATATCAAATTTCATTAGTTCCCAGTAACTTCCAAACGTATTCATATCACAAGCACGGTTCCAATATTTATCAATAATTCCTGCTACTTCCTTCTTAAATCCTTCATTCTCTAGAATAAGTCTTATTACATTTTCAGTAAACTTGACTAACTTTTTTTTGTTGACAAACCATGCATATTTATCTTTATTGAAATTCCTTTGTGGTCTGTTAAAATCGATGGTTAAATTGCGACTGTATCAATCTTGTCAGCCATATCTTCAGATATCAGCCAGAAATCAATACGGTATTGAATAGATACATATTTGGTACTCCATGTAAACATCTTCTTATATAAGTTCTTATGTCTCCAAATATTTAAAACACCTAACCTTAAACATATATTCCTAGTTGCTATCCTTAGGAGGCCATCGATCTAGATTATCATGTAATACTGTATTAAAATCTCTACCCCATATTACTTTGGCCAACAGAAATGTTGACATAATTTGACTTATTTTCCTCTCAATGTCTCTAAATAAAATACAGTTACTTGACTTGTTATTGGTAGCATAAGTATTCACAACAGTGAATTTAATTTGGTTGACATCTACCAAAAGCATAATCCATCACTGCATAATCTGCGCATTATCTTCTTCATGACTGTCTATGACCCTTAAAGTTGCCTTTTAAAATAGCGACACCTGCTGACCGATTGGTACCAAATGAAAGCCAAATATAATTTCCCCATTGACACGTCCAAAACGCAGTGTCTGTGGAACAGGCATGAGTTTATTGAATTGAATAAAAGTCGACACTCTTACCCTTACAATACAAAAATAAAGACTTCCTTTTAAAAATATTACGTATTGTTCATGATCCTAATCTGCTACGAAAAAGTCACTTCCGGTCAGGAATGGCGTGTTTTAAGGGACTCTCCTGTGATTGGCTAGTCTGGAAAACATCGGAGCGCTGAATTTGCAGTACCAAAGACAGAGAGTAAAGGTTGATCGGGGGCCTGTTGCACAAAACTAGGATAAGGGATTAAGCCAGGATATCTTGGTGATCCTGGCTCAATTGATCCGTAATCCGGTTGCACTAAAGATGGATAGGGGGCAGGAGGATATGTTATGGTATAAATTACCATGGAGATTTATTCTGTGGAGCTAGCCTGCTCCAGACCAGGCTAAATTCCAGGATCTATTTAATCTCATCCCTAATGTCAGTCAGCAGTCACCACAAATGGAAACCAATAGTTATTTCACTGCTCACTATACATTGTTATCACATATAACTAGACCCACTGTTATTATTTAAACGTTTGTGATCATTAATTTCAATGATTTTGGATAAAAAATGATTTTTAGATGATGTTGCTATCATTAGATAATTTAGTTTCCCATAGACTATAAGGCTATATATAAAATGATAGAATATTAGGGCCACAGAGGGGGAAAAAACACAAGTCATAATATTGTAACCAGTTGTTTTAAAGGAGGACAGTTGTTAAAATGACAGATGTGGGGCATTTCGTGAAATTGTACTTCAGTATGGTTTCATAAACAAAGACATGCTGATGTGCCAGAATATTAAGTATCACATTGTCATAAGTATCAAAACTGTAAAAACAATATGTAGCTTTTCTGCAGAAAGAACCAGCCTCATAAATTTATGACTTTATCCTTTTTCTTCAGTGTGGCCCTAGTACTCTGTCATATAAACAAATACACATTCCATATGAATATAAAAACACAATGTGTAACATTATGTTCCTTTATTGAATAAGGACAAAACAAAGCAGGTAAACCATCAGCTCCTTTCGAAACTGAAGTCACAGTGACTCTACAAGATGGAAAGCACAGAATCCAAGCATATTATACAAAATGATACATACACATTCAAAGGTCTGTATATAACACACCCTGCATGTCTGCACACTAAAATAAATGCAGGACAAATCCATACACATCAACTGAACAGACAAATGAATGGATGCAGTAGCCTCCCTGCAGCCTTGTATTACACACAGTATACCGCACAAACATCATAAGAGGCCAAATTCGTCAAAAAACGAACCCAAAAAAACCCAAATTCCTCTGCCACCGCAGGACATATTTAACCAAAATTGAAAGCACACATACTAACTAAAATAATTCAACACATATTGGTCCCTCAGCAGCCGACCACTGTCGTCATCAGGGAAGATTGCCGGATTGTCCCAGTCCATGGCTGGTGGCACTCTGGGGGCCCTCTCCTTCCTCAGGCAGGCCACATTGTGGAGGACAGCACAAGCCACAGTAATATCACATGCCCTAACAGGGCTGACCCTTAATTTGTGAAGGCAGTGAAAGCGTGCCTTCAGGAGGCCAAAGGTCATTTCAACTCTGGCCCTGGTCCTGGCATGGGCATGGTTGTAGGCCTGCTGTGCTTCCTGGGGGTCTGTGAAAGGTGTCAGGAGAAAAGGCTGGCAGCCATACCCCCTGTCTCCCAGCAACACACCAGAGAATTCACCTGTCAACACAAAATCTCATCATTACTACCTCATAAACACAGTGATATTCTTGACACAGCCATGATGGTTATAAATAGGGGTTGTGTGGCTTACCTTGTGATAGGCACTGATAGATTTCAGAGGCCCGAAAGATTCTGGAGTCATGGACTGAGCCAGGCCATTTTGCCACAACATTGCTGATCACACAGTCAGCATTGCAGACCATCTGAAATCATAAGATGAGGAATATTACACCAATCAATGCACATCACTGGCAATGCAGAGTGTTCGTCAATGTACAATATCAAAAAGTTATGTTCACCTGAACATTAATGCTGTGAAAGGATTTCCTATTCACAAAATCGGCCTCATGGGCACCTGAGGGGGCTTTTATCCTTATGTGTGTGCAGTCCACTGCACCAATGACATTGGGGAAACCTGTCACACAAAGTAATGAGTATCCTACTATGTGTTAACAGTTGTCCTGTAATTTGTAGATCCTCTTACCTGCAATCCTATAGAACTCCTCTTTGATGTCACAGAGTCTTCTGTGGCCAGGGAAGGAGATGAAGACATCTGCTAATGCTTTGATAGCCAGACACACACTCCTTATTGTGCGGCAAATTGTGGCCTTGTTCAGCTGTTCTGCATCCCCCACTGAGTACAGGAAGGCTCCACTAGCAAAAAAGCGCAAGGCCACACAAACCATTTGCTCCACACTCAGTGCATGGCTCCGTGCAGTGCGGTGCTTAATCCTGGGACCCAGTAGTCTGCATAGATACCTGATGCCATCTGCAGAAAACCTGTATCTTTCATATAGATGGTCATCAGGGAAGGCCAGTGGGTCCAACCGGTCCCTGAAGACCCTTTCTCGCCTGAAGGCTCTCCTCAGCACAAGTGCTTCTTCATCCACCACATCTCGCACGAATGGGCATGCCATTGTCAGAGCAGAAAGGAACACACAATTTTGGGCCTTCATATAGGCTAGTGGCCACACCTGGTGCTGGGGGGGTGGGCAAAAGAGGGCGATGCCTTATAACGATGACTTGGTTGTACTGATTGCTGGGAAAATAAAAAAAACCTTAGAAAGATGCCACCGTCCTGTGTGCTCACAATAAGAGCTCATATGTCATGGCTCACTTGACTTTACGAGAATATACCTAATTTTTATTTTGAGCTGTGTCATCTTCTTGGAGCTGGGGGAGGAAAGAAAAATAATGATTAATACATTTGTGTTACAGTTAGCATACAGTGTACATTGAAGGCATATCTCACCTCCCTCTCAAGTTTTTTTATTTCAAGGTCCAGTTTCCTAATTGTCCTCTTTTTTATTTCGGACTCCAGTGCAAGATTTTCCATCTTTTTCTTCTTGTACTGAATGTCTATGTCTGCCAGTTCTATTTGGCGCCGGAGGTGGTTGCCATACAACTTTCTGATAGCTTGTGAGCTCTGTGAACACAATACAATTAGCGCAGCTGGAATTTGGCAGGATGTGGTGTCCTTTTATTAATACGCACTATGTTGCCAGGCTGGTTTTCCCACTGTATAGCATCTGGGTCCTGTAAAAGAAATTAGATTTTTTGATTTTGATGAGGACTCCTCACCATTGTAGAGTAAATAGTACTTTCACAGTCTTAACATGATACCTCATGCCTTCTGGAATCCAGAGAGATGGTCTCCTCCTCATCATCGTCTCCATCATGTGCTGTTGCTGCTGCACTGGGGCCTTCACCCTATCACATTTAATCGGATTCATATTGAAGCTAGTAGACAAGACATGCCAGGCCTACAGTATGCCTTTGATGGAGTACTCACTGGATCAGCATCGTCTGGTGCTTGTGCTGGTGGCTCTAACAGGAACACAGTGCTGCCAGACACTGCAAGGCAATAGGTAAACCAAAGTCAGACAGTTGATTCAATATGAATGTGGTTGTATCCCATGTAGAGATGGAAGGACATACCTTGAATGAAGCGGGTGGCATCTTGGGAGGAACCTATGCTCGTCTCTTTCCCCCCAGGGATCCCCTCTAAGACGGGCCTGCCTTTATTTAGCTCCAAGGCCATGTCCTCTGCTGGGGTAAGGTCAGCCTTTGGTGACCCACCACCCGTGCCTTGTCTGTGGGTATTCTTTTTCACTGCTAAAACAGTACAGACAATGTGTGAGCAGGCACCTTCTGGGTACAATATATACTTGTGCTTTGTTAAATATTAGTCAGGGACCATACCATTCTGCAGAATGTTCTTGTATTTGATTTTGACCTGCTGCCATGTCCGTTTTGGCCCGTTCATGTTTAATCTACACACACACACACACACACACACACACACATTTAATGGAGTCACACTGCAAAAAATTACTTGGTATTTTTGTCTTGTTTTCAGTAAAAATATCAAAAAATGTATCATAGCTTTATACAGTGTGATGGAGTTACTTTACACAATTTCACTCATATCTGCAGTGCATTTCAATTAAAAATTTAACCGTTTCATAATTACAGTACAACTGCATTTTTGGAGATGTGAATTAAATATTTGAATTGTAATTGTGATGTTTCAGCGGAGCGGTGAGTGTGTAATTGTGCACTACTTACGCATTCAGGCGGTCTGCAATACTTTGCCACGCTTTTTCTCTTTGCTTTATCACTGTGGCGGTGTTGCCTTTCTTCTTAATTATATATTTTACCTCCTCGTATGCCTCCATGAGGATTTGTGCTTCCGACGGGGAAAAGTACGCGGCTCTAGTTGCCATGGTAAATCAGTTAATCTGTGATCTGTGGCGGGGTCTATTTGAGTGAGCCGTGAGCGCGCACCTATCCAGGATTGGTTTCACCTGGCTTAATGAATCCGTGTCTGCTCATCCTGGCTTGGTCTTTGTGCAACCAATTAAGCCTGGACGCACATGTTTTGGCTTCATTGAGCTCAGCTGAGTCATTTATCCCGGATGTCTTAATTCTACTTTTGTGCAACAGGCCCCGGGTGTCATTGGCTACAGGGATTCCTATCTTCCCCTTTCTCTAATATATCTGCCGCATGGAAAAGAACAACATACCCATTTCCCGCAATGTTTAATTTTTAATCTCATTCACTACCTCGCACAGTAGGTGGCGGCAATACACCAATAGGTTGTAGTAGTCTGCCATTTAAATTTAAAGAAGAAGAAAGAACACACTAGATAGCTACCAACCATTGTGTGAAAATGTCTAATATAGAGTTGTTGAGATTGATTTTCAACGAACGATTTAGAGCGTGTCCTAAGCTTTTCAGAGCTGTTGAAAAGACCATAACAGAGTACCAGGAAAATGTTTCTCCATCGAAAGAGGAGAACGACAGTGTAAAGAGGCTGCTTGATTTCATCATTCTACCAGAGATACAGTTACATAGAGCAGGTCTGTTACACTTTACGTCTCGTCATTAAACAATTTCATAAACATTGGCAATTCGTTAATTTAGCTATTAAACATGGGTAATTTCTTGTTGATCAGTAGCGTCGGACCGGGGGAGCCCTAGCCCAACAATGGACTAAAGGGGCCTAACGTTAGGCTACTCCTTTAGTACTTATTAAGGACCTTACATATTCTTTTATAAAAGCGAGTTGGCTCTGGAAGCCAAAACAGTCAAATACTCCATCTAAACATGAATCGATTCTCAATTGTGGTACGTATCTAGAAACATAAATCCCTCTATTTTCATATTACATTACAAAATAATTTCAAATGCAAAATACACACTTACTCTACAGTGATTTAAAGTGGAGCTGACAGCATTTGAGCAGCATGAAATATTATAAAATCTGCTCATGTACACGCTCCAGGAAGAATGAAACTTTTAAAAATAATTTTCTGACAAGCGAGAACTTGAAAATGACCAAATCTAAGTGTTCATCAATTCTTAATGTTTGGGAATTACATACACTAAGGTATTTGTGAAAATGCTATAGCAATATAGAGTGGGAATGGGGCCGTGCGTTTGGACAATTAATAAAAAACTGTCTACGCCAATCAGAGCTACAGTAGGCCTTTATGCAAACAAGTCATTTTTGATTGTAACATTTGATTTCAATCACTTTTTGACTGCACCCCTTTTGATTTGAATGAAACTTTCCATACATATTTGCCCATGGTTGAAGTGGTCAGAAAGTGACTTTTTGGACTTGAATGCCAAAACATTTATGAGATAGAGGTGCCCAAAGTCGATCCATTTTGCATAATAACCCACCATACCATGAGCCATCCATGTCTTCATCACTGGAAAAGATAAACGGTTGAGACTGATCATTTCCTCAAATAGTTCAAAAATATAAAATGTATTTTTACCTTTTTAAAATGATCAACAACAACAAAAAATACATTTCTGCATATGTTATAGCTTAGACCATTTTTAAGATCTAAGGTTTTTGTGTTGAGCCCGCCATCGGTTGAGACAACATGCTCTTGAATACAGGGTGGGTGTCATGTCTAGGCTGATAAATGTTCTAAAAACAACTTTCAAATGGTAACACAAAGAGGGTTGGAGGTCCACACATCAGAGAATGTTGACTTGAATGAGAATATATATTGTTGTAAATCAGGGATGGGCAACTTTGATGGGTGTGGGGGCCACAAAACATCTGAACTCATCATGAGGGACTGCAGTGGCTCACGGGTCTGCGTACCACATCCATACCCACACATGCAGTCAGAGCCAGCCTTTTGGGGGGCCCTAAGCGAAATATTGCTTAGGGGCCCCCGCCACCTTGCAAGCAAAACATTTTAGCGGAGAGAAAAATAGATGTTTTAGAGTGAATTTCCTGATATTCTACACAATTTGCCATGGGGGGTACAGAAAATGTTGCAGTTTTAAAGTACGTTTTCTGCAATTCTACACTTGCCATGGGCGGAGAGAGTATTTGGCAATTTTAAAACTCATGTAATGCAATTCTACTTGTTTTGCCATTGGGTGGAAAGAAAAATTAGCAGTTTTAAATGTTTGCCGCTTTAATTTGAGGGAGAGTGACTAGCAAAACCAATGGGGGTTGCCCGGTCGGTAATTCAATCATGATTACTACAAGTTTAGATAGCTGGCCCCTAGACTAATTTACCAATCTAAAAATGTTTTGCTGACATGGGCTAATTGAGTGACTGTCAGTAACGAGAAACTGCTGATGCACAACCAAATGTTGAAATTGCACCTTGTGTATTCAAATCAAATCAAATTTTATTTGTCACATACACATGGTTAGCAGATGTTAATGTGAGTGTAGCGAAATGCTTGTGCTTCTAGTTCCGACAATGCAGTAATAACCAACAAGTAATCTAACCTAACAATTCCACAACTACTACCTTATACACACAAGTGTAAAGGGATAAAGAATATGTACATAAAGATATATGAATGAGTGATGGTACAGAACGGCATAGGCAAGATGCAGTAGATGGTATAGTGTACAGTCTATACATATGAGATGAGTAATGTAGGGTATGTAAACATAAAGTGGCATAGTTTAAAGTGGCTAGTGATACATGTATTACATAATTTCCATCAATTCCCATTATTAAAGTGGCTGGAGTTGAGTCAGTATGTTGGCAGCGGCCACTAAATGTTAGTGGTGGCTGTTTAACAGTCTGATGGCCTTGAGATAGAAGCTGTTTTTCAGTCTCTCGGTCCCTGCTTTGATGTACCTGTACTGACCTCGCCTTCTGGATGATAGCGGGGTGAACAGGCAGTGGCTCAGGTGGTTGTTGTCCTTGATGATCTTTATGGCCTTCCTGTGACATCGGGTGGTGTAGGTGTCCTGGAGGGCAGGTAGTTTGCCCCCGGTGATGCGTTGTGCAGACCTCACTACCCTCTGGAGAGCCTTACGGTTGTGGGCGGAGCAGTTGCCGTACCAGGCGGTGATACAGCCCGACAGGATTCTCTCGATTGTGCATCTGTAGAAGTTTGTGAGTGCTTTTGGTGACAAGCCAGAATTTCTTCAGCCTCCTGAGGTTGAAGAGGCGCTGCTGCGCCTTCTTCACAACGCTGTCTGTGTGGGTGGACCAATTCAGTTTGTCCGTGATGTGTACACCGAGGAACTTAAAACTTTCCACCTTCTCCACTACTGTCCCGTCGACGTGGATAGGGGGGTGCTCCCTCTGCTGTTTCCTGAAGTCCACAATCATCTCCTTTGTTTTGTTGACGTTGAGTGTGAGGTTATTTTCCTGACACCACACTCCGAGGGCCCTCACCTCCTCCCTGTAGGCCGTCTCGTCGTTGTTGGTAATCAAGCCTACCACTGTAGTGTCGTCCGCAAACTTGATGATTGAGTTGATTGAGTTGATTGATGATTGAGATGGCCACGCAGTCGTGGGTGAACAGGGAGTACAGGAGAGGGCTCAGAACGCACCCTTGTGGGGCCCCAGTGTTGAGGATCAGCGGGGTGGAGATGTTGTTACCTACCCTCACCACCTGGGGGCGGCCCGTCAGGAAGTCCAGGACCCAGTTGCACAGGGCGGGGTCGAGACCCAGGGTCTCAAGCTTGATGACGAGTTTGGAGGGTACTATGGTGTTAAATGCTGAGCTGTAGTCGATGAACAGCATTCTCACATAGGTATTCCTCTTGTCCAGATGGGTTAGGGCAGTGTGCAGTGTGGTTGCGATTGCGTCGTCTGTGGACCTATTGGGTCGGTAAGCAAATTGGAGTGGGTCTAGGGTGTCAGGTAGGGTGGAGGTGATATGGTCCTTGACTAGTCTCTCAAAGCACTTCATGATGACGGAAGTGAGTGCTACGGGGCGGTAGTCGTTTAGCCCAGTTACCTTAGCTTTCTTGGGAACAGGACGAATGGTGGCCCTCTTGGTTATTTTATTTTTTATTTTTGTGGGAACAGCAGACTGGGATAAGGATTGATTGAATATGTCCTTAAACACACTTAAACACACCAGCCAGCATGCTCTGAGGACGCGGCTGGGAATGCCGTCTGGGCCTGCAGCCTTGCGAGGGTTAACACGTTTAAATGTTTTACTCACCTCGGCTGCAGTGAAGGAGAGCCCGCAGGTTTTGGTAGCGGGCCGTGTCAGTGGCACTGTATTGTCCTCAAAGCGAGCAAAAAAGTTATTTAGTCTGTCTGGGAGCAAGACATCCTGGTCCGCGACGGGGCTGGTTTTCTTTTTGTAATCCGTGATTGACTGTAGACCCTGCCACATACCTCTTGTGTCTGAGCTGTTGAATTGTGACTCTACTTTGTCTCTATACTGGGACTTAGCTTGTTTGATTGCCTTGCGGAGGGAATAGCTACACTGTTTGTATTCGGTCATGTTTCCGGTCACCTTGCCCTGGTTAAAAGCAGTGGTTCGCGCTTTCAGTTTCACGCGAATGCTGCCATCAATCCATGGTTTCTGGTTTGGGAATGTTTTAATCGTTGCTGTGGGTACGACATCGTCAATGCACTTTCTAATGAACTCGCTCACCGAATCAGCATATTCGTCAATGTTGTTGTTGGACGCAATGCGGAACATATCCCAATCCACGTGATCGAAGCAGTCTTGAAGCGTGGAATCAGATTGGTCGGACCAGCGTTGAACAGACCTGAGCGTGGGAGCTTGCTGTTTTAGTTTCTGTTTGTAGGCTGGAAGCAACAAAATGGAGTCGTGGTCAGCTTTTCCGAAAGGAGGGCGGGGGAGGGCCTTATATGCGTCGCGGAAGTTAGAATAACAATGATCCAAGGTTTTTCCAGCCCTGGTAGCACAATCGATATGCTGATAGAATTTAGGGAGTTTTGTTTTCAGATTAGCCTTGTTAAAATCCCCAGCTACGATGAATGCAGCCTCAGGGTGTGTGGTTTCCAGTTTACAAAGAGTCAGATAAAGTTTGTTCAGGGCCATCGATGTGTCTGTTTGGGGGGGAATATATACGGCTGTGATTATAATCGAAGAGAATTCCCTTGGTAGATAATGCGGTCGACATTTGATTGTGAGGAATTCTAAATCTGGTGAACAGAATGACTTGAGTTCCTGTATGTTGTTATGATCACACCACGTCTCGTTGATCATAAGGCATACACCCCCGCCCCTCTTCTTACCAGAAAGATGTTTGTTTCTGTCGGCGCGATGCGTGAAGAAACCAGCTGGCTGCACCGACTCCGTTAGCGTCTCTCGAGTGAGCCAAAATGTATGGAAAGTTTTGTTTAAATCAAAAGGGATGCTGTCAAAAAGTGATTGAATCCAAATGGTTTTACCCCTTGTTAAGTTACTCTTCTTTTCTGAGAGTATATTCTATCATAGACAGTAAAAGTCCATTTCCCCCCTCTCCTTGACTCTAGTGTATCGCGTCCAGTGTCCCCCTCACTGGTTGCTGGTTTGAAACAAGGAATTTAATGTCCACAAACGCCAACAAGTACATGCGATTTCTTGCCAGCTGGCCATCGTTAAGTGCTGACACCTCAGTTCCATAGCATTTCGAATTGTTTTTTCTTTCCACAGTGCAATGCACTCCTTGCTTGATGTGTGCCTAGAAAATCCTTTAGTATGTATGCTTCCAGTTAGAATACCCGGATTAGGTGAAGGTCTTGTGCGTTAGCGTTGGACCCAAAAACAGAACTTTCGACCCGGGAAACAAAATACTGAATCTGCAGTAACTGAGTATTACAGCCACTCTTCTTATGAACCAGTTGCGATAAAATTAATGTTTTGCAGGTTAGCGTTTTTGAATTAACCTTGTTCTGGAGGCAGCTCTGCAGAGTGGTCACGAGCTGGCACAGCTACAAGTCATAAAACCTGATTTAAAACCTAACCGTAACCACACTGCTAACCCAAATGCCTAGCCCTAACCTTAAATTAATACCCAACATTTTGGTAATTTTAGTTTTTATGAATTTTTACAATATAGCCAATTTTGACTTTGCATCTGGCCTATATAAGGGTAAATCGCTCAGTTCTGCCTCCAGGACAAGACTCATGACAATAAAATGTGAACGTTTTTTGGACAGAACCTGCGGGTAGGGTAGGATTCTAGGCTAACCTGTGCTGGCTCCTCTGTTCCAAGATCGTCAGGAACAGTCAGAGGTGCAGGGGGCTGTGAAGCCATTATCATTTATGTTCCTCTAACTGACCTGAATGCCTCTGCTGATCCCACAGCTATTGTATGCAATAATCATGTGCCTATGAACCAGAGTTATGCTGTTAGCACTGAGGCGGTGTGCCCTAGTATGAAGTCCACTGTGTTCAGCTCACACTGCACTAACATAAATAGCATGAGCATGTCTACTTCTGCTAAGCTTCCCAGTAAAGCAATGAAAACAGTCAAGCATCCCAGAAAAGTGCTAAAAATAGCCCACATTAACATATGTAGTCTAAGAAACAAGGTTCATGAAGTCAATAACTTGCTAGTAACAGATGCCATTCATATTCTGACTATCTCTGAAACTCACTTAGATAATACCTTTGATGTTACAGTGGTAGCAATACATTGTTATAACCTCTACAGTAAATACAGAAATGCCAATGGGGGCGGTGTTGCAGTCTATATTAACTTCTTATGGCTGGGGGGCAGTATTGAGTAGCTTGGATGAATAAGGTGCCCAGAGTAAACTGCCTGCTACTCAGGCCCAGAAGCTAAGATATGCATATTATTAGTAGATTTCGATAGAAAACACTCTGAAGTTTCTAAAACTGTTTGAATGATGTCTGTGAGTATAACAGAACTCATATGGCAGGCAAAAACCTGAGAAAAAATCCAACCAGGAAGTGGGAAATCTGAGGTTTGTAGGTTTAAGTCTTTGCCTATCCAATATACAGTGTAAAATTTGGTCCGATTGCACTTCCTAATGCTTCCACTAGATGTCAACAGTCTTTAGAACCTTGTTTCAGGCTTCTACTGTGAAGGGGGAGAGAATAAGAGCTGTTTGAGTCAGGTGTCTGGCAGAATGCCATGAGCTCAAACAGGCTAGCGCCCGTGAGAGTTAGCTGCGTTCCTTTTCCTTTCTAAAGACAAAGGAATTGTCCAGTTGGAATATTATTGAAGATTTATGTTAAAATCATCCTAAAGATTGATTCTATACATCGTTTGACATGTTTCTACGAACTGTAATATAACTTTTTTGACTTTTCGTCTGGACTAAGTGCCTGCACCTCTTGAATTTGGATTTGTCAACTAAACGTGCAAACAAAAAGGAGGTATTTGGACATAAATGATGGACTTTATCGAACAAAACAAACATTTATTGTGGAACTGGGATTCCTGGGAGTGCATTCCGATGAAGATCATCAAAGGTAAGTGAATATTTATAATGCTATTTCTGACTTCTGTTGACACCACAACATGGCGGGTATCTGTATGGCTTGTTTCGGTCTCTGAGCGCTGTACTCAGATTATTGCATAGTGTGCTTTTTCCGTAAAGCTTTTTGAAATCTGACACAGCGGTTGCATTAAGGAGAAGTATATCTTTAAGAGCCACATTCCTTGAAAGCTTAGAGAGAATCTCCTGTTAAATACTGTTGAAGTAATATGGCTACAGGTTCATCTGCCTCACCTAAAGCCCATTCTTGTGGGAAGCTGCTATAGACCACCAAGTGCTAACAGTCAGTATCTGGATAATATGTGTGATATCAACAGGAAGGTATGCTTTCTGGGTGATTTCGATATTGACTGGCTTTCGTCAAGCTGCCCACTCAAGAAAAAGCTTCAAACTGTAACCAGTTGCTTATCCCAGTTACTAATGAGCAGGCAGCCATTAAGAAAATGACTGTAAAAACTGTTAAATACCTGTGGATTGATGAATTGAAAAATTGTATGGCTGAGAGGGATGAGGCAAAAGGTATGACAAATAAATCTGGCAGCACAACCGATTGGCAAAAGTACTGCAAATTGAGAAATCAGGTGCCTAAATTGAATAAAAAGAAGAAACTATATTATGAAACAAAGATGCATAATATAAAGAATGATAGTAAAAAATCTTTGGAGCACCTTAAATTACATTTTGGGCAAAAAGGCAAACCCAGCTCCATCATTCATTGAATCAGATGGCTCATTCATCATAAAACCCACTGATATTACCAACTACTTTAATTATTGTTTTTATTGGCAAGATTAGCAAATTTAGGCATGACATGCTAGCAACAAACGCTGACACTACACATCCAAGTATATCTAACCAAATTATGAAAGACAAGCATTGTCATTTTGAATTCCGAGTGTGGAAGAGGTGAAAAAATTGTTGTCTATCAACAATGACAAGTCACCGGGGTCTGACAACTTGAATGGAAAATTGAGGATAACAGTGGATGATATTGCCACTCCTATTTGCCATATCTTCAATTCAAGCCTACTAGAAAGTGTGTGCCCTCAGGCCTGGAGGGAAGCGAAAGTCATTCCACTACCTAAGAATAGTAAAGCCCCCTTTACTGGCTCAAATGTTACCAACCCTTAGTAAACTTTTGGAAATAATTGTGTTTGACCAGATACAATGCTATTTTACAGTAAACAAATTAACAGACTTCCAGCATGCTTAGAGGGAAGGCCATTCAACAAGCACAGCACTTACATGAATGACTGATTGGCTGAGAGAAATCTATGATAAAAAGATTGTGGGGGGGGTGTTTTGTTAGACTTTAGTGAGGCTTTTGACATTATCGATCATAGTCTGCTGCTGGGAAAAAGTATGTGTTATGGCTTTAAACCCCCTGCTCTATTGTGGATAAAGAGAGCTGTCTAACAGAACACAGAGGGGGGTCTTTAATGGAAGCCTCTCCAACATAATCCAGGCAGAATCAGGAATTCCCCAAGGCAGCTGTCTCTGTTTTTTAAATTATTACTAACAACATGCCTCTGGCTTTGAGTAAACCCAGTGTTTATGTATGCGGATGACAACACTATACACACCAGCTACTACAGCAAATGAAATGACTGCAACACTTAACAAAGAGCTGCAGTTAGTTTCAGAATGGGTGGCAAAGAATAAGTTAGTCCTAAATATTTGAACTAAAAACATTTAGGACAAATCATTCACTAAACCCTAAACTAACTAAATCTTATAAAGAATAATGTGGAAATTGAGCAAGTTGAGTTGACTAAACTGCTTGGATTAACCTTGGATTGTAAACTGTCATGGTCAAAACATATTGATGTTCAGTTGTGTGGTCAGGTGCCACAAGGAGGAACTTAAGAAAATTGCAATTGGCTCAGAACAGGGCAGCACGGCTGGCCCTTGGATGGATACAGAGAGCTAACATTAATAATATGCATGTCAATCTCTACTGGCTCAAAGTGGAGGAGAATTTTACTTCATCACTAGTTGTTTTTATGCGAGGTATTGACTTGTTGAATGCACTTAGCTGTCTGTTTGAACTACTGGCACACAGCTTGGACACCCATGCATACCCCACAAGACTAGCCACCAGAGGTCTCTTCACAGTCCCCAAGTCCAGAACAGACTATGAGAGGTGCACAATACTACATAGAGCCATGCAAGCAGTAGTAGTAGTAGTAGTTGAGTACCCGTGGCTTAGGTAATGAATAGCACCGTCAGCTGTTTTTCAACTAACCTTTACATGGCAATACTTTCTACATTCTTGACTTGGAAGACACCGGTGTTGCTCACATTGCTAGTTGCAGGTGGAACGTTTTGACTTAGAAAATGCTCTGTTATTACATTTTTGCTACAAATTTAATGACAGATCCTTTTCTATATTCCAACGTTCCCCCTGCAATTAGCCATGGGAGTTTAGCAAGTATCGGTGACTTTCAAATTGAGAACGAAGAAAGTGTCGCTAAGTTAAGGTTAGTCGAAAATATCCTAATTGCAGCTAAACAGCAATGCACGACCTCAGACACAAGCTTTAGCTCTGCTGCTGAGGGTCCAGTTTACATGGCTAGGGGAGCTCTTGGGAACCCAAGGCCACATTGAGTATACATTGCAAAATGTTTTGCTACGGTTTATTGCGGTGTGCTCTAATGAATATGACCCAGGGGGCACAGCATGCAACGTTTCATTAAACGGAAACAATGCTGTCCTGAGCGACCAGTTGAAAAACTTTGATTATGGTGGTTTAGAGGGTGGATGTGTACATAAACCTTGGGATCATTCCGTTATATTAGTAATTCCATGAGCGTTGCAAACGGGTAACATACATATGAAGGTAGATATTGAAGAATTTACATTGAATGGTCCAAATAGGCATACAAAGCTTTTCATGTGCATTCTAATGGTAACTTAGTTGTTCGCTGCACCTGAAATATTGCCAGGTTTACAGAAACCCTTATTTCAAATACATTCTTTCTCCTTCCCTTCAGATCTCCAGAAAATCACAGTCTCTGAACAGGTTTCCCCTGAGCAGAACCATTGTGAACAAGAATGTAGCCTCAGTCTGGAGCAGGACTCAAAACCCACACAGATTAAAGAGGAACAGGAGGAACTTATGACCAGCCATGGAGAAAAGCCATTTCAAGAGCTGAAGTATGATACTAAAGACTGTATTCATTCCTTTCAGTGTGAAAAGTGAGTATGACGAGTCCTCACATCTGAGCATAACCCGAAGTAAATAATACAAAGACCCCTCCACTGAACAGATCAAAACAGAACCTGGGGAAGAGGACTCATCAGAACTAGCCAGTGACTATAAGCCCATCTCTGCAGTAAATCCAGCCTGTTCTGCAGCTCAGGGTGTAATAGTGAAGTTATTGACTGGAATGAGAGTGAAGGACCTCTGTCAGCTTTGAAGACGCGGAAATCAAAAAGGATGCGGACAGAAAAAGTACAAAGCTCCCTTATCAGCTTTAAGGGCAGGAAATCCGTGGTGTCCCATCTGAAATCACCTATCAGGTCCAACTCTAAACAAATTACCCATATGAGGAGCCGCACAGAGGAGAAATCGCATCGCTGTCAGGATTGTGGAAAATGTTTTGCTCGAGGTGGAGACAGGAGACAAACCACATCCTTGTCATCTTTATAACAAACATTTTACCGAAAGAAGTCATCTGAAAGTGCATATGAGGGTTCATACGGGTGATAAATCATAAATAATTTCGCTGTCAGGATTGTGACAAATTTTTCACTCAGCAATCCAATCAGAATAAGCATATAATGAAATTGCATATGAGGAGTCACAGAGGGGAAGAAACCACATTACTGCTAAAATAGTAGCAAATCTTTCACCACTGGTTTCCAACTCACTCAGGGTTTGTGTCCTGTCTGAAGAAAATGCTTAGTGATGCAAGTGCCTTAAACAGTCATAGGAGAATACACACTGTGGAGAGAATATGTAAGTGCAGTGATTTGTGATTGATGCTTCAAAACAAATGAAACCCTAAGAGGATGCATGAAGAGAATGCACAAAACATGACTGTACCCTGTGTGGGCATCAGACAGAAGATTGAGAGGTACATGTTTCAACTTCCAAGTGGAGACACGGTTCTTGGGGGGGGGTCTGAATAAATTAATGATTCATCTCTGAGAATATTGCATGATGCCCACATAGTTGTCTAACAGAGAGATATGAGGATTTTTTTTGCAACAGGAGTCCCTGCTCATTAGTTTGACATACAGGATATTTGACTGCAGTCCTCTGTAGATGCTACTTGAACTCATCAACTCACTGCATTATTTGATGTCTGTCCTACTGACCTTGGGAAACTGGTGGGAATTAAAAATCACCTCCACTACATTCGGACGTTGGATTTTGACTCCAGCATAAAAATGAATATAAAATGTTAGCTTTGACTTGGACTCACTTGGCATATCAAAATGATGATGTGAAAAATGAAGGCAGAACCTCAATGGTTAAGGAGAGATTAGTATTGGGAGATGAGAAATAAAGTTGACACTTAAAAATATTCTCCTCTTCTTTTCTAAAGTAGGTATCTAATTTTTTTAAATCTTTAAGTTTGGAATATTCTTAGAAACATTTAAATAAACATAATTGATTTTGTTTATTTGACTGGGCATGAAAACTAAAATCCATATCATGCATGGATGAGGGATTTTTATAAATAGCCAGTGGTGTAAAGTAAAAAATACTTTAAAGTACTACTATTTATATTTTTGACAACTTTTAGTTTTACTCCACTACTTTTGTAAAGAAAATAATATACTTTCTATTCTATACATTTTCCCTGACACCCAAAAGTACTCTTTACATTTTGAACGCTTAGCAGGACAGGGACATTTACCAATTCACACACTTATCAAGAGACAATCCCTGGTTATCCCTACTGCTTCTGATCTGGCAGACTCAAACACAAATGCTTCCTTTGTAAATTATGTCTGAGTGTGGCCCTGGCTAGCTGTAAATAAAATAAAAATATTGCTGTCTGATTTGCTTAATATAAGAACTTAGAAATTATTTATACTTTTATTTTTGATACTTAAGTATATTTAAAACCAAATACTTGGACTTTCACTCAAGTAGATTTGTACTGGGTGACTTTCACTTTAGTCATTTTCTATCTTTACTTTTACTCAAGTATGATAATTGGGTACTTTTTCCATCACTGTAAATAGCAATATGATCATGGCACACCCCACCACACACATCAAACGGGAGCAAAGATACCCAACATACCTCATACTGTTGAAGAATGGTGCACAAGTACTTTACTTGAGTATTTATGTTTTTGACAACTTTTACTGCACTACACTCCTAAAGAAAATATGTACTTTGTACTCACATTCATTTCCTCTGATACCCAAAAGTACTTGTTACATTTAGAATTCTAAAGCAAGACAGCAAAATGGTGCAACTCATGGACTTGGATCAAGAGAACGCGCGGCCATCCCTAATGCTTCTGATCGAAATGGTGTTTGTGTTGGAGTATGCCCTTCGCTGTCCTTTAAATGTAAAAATGTTTTAATAATTGTGCCGTCCGGTTTGCTTACCTCTACATTTGCATAGGGAGTGATGTCAGACTTTCTGGCCTAGCCAGAGCCCAGCCTGGGAGGCAGTATTTAAAAGGGCCCCCGAGTGGCGCATCGGTCTAAGGCACAACATCTCAGTGCTAGAGGCGTCACTACAGATCCTGGGCTGTATCACAACCGGCCGTGATTGGGAGTTCCATAGGGCGGCGCACAATTGGCCCAGCGTCGTTTGGGTTAGAGTTTGGCTGGGATAGGCCGTCATTGTAAATACGAATTTGTTCTTAACTGACTTGCCTATTATAAATAAAGGTTAAATAAATAAACCGTCTTGCGAATCCAACAGTTGTGGTTTCATCTCGCTGTGATATTGTCTGCCAGATTTAGCTCTCACATGAAAAATGACTAAGTCATTTCATAGAATTGGAGCAACACCACTTTCTCTTGGTCACAGACGGACAAAAGCACTTATTGCTTAAAGTTGAAGTTGTAACGAGTCTGCACACATTTTAATGGTGTCTCTGCGCCGCTTGGAGGACGTTTAGTAGAAAATTCTCTGCTGTCAGTTATATGAAATAGTTCCAAAATTGTACTGTCACTAAGTATGTTAAAATAAAATAAATGATTAAAGGGGAAAGGTGTTACTATATTAAAATAATTTCTGTCATTTCAAGCTCACTTTTTTTTGGAATAGGGAAAAAAAAAAAAAAAAATCATAATATTTGTACTATGTACTTGAGATTGAGTCCTCAAGTGAGTACACCTCAGCAATTTATACAACAATGTTCAAGACCTTTCTTAAACTATGCAACATGACCAATTATGGCCATCATGAAAAATAATTACGTTTTGGTATGTCTATTTAGGGAGAAATCTAAATGTTGACATATCATTCAACTGGTTATAAGGAATTTGATTCATAGTAAAACCAGTAATTTTTTTACTTTACTCAAGTAGTATTTTACATGGTGACTCACTTTTACTTGAATAATTGTTTACTTATTATTTCATCATTACTTTTACTCAAGTATGATAATTGGGTACTTTTTCCATATTTGACCATTCAAACCATCGCAAAACTTTAGCCTGAATTTCCGTGGGAGATTCTCATTTGGTTTTGCTCAACTCCTGTGTCCGCTCTCTCACCCCTTTTGAAAAAGTTAAAAGGTAACCGAGAAGGTACAGTGCTATCCGGGATCCTTGGGACATCCCTACCCTAACCCTTACTCATTATGTCAACATTAATGAGGTAGGTATGTCCCAAGGATCCCAGATAGCACGGACCTATTGAAATGTAGCTATGTAGCCTCTGTTTTCTGTTTGCTAGCTAATAAGTATGTGTTTGTATGCACATGTACAGTATGTTCATATTGGTATACTTACCCATTCTACTTCCTATTTTGTTTACCTGTTGCCAAGGAGGCCCTCCACATAAGAAGACTGGAGGCCATTGTTGGTAAGATTAACATTGTTTATGTGACCTCTACTACTTAAGTAACAGTGGTTTATACACATCTCAAAAGCAATCGTGTAGATATTGGGTAGTACTTATTTATGAGGGAATGGTAGGGACGACACAAGGATCCCAGATAGCACTACGCCTTTTCTCAATTTGACTTGCTCAACTCCTGCGTCTGCTCTCCTCCGTCCCCTCTTGCCTCCATTTGTAAAAGGTCAAAGGCAATCAAGGAGAGGCGGCGAGGAGACGGAATGTGGACGAAAATGCGCTTGTATGAAATATCTCACAAATTACGTTTACAGTGGTAGAACCCTGAATAAATGTGCAGTCATAAAAACACAAGTTAGTTTTGCCATTTTATCAATAACTATAAGTAGCATATTGTTTTTAAATGTGTGCAAGCTTTCCTCCGACCAAAACAAAAGCTGATTCAAAGGGTGTGTGGCAAATTTTAAAACACTTCTGTGGAGGACTCAGGATACACATGAATATCCTCGATGACAGGTGGTTATCGAGAAGGGGAGGACGTCTTCCATTTGCCTACTAATGAATTGACATCTCCTCGACCAATTATCGGTTTCCGGGTTACGGAGGAGAGATGGAGGACAGACTTTTTCCCAAATGAGAAAAAGCCTTGTGCTTCTTCGGCGGGAGGAGGTGAGGACACTCTTCCGGTCGCCTACTAACTAATTGACACTACTCGACCACATATCGGTTTCCAGGTCACGGAGGAGAGGACTGAGTCGTCGAGGAGAGGATGGTCTTTTGACCAAATGAGAATCTCCCCAAGTTTAGACAATTAGAGGCTGTCTCCACGGCAGCAGACCCTCAAGTCGACTACTGATTTATGGTCTCACGGATGGACAGCTCTGCGGCCGGGACTCCTGAAAAACGGCACTTTGATACAGCTATGACTGGAAGTGACTTTGTAGACGGTTAGAAGAGAATTTTCGCTAACCCTAACCTAATTCTCCAAACCTGCTGCGTAAGTTCTAACTTACTCCAAAAAAGTCACGTCCGGTTGTAGCTGTATCGAAGTGGTGTGTTTTTAGGGAATCTCCTGTGTTTACACTGGAATACATCGGTGCACTGACTTTGCGCCCTCTACTCTGTCTTTGGTACTGCAATCAATTTGAGACTCAAGGTTCACTTCTTCAATGAAGTGGGGAGAAAATTGTCCAATGGCGCAGAACAGATTTTTCCAAGTATGTTCTGACTGAGCTTCTGACTGTCATATTTCAGGCATGATTGCCATTAGAAATGTTTTATTCATCAGGAAAACCTCCATTGACCCTCCATTCATTCTATGCTTACTTGATGCCATCCAATTGCACACTGCACAGTATGACTATGGCAGAGAGGAATAAATAATGCACACACAAGATGTAGAAATACTGCAGGTTTTATTTACTTGCACAGGGATCTGTGGTCTGATTCTGTCAAGGGATAATGTGCCATCTTGTATTTGCGCTGGAAAGGGCTTCATTTGGCATTGAGGGGTCCCTCAGTCTTTGAGATAGACTTGATATGGACCTTAGGCAAGCATGTCCATATCAAGTCTAAGGTCCACTTATGATTGCTGTACTGTTCACTGCTATGCATAGATCCCTTGACACAAATCACATCACTTTTTTGTTCATTAATGTTTTATCCCCCTTTTCACCTCAATTTTGTGATATCCAATTGCGATCTTGTCTCATTGCTGCAACTCTCCAACGGGCTCAGGAGAGGCGAAGGTCAGGTCATGCGTCCTCCGAAACATGACCCGCCAAACTGCGCATCTTAACACCCGCCCGCTTAACCCGGAAGCCAGCTGCACCAATGTGTCGGAGGAAACATTGTTCAACTGATGACTGAAATCAGCCTGCAGGCACCCGGCCCGCCACAAGGAGTTGCTAGAGCGCGATGAGACAAGTAAAGCCCCTCCCGGCTAAACCCTCCCCTAACCCGGACAACGCTGGGCCAACTGCGGGACTCCTGGTCACAGCTGGTTGTGACACAGCCTGGGATCCAACCCGGGTCTGTAGTGACGCCTCAAGCATTGCGATGCAGTGCCTTGCGCCACTCGTGAGGTGTTCGTTCGATTTTTAAGTGCACATACAGTATACAAGTCAAATGTTTGGACACCTTCTCATTCAAGGGTTTTTCTTTATTTTGACTATTTTGTACATTGTAGAACAAGACATCAAAACTATGAAATAACACATATGGAATAATGTAGTAACCAAAAAAGTGTTAAACAAATCAACATATTTTATATTTGAGATTCTTCAAAGTAGCTACTCTTTGCATTGATGACAGATTTTCACACTTTTGGCATTCTCTCAATGAGCTTTTCCAGCAGCCTTAAAGGAGTTCCCACATATGATGAGCACTTGTTGGCTGCTTTTCCAACTCATCCCAAACCATCTCAATTGGGTTGAGGTCAGGTGATTGTGGAGGCTAGGTCATCTGATGCAGCACTCCATCACTCTCCTTCTTGGTAAAATAGCCTTTACACAGCCTGGAGGTGTGTTGGGTCATTATCCTGTTGAAAAACAAATGATAGTCCCACTAACCGCAAACCAGATGGGATGGCGTATCACTGCAGAATGCTGTGGTAGCCATGCTGGTTAAGTGTGCCTTGAATTCTAAATAAATCACTGACAGTGTCACCAGCAAAGCACCATCACATCTCCTCCTCCATGCTTCACGGTGGGAACCGCGGAGATCATCCGTTCACCTACTCTGCATCTCACAAAGACAAGGCGGTTTGGAACCAAAAATCTCAAATTTGGACTCATCAGACCAAAGGAGGTATTTCCACCATTGCTCGTGTTTCTTGGCCCAAGCAAGTCTCTTCTTATTGGTGTCCTTTAGTACTGGTTTCTTTTCAGCAACTTGACCATGAAGGCCTGATTCACGCAGTCTCCTCTGAACCGTTGATGTTGAGATATGTTGTTACTTGAACTCTGTGAAGCATTTATTTGGGCTGCAATCTGAGGTGCAGTTAACTCTAATGAACTTATCCTCTGCAGCAGAGGTAACTCTCTGGGTGTTCTTTTCCTGTGGCGGTCCTCATGAGAGTCAGTTTCATCCTAGTGCTTAATGGTTTTTGTGACTGCATTTGAAGAAAGTTTCAAAGTTCTTGACATTTTCCGGATTGACTGACCTTCATGTCTTAAAGTAATGATGGACTGTCGTTTCTCTTTGTTTATTTGAGCTGTTTTTGCCATAATATGGACTTGGTCTTTTACCAAATACGGCTATTTTCTGTATACCACCCCTACCATGTCACAACACAACTGATTGGCTCAAACACATTAAGGATAGAAATTCCACAAATGAACTTTTATCAAGGCACACCTGTTAATTGAAATGGTGACTACCTCATGAAGCTGGTTGAGAGAATGCCAAGAGTGTACAAAGCTGTCATCAAGGCAAAGGGTCGCTACTTTGAAAAATCTCAAATCTCAAATATATTTTGACATGTTTAACACTTTTTTTTGGTTACTACATGATTCCATATGTGGGATCTGAGTGGCACAGCGGTCTAAGGCACTGCATCTCAGTGCAAGAGGCATCACTACAGTCCCTGGTTTGAATCCAGGCTGTATCACATCCGGCCGTGATTGGGAGCATCGTTCGGGTTTGGCCAGGGTAGGCAGTCATTGTAAATAAGAAATTGTTCTTAACCGACTTGCCTAGTTAAATAAAGGTAAAACCTTTTTTTTTGTTATTTCATAGTTTTGATGTCTTCACTATTATTCTACAATGTAGAAAATAGTACAAATAAAAACACTTGAATGAGTAGGTGTCCAAACTTTTGACTGGTACTGTATATAAACTTCATATCACTTCTACCCATTTCTGAAGTATCCTTTTCACATCCTTTTAACGAACAAAAGGAAAACTGAATTGCATCAGTCAAACAGTATCATACAACACTTCCTTGAACTACAAAATTAAGTCTTGTGTGCATCAGTAATATCTTTACCACCAGTAGTCTTGAAGCAGACCCGGGTGATTTGAGGTATTTGCCTCAAAGTTCTGCACCACCAACAGCGGTTCTCTGCCATGTCAGGCGTTATGGCATCCCAGTTTGTGTCATCAAAAAAAGGGCTGGTGTCCCGTATTTTAAAAAAGAAGCCTAAACTGAATGACACTGAGTGGTGTTTCCCATGGCACACATCAGTATGATATGGTTTTAGTCAGAACAACGTCTCTGGTTGTGAGATCCTGAAATGCTTGGACTATACCCATAATATGGCATTGGGTGGATGGGGTTGGCGACAACGGTGAACATGAGGAATCTTTTTGCGAGCCTCCCAACACTTTGTGCTCTGCACAGTGTCTATCCCACTGGCTTTGCTCACACACGGACTGAGACCCAGTGCAATCCACAACAGAGAATCCTAAGTCGGAGAGGTCCTGTAAACTACTAACAAAAAAACATCCCAGTCTTTCAGCTGCCTTCACAGTTCTCGTTTGTAGTCTCTTGTAATCATGAAGAGTTTGTAAAATGACCCAGACCCAGTGGGACATGTTCCTATGTCTTCTCTTCGCGCTCTGTTTTGCGCCGCGTAATGTTCCGAGGTTTGATCTTCAAAGACAGCTCCCACAGAGCCTCCTCTGCCAGGTGGTCGCTGAAGTCGTTGAAGAAGGAGACAATATCGTCATTGTGTTTCAGATCATAATGCCTGGGAGAGAGGGAAAACACCATCTAAACATTGCAAAAATGGTAAAAGTTCATGGAAAATATTAAATTCCAAGATAGGCCAATGAATTAACAAATTGTTACGTGAAAGAAAAGCGCGTTGAACATAAAGCTGTATGAGAGCGACAGCCAGATTGGCCACTGTATACATACACCTGCTGGAAGCGCCTCATGCTGTCCAGGATGTTGAACTGCTGCCAGCGCTTGGAGAAGTTGACCTTCCCTTTGATTTGATCAGGGTTGCCCAGATGGACAAAGGTCAAGTCCTGGAGGATAAGACCCCTGTGTGTCGTGTGAGGAAAAAAAACAATAAACAGTAAAGACGAGAAATGCAAAGTAAGCAATACAAATGGTAGACGTGCAAATCCATTTGCATCACTTGTGACAGCGAAGTGTAACACTTTAACCCAGCAAGTTGACTTACAGAACAGCAAAGTGCATACACTTTAAACCAGCAGGTTGACTTACAGAACAGCAAAGTGTAACACTTTAAACCAGCAGGTTGACTTACAGAACAGCAAAGTGCATACACTTTAAACCAGCAGGTTGACTTACAGAACAGCAAAGTGCATACACTTTAAACCAGCAGGTTGACTTACAGAACAGCAAAGTGCATACACTTTAAACCAGCAGGTTGACTTACAAATATGGTATACATGGGGGCTCCACGTCTGCCAGTGCCGCTCGGTAGACCCGGAACGACGAGGAACTGTCTATTAACGTGCAGTATTCCTCTAGGCCCTGTAAAGAGAACAGTGACAGTCGTCCATGTTAACGTCAAACAACACCAACATGTGTAGAGAGTTCATATTAGAGGTACCTTACAGTAACTGCTGTGAAGATTACACCTTTTTTTTTCTTCAATAAACTGATGTTTCGGAGATCGATTAGACCACAGTCTAACTCACCTCTGAGGTTGTTTTCTGCCACTCCAGTCTTCGGATGGGAGCTGAATCCAAGGCAGATAATATTGCCAAATATGAGTTGAAATTATTTAGCTTCCGTAAGTGCTGCAAGAGAGTGGAGGGAGACCATCTTAAAATGCACCTGAGAATTTGTTGCTTTTTCAACAAACACGCCCAAAACAACTGTTTGCTCAAGTATCCACATTTCAAAAGGCATACCTTCATTATTTTGATAAATTTGAGGAGGAGCTTTTCTCGGTCCTGGGCTTTCTCTTGCAGAATGATTATGGAGCGTACCCTGAGAGAGACACGAAGGGGGAGAGATGCATCAGTTTGTCACCACATGTTCTCCAGGCCTGGCTGCTTTCCTCTCGGCGAGAGAGCAGTGAACTGAAGTGCTGCAGGGAAGAAGAGAAGCAGCGTGGTGACTAAGAGACGATGTGAGGTGCAAACTTACCAGTAGGACATGTTGTTAAAGTGCTCTGTGAACTGTGTGAGGTTGGCACTCTTCTCCTCGTTCTGCTCCTTAGCCCAAAGCAACACCTCAGGGATCTGTCCAGAGAGAGACACAAATAACTACTTTTTAGGCAGAGGGGCAGCATACACAGGAGGAGGAGAAAGACATGCTTGGATGAGCTACCTCAATTTTGTAGAAGAGCTCTGCATCCAGGAGAGTTAGCTGGTCGGCGATCTCATGACTTCGGAAGTCGTGCAGGGTCCCAGGTCTAAAGTTTCCCACGGGAAATGGGGGGAAGAAATTAGAAGAAAGTGAACAAGGCCAAAGTTAGAACTAGACACTGTGATACATTGATGTTCAGAACACAACAAGGAAATCCTTCACTGTCACGGAGCAGAACATTTCTAAATGCCTCTGCAAGCGGTAACATTCTCTGAAACAATACAAAATACATTGCAATACAATCTTTATTGATCCATTATACAGAAACAAGGGACGTGACGTTTTAGCTGTCACAGTATCCTCGTCCACTAATTGCGGGCGGACCTACCTGGCAGCGACACCTCTTGCGGCCAGTGGTTTGAGGGAGTAGGTGTAGCGCAGCAGCTTCCTCTGCTCCACCTTGTCCAGGATGTTTGTGCGGAGCACGCGGGCCAGGCTCAGCTCACCGTTACACACAAGCCTGAACACCAAGTCCATCAGCTGCATCAGGATGTCCTCCGTCATCTCCACCAGACTGACACACACAGACACACACACACAGCCGAGGGGATGGAGAGATGAGAGAATGGTATGAGAGAGGGTGGTAGAGGTGGAAAAAGACCCGAGGAGGTGTTTACTTGCGCTGCGAGCTGCTCCAATAATTAAACAAATGTAACAGAAGCCCTATCACTCTCTGCACACCCCAGCTTGCCATCACAGCTAAATTACATTTGAAAACTGATGGATATGCGCAAAAAGAGCAGACAACCGAGCAGGCTATTGGCTGGTAGGGGATGCGGCTGGCTGATCACAGCTGTCACACGTTGATATTGAAGAAAGCATTCATTTTGATATGACATATCTGACATCATGCTCTGAACTCTGTTTGATATTCTCTTTGTAGGACGTGTAGGGATGCATTCTGTGCTCAGTCATTTATTTTGATATGAGAAACATATACCCCCCCCAATTGTTTTCTTCTTCGGGTCTACAGTGAAAATAGCCAAAAAGTCATGAGTTTGCATTTCTGTAATCATGACTGGTTAATCCCCCCCCTTTTACCAGGAACAGACCAAAGGAAAAGTGAATAAGAATCGTCATTGTTTGCACAGTCATTGAAGGACAAACTTTTCTTTGCAGATTGCAGGTTTTTGATAGCTAGACTTCTGGTCAAATGGCAGGCTAGAGACCTCACCACAGCTCGTCCACCACACGGACGAGAACAAAGAAGGTGTTTTTGCTGACTTTCTTCTTGAAGGTATCTGGGCAGTGACAAAACCTGGTGTATGTGTGGAGGTGTTAAGGAAAACAAACAACTAGTCAAAGTATATTACACATCTTACAGTATTCAGAGTGTATACGACTATGTGATGTGGTAGGGATTTTGCTACCCGTTCCCCATTGGCTCAACCAAGCAGGCTTTGTTGGAGGAAACTTTGGGTCCACATGTGAGAAGTGAAGCATGGAAAGGATATCTGTAGTGCAGCTTTTTGATAAGGTCCTCTGGGGTTATGAACGTTCTGTACGTCGTCAGGAAAGCCTCACAGTACAAGACAAGATCTGGAAAAGAAGACCACAAAGGAGATTACTGAATATCCTCTCACTTCCCCAGAGCTCTATTTGGGAGGAAGGAAAGTCTGGGTGTATTATAGAAAAGCAGTACTAGTAAAAGCTAGAATCCTTAGTTGCTACATCCATTTTTGGACTATAAATTCATTATTTACACTACCGTTCAAAAGTTTGGGGTCACTTAAAAATGTCCTTGCTTTTGAAAGAAAAGCACCTTTTTTTGTCCATTAAAATAACATCAAATTGATCAGAAATACAGTGTAGACATTGTTAATGTTGTAAATTACTATTGTAGCTAAAGCATATAACTTGTACCTTCCATCTGAGTGGACACCGACTGCATGTAATAGGGGGAGGGGGGTGTACTACGGAGGTCATAAATACCTTTGCGGTCCGTTTCTGTGGCGTGGACTAATAAAATATCCCCCGATCCGGCTCGGACATCTGGACCGTCGTCGTTCTGGTATCACATGTGGACAGATGAAAAGTTGTAAGGGCAGAGAGAGAGAGGATTAGCCGAAGTGTTGACCTCATGAGGAGTCTTAGTGTAGCCCTACAAGTGACTGTCCTGATGAAACCATTCTAACAATATTGAAAAATATGTTTTGAAAAGCCATGCTAGCCATGAGGGGGTTTTCTATAAGGGGATAGGCGCTACTAAAGCTGCACTGACCGTACCATGCTAACTCCAGATCGTCACCTACATACTTATCATCTACTGTGAGAATGTGATCATATAGCCCCCGCAAAATCAACTCTAGACTTCAAAGCCACTTCCACTGTGTTTTTTCATTGTTCCCCTCTAATCAGGGACTGATTTAGACCTGGGATACCAGGTGGGTGCAATTATCAGGTAGAACAGAAAACCAGCAGGCTCTGGACCTTTGCATTTGAGTTACAGAGGTAGGGGCCAGCAGAGGGCAAGCTCTCTGTAAACAGCTGATTGGTGGCTTATTCTGTATTAGTAGTATGTATTAGCACATGTGCTCCTAAGTTGAAAAAGTTACGAGCACAAAAATAAAATGTAGGTGCACAATAAAAGTATGAGGAAGAGTGTTGTTATTCTAAGAAATGGCAAAAAGTTTGGTTTTTGGAGTCTTCCATGCTGAATCAATTACAATGTACCCTCAAATATTTGAGTCACTTAGGTGAGACAAAACATTTCAGCTGCCCCTTTAAGGGCCGGGACGTTACCATTGTAACGGTGGGACTCACATGTCTGTCTGTGAGAGATGAGATTCTCCGACATGTCTCTTCGCTAGCAGTTGAGCAAGCTCAAACTAACATTGAAATACAACCTAGTGTGTGAACAAAACGATGTAAATAGCCAAGAAACACGAGAACAAAGTCACACTTTAGTAGACTTTCAGGTAAGTTTGGACACAGGGGTCTCCCGAGTGGCGCAGTGGTCTAAGGCACTGCCTTAGAGAGATCCTGGTTCGGGTCCAAGCTCTGTTACAGTCGGCCGTGACCGGGAGACCCATGGGGCGGCGCACAATTGGCCCAGCGTTGGCTGGTTTAGGGGAGGGTTTGGCCGGCAGGGATGTCCTTGTCCCATCGTGCTCTAGTGACTCCTGTGGCAGGCCGGGCGTATGCACGCTGACACGGTCGCCAGGTGTACGGTGTTTCCTAGTAAAATAGTCGCACCGTAGAGCCATGTAGGATCCTATGAAGTATCACATAAAAATAGGCATCTCCTGCTCTATGATTAAACAGCTTGATCTGAAAGAGACGTGAGGTAAAATGGACTGACCATCAACAGTAGAAAACGAGGACATGTTTACCTCCTGCTTTAGTGTTAACCGGGACATGATCTCCATGTGATCGATGAGGGAAAGCTCATCCGTCTCCTCACTACTCTGCCCATCTTCAGAGGACTTTTGTCTTCGGCTGAGTGAGAGAGAAAGAGAAAAAGAATATAACAAAAAAGGGAATCCTTCCTACTGTCACTGGAGAGTAGGAACAATGGAGAATATTGTATTATTTATTTTACCTCAAAATAAAAGGAAACAGAAAGGCCAGACTGTTATGGCATGGGTTCTTACCGGTCATCGGACATGTCCTTGTTATTGCACAGTGGGTTCTCTGAGGCAGTGTCCTCCAGTGAGTCATCTATGGCAGACGAGTCCTGATAACAACACAGAGTGGTTAGGACTGGTCTCACACCAAATCCAGCAGCCTGAGGTCATGTTCGTTAGGGCATGGCACAGAAAAGGTTTCACAATAATTTGCAGTTGAAAACGAAAATGTGCATTTCTCATTGGACATTTATTTCTATGCTTGTTTCAGGTTATTTTCTTCTGTTCGGTACCTAATGAACATGACCCTGAGGTCAAGATAAAGGTAAATGCTTTCTTAGTTAAGGTAGATGTGTGGGTACGTTGTCTAAGCACATGGAGGTTTCAACTTAGTATTCAGTGAATTGTTCCGTCAGCTTTGAGGAAAACAGACAATGGTAGTTCACACACACTATTAATATCACACGCTCTATGGATCAGTGGAGGCTGCTGAGGGGAGGACGGCTCATAATAATAACTAGAATTGAGAAAATGGAATGACATCAAACACATGGAAACCATGTCTTTAATGTATTTGATACCATTCCACCTATTCCACTCCAGTCATTACCATGGGCCAGTCCTCCGCAATTAAGGTGCCACCAATCTCCTGTGGTATGGATACATGCATTACTCTAGCCTCACTTCTCTAGTGCAAGTGCAACACTAAATACACAATACACTTAATATACAGTGCCTTCAGAAAATATTCACACCCCTTGACTCTTTCCATATTTGGTTGTGTTACAAAGTGGGATTAAAATTGATTTGTCTTTTATTTTCTTTTTTTACACAAAATAACTAATGTGTAAGAAAAATAAAACACTAATATATCTTGATTAGATAAATATTCAAACCCCCTGAGTTACATGTTAGAATCATTCTTTCTGGGTAAGACTAAGAGCTTTGCATACCGGGATTGTACAATACTTGCAATTTTTTCTTTTTTGAATTCTTCAAGTTCTGTCAAGTTGGTTTTTGATCATTGCTAGAGAGCAATTTTCAAGTTTTGCCATGGATTTTCAAGACAAAACTAGATGTCATCGTGGTTAGTAACTCCAGTGTAGATTTGGCCATGAGGGACCTTAGAGATAATTGTATGTGTGGGGTACAGAGATGAGGTAGTCATTCAAATGTTAAACACTATTATTGCACACAGAGTGAGTCCATGCAATGTAATATGTGACTTGTTAAACACAATTTTACTCCTGAACGTATTTATGCTTGCCATAAGAAAAGGGGTTGAATACTTATTGACTTAAGACATTTTGGAATTTGTAAAAATTTCTACAAATGTAATTCCACTTCATGGGGTATTGTGTGTAGGCCAGTGACACAAAATCTCAATTTAATCCACCTTAAATTCAGGCTGTAACACAACAAAATGTGGAAAAAGTCAAGAGGTGTAAATACCTTCTGAAGGCTCTGTATGTACCCATCTCCAACCCAGAAGACAGTCCAGATTTTTTTAACGAAAAACGCGGGGAATGGGGAAAACTTTGAGCGAGAAAGAGTGAATAAATAAGCTGAGCGTTTAGTGGTTTTATTGGGCTGTCCTTCCTGATGAAAGGCCTTACGCAAGATGTTAAATACACAGACTTAACTCAGAGCCATTCATGAATCCAGTTGTAATTAGTTACTACGATCCAGACCTGACCCAGGTGGACAACCACCACTGGCCTTAACGGCCAAGTTTATGAACATGATAGAAAATGTCTCACTGTCACTTGGATACAAATCCCCCTTGAGACAATGACAGGGGAGTGACTGATGTCCTTTGAGCTAGAACTACACATAGGCCCATTTAGTAGGGAATGGGGACTAGAGGTCGACCGATTAATCGGAATGGCCGATTAATTTGGGTCGATTTCAAGTTTTCATAACAATAGGTAATCGGCATTTTTGGACACCGATTGTGGGCGATTACATTGCACTCCACGAGGAGACTGCGTGGCAGGCTGACCACCTGTTACGCAAGTGCAGCAAGAAGCCAAGGTAAGTTGCTAGCTAGCATTAAACTTCTCTTATAAAAAACAATCAATCTTCACATAATCACTAGTTAACTACACATGGTTGATGATATTACTAGTTTATCTAGCTTGTCCTGCGTTGCATATAATCGATGCGGTGCCTGTTAATTTCTCATCGAATCACAGCCTACTTCGCCAAACGGGTGATGATTTAACAAGCGCATTCGCGAAAACAGCACTGTCGTTGCACCAATGTGTACCTAATCATAAACATCAATGACTTTCTTTAAAATCAATACACAAGTATATATTTTTAAACCTGCATATTTAGTTAATATTGCCTGCTAACATGAATTTCTTTTAACTAGGGAAATTGTGTCACTTCTCTTGCGTTCCGTGCAAGCAGAGTCAGGGTATATGCAGCAGTTTGGGCCGCCTGGCTCGTTGCGAACTGTGTGAAGACCAATTATTCCTAACAAAGACTAATTCATTTGCCAGAATTGTACATAATTATGACATAACATTGAAGGTTGTGCAATGTAACAGCAATATTATAGACTTATGGATGCCACCTGTTAGATAAAATACAGAACGGTTCCGTATTTCACTGAAAGAATAAACGTTTTGACCATATTAATGACCTAAGGCTCGTATTTCTGTGTGTTATTATGTTATAATTAAGTCTATGATTTGATATTTGATAGAGCAGTCTGACTGAGCGGTGGTAGGCAGCAGCAGGCTCGTAAGCATTCATTCAAACAGCACTTTCCTGCATTTGCCAGCAGCTCTTCGCTGTGCTTCAAACATTGAGCTGTTTATGACTTCAAGTCTATCAACTCCCGAGATTAGGCTGGTGTAACCGATGTGAAATGGCTAGCTAGTTAGCGGGGTGCGCGCTAATAGCGTTTCAATCGGTGACGTCACTCGCTCCGAGACCTTGAAGTAGTTGTTCCCCTTGCCCTGCAAGGGCCACGGCTTTTGTGGAGCGATGGGTAACGATGCTTCGAGGGTGGCTGTTGTCGATGTGTCCCTGGTTTGAGCCCAGGTAGGGGCGAGGAGAGGGACGGAAGCTATACTGTTACACTGGCAATACTATAGTGCCTATAAGAACATCCAATAGTCAAAGGTATATGAAATACAAATCGTATAGAGAGAAATAGTCCTATAATTCCTATAACCTAAAACTTCTTACCTGGGAATATTGAAGACTCTTGTTAAAAGGAACCACCAGCTTTCATATGTTCTGAGCAAGGAACTTAAACGTTAGCTTTTTTACATGGCACATATTGCACTTTTACTTTCTTCTCCAACACTTTGTTTTTGCATTATTTAAACCAAATTGAACATGTTTCATTATTTATTTGAGGCAAAATTGATTTTATTGATGTATTATATTAAGTTTAAATAAAAGTGTTCATTCAGTATTGTTGTAATTGTCATTATTACAAATAAATTAATTAATCGTACGATTAATCGGCATCGGCATTTTTTGGTCCTCCAATAATCGGTATCGACGTTGAAAAATCATGATCGGTCGACCTCTAATGGGGACAGTCCAGTAGTAGGGGATTTGGGGAAAGGAAGAGAAACATGGTAATGTACAGGCAGTAACCAAAGCAGGGCATGCCAAGCGGTCGAAGAGACACAGCGAATCCTGAGTGGTTAGGTCACATACAGATAGGGTTACTTAGTGAGGTCTGTTGTCAGTCATGGTGCAACTGTCTGTGAAAGCACGCTTTTCTCTCCTCGCTCCCATGCAGCCTCTCTGCTAAGGCTACTTACTCGGCGGGAGAGCCTATATCCGTTGGCTTGGCTGGATGTGTACAGATTAACGTACTCTCCCTCCCCGCCTTCCTCGTTAGCGCTTTCGCTCTACGGGGGAAAAAAGAAAAACAGCAAAGAGAATGACAGATGCTAGGAAAAAGCAAATGTGGTTCCGAATGCGAAAGCTTCTCACAACTAGCCAGACAAAACAAACAAGTACCTACAGTGGGGCAAAAAAAGTATTTAGTCAGCCACCAATTGTGCAAGTTCTCCCACTTAAAAAGATGAGAGAGGCCTGTAATTTTCATCATAGTTACACTTCAACTATGACAGACAAAATGAGAAAAAAAAATCCAGAAAATCACATTGTAGGATTTTTTATGAATTTATTTGCAAATTATGGTGGAAAATAAGTATTTGGTCACCTACAAACAAGCAAGATTTCTGGCTCTCACAGACCTGTAACTTCTTTTTTAAGAGGCTCCTCTGTCCTCCACTCGTTACCTGTATTAATGGCACCTGTTTGAACTTGTTATCAGTATAAAAGACACCTGTCCACAACCTCAAACAGTCACACTCCAAACTCCACTATGGCCAAGACCAAAGAGCTGTCAAAGGACACCAGAAACAAAATTGTATACCTGCACCAGGCTGGGAAGACTGAATCTGCAATAGGTAAGCAGCTTGGTTTGAAGAAATCAACTGTGGGAGCAATTATTAGGAAATGGAAGACATACAAGACCACTGATAATCTCCCTCGATCTGGGGCCCCACGCAAGATCTCACCCCGTGGGGTCAAAATGATCACAAGAACAGTGAGCAAAAATCCCAGAACCACACGGGGGGACCTAGTGAATGACCTGCAGAGAGCTGGGACCAAAGTAACAAAGCCTACCATCAGTAACACACTACGCCGCCAGGGACTCAAATCCTGCAGTGCCAGACGTGTCCCCCTGCTTAAGCCAGTACATGTCCAGGCCCGTCTGAAGTTTGCTAGAGAGCATTTGGATGATCCAGAAGAAGATTGGGAGAATGTCATATGGTCAGATGAAACCAAAATAGAACTTTTTGGTAAAAACTCAACTCGTCGTGTTTGGAGGACAAAGAATGCTGAGTTGCATCCAAAGAACACCATACCTACTGTGAAGCATGGGGGTGGAAACATCATGCTTTGGGGCTGTTTTTCTGCAAAGGGACCAGGACGACTGATCCGTGTAAAGGAAAGAATGAATGGGGCCATGTATCGTGAGATTTTGAGTGAAAACCTCCTTCCATCAGCAAGGGCATTGAAGATGAAACGTGGCTGGGTCTTTCAGCATGACAATGATCCCAAACACACCGCCCGGGCAACGAAGGAGTGGCTTCGTAAGAAGCATTTCAAGGTCCTGGAGTGGCCTAGCCAGTCTCCAGATCTCAACCCCATAGAAAATCTTTGGAGGGAGTTGAAAGTCCGTGTTGCCCAGCAACAGCCCCAAAACATCACTGCTCTAGAGGAGATCTGCATGGAGGAATGGGCCAAAATACCAGCAACAGTGTGTGAAAACCTTGTGAAGACTTACAGAAAACGTTTGACCTCTGTCATTGCCAACAAAGGGTATATAACAAAGTATTGAGATAAACTTTTGTTATTGACCAAATACTTATTTTCCACCATAATTTGCAAATAAATTCATTTATTGAATGACAGACTCATTTTGTCTGTCATAGTTGAAGTGTACCTATGATGAAAATTACAGGCCTCTCTTTTTAAGTGGGAGAACTTGCACAATTGGTGGCTGACTAAATACTTTTTTGCCCCACTGTATATCATCTCAAATGAAACCACTAAGAACCAACTGTTCCAATCACCACAGCATACATAGAGCTGCAGACTTGTTTTTTTACCTAGGGTTTGGCCTCTTTTCAAGGATAAGAACATCATGTCACCGATATTGAAACAGCCCTTTGCTAACAATGTTTATACCCTACTCCAGATCTGTGCTCTTCTTCAATAGCACCCCCCCCCTGTCAAACGCAATCACATTTTCTTTTCGCACAGTGCCTAACACTTGTCACAACACACAGCTAGGGCTCACCAAAGAGGTTTGACGAGTGTCAGAGAAAGAAGAGTCAGTGAGAAGACAGATAGCAAGAGAGCCACCAGAGCTGTCCAGAGAGCCGTTGGCCACCAGCACAGGGTCAGGGCTGCCACTGCCCGGGGCCGCTAGGTCCATGCTCTGTGATTGGTGGACAATGGCAGAGTGGGAAGAGACAGATGAGAGAAGATATGGAATGGAAGATTGGCAGAGAGGCGCAAAGTCCTGAGAATAGGACCGGAGAACGGTCTTATGCTGAGAGAGCGAAGGCGAGAAATGAGAAGGAAAGAGAGAGAGATTAAGACAAAAGCTACTTGAGAGATCTACAAGGTCAAAGAGCAAATATTTTTTTAAATAAATAATTGAGATGCATTGGCATACTTGCCATCGGAGAACAATATGACTGTAGGCTATATTGTCTGTATCTGACTGGTCAGTCAGTGACTCGAATTCCTAATTCAACTCAGTCTCTTCAAAATGACATATTCACAAAATGTGCTTGTAACTTGTAACAGATCTGTTGAATATCCCATGCATATAGATTTAATTGAAACCAAGTCAAAAGGGTGCAACAAGGATCAATGGTTCTTCAGCAAGAACAGATCAATTGTCCTCAACATTGCTCCAAAACTAGAATGATTAGACAAAGAATACAGAAAATTCATTTGCTGCGTTTGTATCATAATGGATCTGGATTGTGTTCAAGCCCCAGTTTTAAATGAATGACATCCGCTAATATAAATAACACATTTCACAAATTCTGGATGAAAACACACCTTTTCAACTGCATGCTTTCTCCCTGACAGAGATTGCCATTTAGTGTGTAAATATTGAGGCGTCTGATAGAGTGAAGAATGAACGTGTGTTTGCCAGTGTGTGGTTTTTGCACAATATACTCCCTTATCAGTAGCTGAACATGTCTACAATGGCTAATGGCTAATAAAATAACGTTTTGTATTGGTGTCAATACTTCTAAAGCAGAAGCACAGTCGTGTCTGTGGCGGAGCAGACAAGGTTTCAACTGGTATTGGTTTTCTTTCAAATACTTCTGATGCACTTGATCGAGCTTGCCTGACACGGTGGGACCAATTAAATAGTTCCCAAAGTGCAACACTTTTATTTGATTTAGCACCGCACTTTGCCACTGACTTTCCAAGTTAAATAAAACGTTTTAGAAAGAAAACAAATACTATTTAAAGCCAAGTCTGCTGTAGAGAGTGAGAAGAGCAGAGAATCAGACAGGCAGGCAGACAAGCCCACTGAGAGTCACTCACCATGGGGGTGGTCAGGGAGGAGTTAGAGACTGACATGCTGAGAGCAGCCCCCGTCTCCTCCTCCACCACCACTGCAGCCTGCGACTGCTGAAGGTGGCAGGAGAGAGAGGACGAAGAAGAGGACGAGGAAGAGGCAGAGTGGGAGGCCTGGAAGGGGGGGGGGGGAGAGCGTGGGGAAAGGAGAAAGTAGATAGAGAGGAGCAGAGAGAAAGTACAGTGGGAGATGTTAGTTAGCAAAAGAAGACGTAGGTCTACGCAGATAGTTGAGCCCAATCTAGAAGCAGCAGAAAACAATAGGCTTGATGGACTAAAAGAATGCTACGGCAGACAAAGCGTTAAAATAGAAACACACTAGTGCTTTCTAATATTCTACTGTTACCTCTGTGTTATGCATCGCTCTGATGGAGGCTGGGCTTTCCAAAAAGAAAAAAGGAATGAGATTTGATGAGTGCAATGGAAAATGAAGCCCCAAAATGTTTTATTTTCATTTCAAACACATCTTACGATGAAAAACGCATCATCATGATGATGTGGCCGGTGACACTGCAGGGAACTAGTCCGCGTTCACATCCTTGTCGGGACTAGGAAACTCCAACATTTCCGACTTGCTGATTTGTTGAACGCAGTTACCATGTTGGAAATGTCAGAGTTTCCTAGTTCCGACTAGTGCGTGAACATGGAACGTATCAACAGTGGACTAAAGGAAAAAATACTAAAATATAGTTTGAGTGGATTTTCCCTTTAACCCGTTTCACCTAAGCATTTACATAAATTATCCTAACCTTTGTCATTAGTTTCCTTAACTGCCAACGTAAATTATTTCCATGATTCTCCTTTGTTGTTAAGCAACCTGGTCTCAGAGAAATAGTATAATACTATACATGCGCCAAGATGTATTATAAGGTATATCTCTGAGCAACCTGGTCTCAGAGAAATAGTATAATACTATACATGCGCCAAGATGTATTATAAGGTATATCATCCAATTCGTATGCTATTGTACATCCAGGTAAGACGTTTGATACTATACATCCTATAATTAGTATGATATTGTATGATCTATGCATAGTCACCTTACCCCTACCTACATGTACAAATGACCTTTTTTTTTTTTTTTTTTTACTTTAGTTTATTTAGTAAATATATAAAAAAATGCATTGTAGGTTAAGGGCTTTTAAGTAAGCATTTCACGGTAAGGTCTACTACACATGTTGGATTCGGCGCATGCGACTAATAACATTTGATTTTGATCGCTACTCCATTCATAATAAAAAAAATATATATATATATATATAAAATGTTTACCTTCATTTAACTAGGCAAGTCATAATGCAACCTAACGTAACATAATATATCATACTAAATGGAGTGCCACAGATTTACGTACAGAATAATACGAATTGCCCTGAGACCACGTTGAACTATGCCTACATACTGTGTAGAAGTCTATTCATTCTGGCAATCAGAAAGTACACAATGTGGACATGGCAGTTAACAACCGCCAGCACAGAAACAACTTTTTGATTACATGAAACACAAACACCCTTTCCTCTCCCTCCCTACATCCAGGAGCGCATCTTTCACTGGGGACGGGGGACATGTCCCCCTCACATTCGGACCCCTTTTATCATTGGAATGTGATACAAAACGAGGCAACGGTGTGCTTTAAGACCATGCAGAAGCCTCAGAGCGGTCTGGTAGGCTGTTTGGCATGTTTATCCGACTGGATACATTTCATTTTTAAATGTTTATGTCCCTCCCACTTCTAAAACCAAAGTTGCACCCCTGCCTACATCTATAGATTAAGTTCAAACCAATCATTGTTTTATTTCCCTGCTCCCCAGAGGATTCTGTGATTCGTCTTAATCCTCACCCAATATGAACTGGGCATGCAGTAATCCACAAGGTCAAATAACAGAAAAAAAATGTGCAGAGATGTTTCATTTTCGTTTCTCACATTTTGATCCGCTTCAGATATGCTTAAAAAGATCTGTAATCATGGATAAACCTTGAGCATGGATTGACTCATTTATATCGGGTTCATGTTTTTTTTCTGGCAGAGCAAATTACTTTTTCCAACCATGAATGTCTGGTAGAGAGATTATGGCATTGAATATAATCTGGGAAGTGAACTACTAAAGCCTTGCAGAGGCCTGAAACAAACATAACAAATGGCCAAAATGATGAAAACAAATTCTAGTCCAGTGGTGGGATGTAAGATGGGACATCATGGAGGACAAGTCTGTACAAAAGGCCAATCGTCTTATGCCGGCGGGGGAAAAACCCATTTTACTGAGAAGTGGTAGTAATTTAAATTGTACCGTTGCACTGATTTGTATTTGTTGTTAAGATGTTTTTTTCTGATGCAAAAGGTAGCCTACTGGTTAGAGCGTTTGGCCAGTAACTGAAAGGTTGCTGGTTCGAATACCCGAGCCGACAAGGTGGAAAATCGGCTTATGTTCCCTTGAGGATGGCACTTAACCCTAATTTGCTCCAGGGGAACCGTACTACTATGGCTGACCCTGTAAAGCAACACATTTCTCTGCACCTATCCGGTGTATGTGACAGTAAAACATGTCTTTTAAAATGTTTTCTCTATGTATTGAAGTAGAGTTTGGAGATGAGTTACCACTAGAGTCTGCTTGCCTTCTGGATGTTCAGGACTTAACACCCTGCTTTTCTTCTTCTATGGTATACAGATGGGCTAAAACATCATGGACTCACTCACCACTCAATCCTACACACTTGGTACAATATATGATAAGAAAATTAGTTTCCTGAAATGCATATGTATTGAGGCTTGGTAAGTGATGGGTGTGTGGATGGGCTGGCGTACTGCATGTTGTAACACTGGTGAGTGTGAGGCCTCAGTGTGGCTTCAGTGTGAGGTGAGGGGCTATAGTTTACCAGCTGCCTCTGTTTGGGTGGCAGTGCCGGGGGTGGGAGGGGCTCGTGGACAGAGTCGCTGCTGCTAAACGAGTCGTTGAAGCCGTAGACTTCCTGGAAGCGCTTGTTGCGTTGCTCATAGATGCTGTTGCTCTGTGGCATCTGGTAGAAAACCGAGGGCTGGGGCTCCGAGTAGTCTTCCACAAACTGCATGTACTTCAGTACTGTGGGGGTGAGACGTGCGCACACAGACGCACACACACGCACACACACACAAACACAGACCAAAAAAACAGGGGATATTACAATGACAATGCGCTTGCAGATGATAATGACAGTGTTCTTCAGAGTATCCCAAACCGTTTACACATTGTTATAGTGTTTAGATGAGGAGGAAATTCTACAAGTCAAACGTTGGTTTAAATGGAGCACTTCACTTCCAAATTGTCAAATGAAAAATGGTCGTGGTGTGCATTAAATACAATTTCAAAACAAGAAAATCGTATTTTGGGGGAGATGACAATGCTAGCCCTGTAGAAACCCTGACCATTCAGTTATTAGAACAGTGCTCTGCTGTTGAAAATCTAAATAAACAGGCTAGCGGAGGCACAAGTGCAGCCAAAGTCCTGGTTTTAAGCTCTTTATAGTGCTACTGAACATTTAAAATGTGCTGATTACTACATAGTTATGGCCACCCTTCAACACATACGCTGAGAGGGCCAATCAGCACAAGCTCATTTCCTGCACAGCCGGGAGAGTCCACTCCTCTATTAACTGACACATTCCATCAACAAATGCATTATTTCATGTGAGCTCACAGGGCTGGCATAAGTGAAACCTCCAGGCCTCCGTGTGTGTGTGTGTGTGTGTGTGTGCGCACAGGGCTCCTAGCTGTGGACTCATCCACACACACCCACAGGGCCAGCCCGCAGCACAAACATGAAGCACATGGAACTCCCAACGGCTCTTCATTCAGCAGCAGCAGCATGTCCTATCCAACATGGCTGGCCCCATTGTGATGGTCTAGCTAGCAGACAGAGGGTTGAGGGCAAGATGGAACAACCAAATCCTATAGGAACATAATAAGTATGGCAGATCTGCAGGGATTACAAGCATGTATCAGACGGACACACCTGCCCAATAAAGGTGTCCAAATGCTTCCCAGCCGAAACAGTTCGGAAGAGTTTGTGCATATATTATGACGTTTTAGACAAGGGTATGTTTTTTCCCATCTGTTCGGGCGCACATTTTTTCTTGAGGCAAACCGAAGTTGGTAGCCGAAGTCTACGGGATCAATTTCACACCATATGTATTGATTTCAAAATAAAATAAATCGTGAACATGAAAAACAAAGTTGAGAATGTAAACATTATATTTTCGAGGATGGGTGAAATAATGGATGTTGAAATCAAAAACCCAACAATTGAAAGCAAAATGTATAGAATTGTAAACAAAAATAAGACATCAAAAGCAAAACCCAAAGAATTTTGAAAACGAATGCAAAAATTTAACCGAAAACGATTTTTGCATTAGTTAAAAAAAAAAAAAAGTTTATCATTTGTCATAGAGTTTTGCTTTCGCTTAAAAATGATTTGCTTACAAGTTTTTGGGGTTTGATGTCTTACTTTTGTGTACAATTCTATACATTTTGCTTTCAATTGTTGGGTTTTTGATTTCAACATCCATTATTTCGTCCTCGAAAATATAATGTTTACATTCTCAACTTTATTTTTCATGTTCACGATTTATTTTATTTTGAATTCAAAACATATGGTGTGAAATTGACCCCATAGAAGTGTACGCCCCTTCGTCGGTGATTGGTCAACAGTATGGATTCTTCAATAAAGTCTTTGCTGTCATTCAACAAGAGATTACTATTTTTCTTGCACACTTTTTCATTCACAAAATACTGCACCAAACATCTTAGATGTATAATCTAAGATATCCTCGGCAAAAACATCAAAATGAATGACAGATTTCTTGAGTTATCTTAGATTAATTCTAACTATTTTGAGGAAGTGTATACTGGCTAAGGCATCTCAAAAAGGACAAACAGTACTATTGGTGCTTTTTTCTTGTTTTTCAAGCGAAGGTCTTTTAAGGAAGCATGCGAGCACAATTGTTCGGTTCCCCTAACCGAGTTTGGCTAGGCGCCAGCCGAACTGAAGCTTGCTGACGCCTTAAGGGTGCCAGGTTTCGTCTGAACCCAGCCACACCCCCCTACTGGAAAAAAAACTTGGGACCCCAACATTACACTGAGATAAAATATAATGTGTTCTATTTAATTCTGTGGTTTTATTATTATAGCACAGCAGTAGGCCTCCATGTGCATTACAGACATACCTAAGGGGCCTAATCCGCTGTATTTGGAGCTTAAATTTGAAAACCCTGGTAACAGTAGAGATTGTATAAGGCTTTTTAGGAATTATTTCTGCCTGCCCCTGACGTCAGATACTCACTGTGACGGCTCTTCTTCTCAGGGAGTGGCGGTGGACTCTGAGGTACGTCTGTCGTCTCGCTGCTGCTGAACTCGGACACAAACCCCCCGGCGACGTGGCACAGGGGCGAGATGTCGGGCGTGAACAGGGGGAAGGGGGGCACAGGCGGTAGGTCCTCCTCCATGAGGTTGTCGTACTGGGATGGGTGGCGCTCAAAAGAAACGCACCAGGAGGAGCCCGAGTAGGAGCCGTCGGAAAAGCCCGAGCAGGCGCCACCTCGGCGCTTCTTTTCCGGCAGGGCAGGGGGCGGCAGGGCGTAAGTCATGCGGGAGTAGAGGGGGGACACGGAGCAGCCCTGGAGGGGGCTGAAGTGTGGCTGTGCCAGCGGCGGACCGGGTCCAGGGCAGGGGGAGGAAGACTCGCTGTGGGACTCAGGCAGGGGGCTGAGGCACGCTCCCACTGGCACAGGAGTCATCTGCTCCAGGCTGGACAGGTCCTGGTGCAGGAAGTCGTAGTCCGGGTCGTAGTGGTCTGTGGTGTCTGTGGAGGGGAGAAGGGAGAGAGAGAGAGAGAGAGAGAGAGACGGGAGACAGGTGAGTCACCACACAGAGCACTGAAAACAAAGCCACACTGTCACTTTGGCATAAAAGGTACTTTTCTCAAAAAAAAACACTCAGGAGCACAACAAACACATTGGCAGAATCTATTTTCATTAGGGGGTGAGGTGGGATATTGGGATTTCACAAAGGGTTGGTTTTGAAACTGATCCATGACACGTCAGTTGATCACAATGGAGAAGGCACAAAATGGCTCGCTTCTCCTCCCACTGAGAAAAGGGCCACCTGATGACTTGGTGCAACGTTCTTATTGCCTTGACAACCATCACTTTCTTGTCTTCGGTCCCAGAAGGTTTCAGCCGTGGTATTACAGCTTAGACTTTTTGAGGCTGCATCTCAATAGCATCGCATGGCTTCCTCTACTCAACAAATTCCCAGTAAGCATCCACCATATTGCCCTCCTCCCTGCTATGCTGTTTCCAGACTGATGCAGATGAAGGAGAGGTGGCTGCTTAAAGACTATTGAGATGCAGCCTCGGTGAAGTCTTGTCTCTTTGCTCACAGGATGGTGGTCACAGCTCGTAAACAATGCTCTGTGCTGTTGGAGGTGGCAGGAACAGGAAGCTCCTGCCTGCGTGTGTTGACTCATTCCCGTGATGACCACGGTGCTCCTAATCAAAGAGACAGGCCTCTCTTGCTGGAATTATAGTGTCTCCTCTCTATCCTAATGGGCTCACAGTGGCTCCTCTCTACCTAATGGGCTCATAGTGGCTCCTCTCTACCTAATGGGCTCATAGTGTCCCCTCTCTAACCTAATGGGCTCATAGTGGCTCCTCTCTAACCTAATGGGCTCATAGTGGCTCCTCTCTAACCTAATGGGCTCATAGTGTCTCCTCTCTAACCTAATGGGCTCATAGTGGCTCCTCTCTAACCTAATGGGCTCATAGTGGCTCCTCTCTACCTAATGGGCTCATAGTGGCTCCTCTCGAAAACCAATGGGCTCATAGTGGCTCCTCTCGAAAACCAATGGGCTCCTTCCTACCTAATGAGCTCCTCTCTAATCAGACCTCTGTGAAGCCAGTGCAGGAACATGTAACTCATACGTGTTTGTGTTGTGTGTGAGTTTCATGTGTGTGTGTGTTAGGGATGAGCATTTGAAATGTTTTGACTGTTCGAGCACTCGCATGAAAAAAAGTATTTTTTAGAACACAAGGCCCGCACTGGATTTTTTGTGTGCATTTTTCTAGATGTCATAAGATTGCAACAGCACAAAATATATCATAACCATTACAAATAAATCCAAATAGCTAAATTGCCTCAATAAAAAAGCAAGTGCCATATAAGATAACATTTTTAACAAACAATATCAACTGGTTATTATATTATATTGTGAAACACAATCTTCAAAAAAGCAGTAACCTGCTTGTAGAACTCTATGGCTGTGTAATGGCATAGCCTTGTTTTGTTAAGTTAGTAGACAGACGCTCTTATTTCCTGAGCCCTTATCACAGTCAAGACACCTATTTTATAGTAAAAAAAAACATGATGTAATAAAACAATATAACTGAATATTTTTCCAAATGAATAAAGTTGCCAGTGTGAAGTGATGCACATCTCATGCCTGGAGCAGTTATTATCAAAGAGGGATCATTTGAAACGGGACTCGATTTGTTTGAGATGAAAGAAAAAATTCATGGTTACAAACCAACATTTGTCTTCTTTTCGATATACAGACGTTCGATGTAATCTTCGGAATTTTCAAAATGGATGAACAATTCCACATTGAACACTGCATAGTGATGAATTATGGCCATGACATCTATTTGGTGGGTAGGCATACAGTGGGAAGAAAAAGTATGTGAACCCTTTAGAATTACCTGGATTTCTGCATAAATTGGTCATCAAATGTTATCTGATCGTTTTTTATTATTTTTATTTCACCTTTATTTAAACAGGTAGGCTAGTTGAGAACATCTTCATCTAAGTCACAACTATAGACAAACACAGTCTGCTTAAACAAATAACAAACAATTATACATTTTCATTATTGAACACACTGTGTAAACATTCACAGTCACAGTGCAGGTTGGAAAAAGTATGTGATCCCTACCATCCTTGAAATGCAAGAGAAATACCATAATGTATTATTCCAGCCCAGCTGCAATTTAGATTTTGGCCACTAGGTGGCAGCAGCGTATGTGCAAAGTTTTAGACTGATCCAATGACCCATTTTGTTCAAAATGTTGTATCAAGACTGCCCAAAATGTGCCTAATTTGTTTATTAATAACTTTTCATGTTCAAAACTGTGCACTCTCCTCAAACAATAGAATGGAATTATTTCACTGTAATAGCTACTGTAAATTGGACAGTGCAGTTAGATTAACAAGAATTTAAGCTTTCTGACAATATCAGATATGTCTATGTCCTGGGAAATGTTCTTGCTACTTACAACCTCATGCTAATCGCATTAGCCTACGTTAGCTCAACCGTCCCGTGGAAGGGACACCGATCCCGAAGAAGTTTAATAACAGGTTGACCCTCCTTTGGCAGCAATAACCTCAACCAAACGTTTTCCATAGTTGCGGATCAGACCTGCACAACGGTCAGGAGGAATTTTGGACCATTCCTCTTAATAAAACTGTTTCAGTTCAGCAATATTCTTGGGATGTCTGGTGTGAACCGCTCTCTTGAGGTCATGCCACAGCATTTTAAATCGGGTTGTGGTCAGGACTGACTGGGCCACTCCAGAAGGTGTATTTTCTTCTGTTGAAGCCATTCTGTTGTTGATTCACTTCTGTCTTTTGGGTTGTTGTTCTGTTGCATCACCCAACTTCTGTTGAGCTTCAATTGGCGGACAGATAGACTTACATTCTCCAGTAAAATGCTGGGAAACTTGGGAATTCATTTTTTCCGTCGATGATAGCAAGCTGTCCAGGCCCTGAGGCAGCCCCAAACCATGATGCTCCCTCCACCGTACTTTACAGTTGGGATGAGGTTTTGATGTTGGTGTGCTGTGCCTTTTTTTCTCCACATATATTGTTGTGTGTTCCTTCCAAACAACTCAACTTTAGTTTAATCTGTCCACAGAATATTCTCCCAGAAGCGCTGTGGAACATCCAGGTGCACTTTTGCAAACTTCAGACGTGCAGCAATGTTTTTTTCGGACAGCAGTGCCTTCTTCCATGGTGTCCTCCCATGAACATCATTCTTGTCGTAGACTCGTCAACAGAGATGTTAGCATCTTCCAGAGATTTCTGTAAATCTTTAGCTGACACTCTAGGATTCTTCTTAACCTCATTGAGCATTCTGCACTGTGCTCTTGCAGTCATCTTTGCAGGATGGCCACTCCTAGGGAGAATAGCAACAATGCTGAACTTTCTCCATTTATAGACAATTTGTCTTACCGTGGACTGATGAACATCAAGGCTTTTAGAGATACTTTTGTAACCCTTTCCAGCTTAATGCAAGTCAACAATTCTTAATCTTAGGTCTTCTGAGATCTCTTTTGTTCGTGGCATGGTTGACATCAGACAATGCTTCTTGTTAATAGAAAACTCAAATTTTATGAGCATTTTTTATGGGGCAGGGCAGCTCTAACCAAAATCTCCAATCTCGTCTCATTGATTCGACTCCAGGTTAGTTGACTCCTGACTCCAATTAGCTTTTGGAGAAGTCATTAGCCTAGGGGTTCACATACTTTTTCAAACCTACACTATGAATGTGTAAATTATGTATTCAATATAGACAAGAAAAATACAATAATGTGTTATTAGTTTAAGCACACTGTCTGTCTATTGTTGTGACTTAGATGAAGATCTGATCAAATTTGATGTCAAATTTATGCAGAAATCCAGGTAATTCCAATGGGTTCACATACACTACCGTTCAAAAGTTTGTGGTCACTTAGAAATTTCGGCAGATTTTTTAAATGGAATATCTATACAAGAAATTGCCAAGAAACTGAAGATCTCGTACAACACAGTGTACTACTCCCTTCACAAAACAGTGCAAACTGGCTCTAACCAGAATAGAAAGAGGAGTGGGAGGCCCCGGTGCACAACTGAGCAAGAGGACAAGTACATTAGAGTGTCTAGTTTGAGAAACAGAAGCCTCAAAAGTCCTCAACTGGCAGCTTCATTAAATAGTACCCGCACAACACCAGTCTCAACGTCAACAGTGAAGATGCGACTCCGGAATGTTGGCCTTCTAGGCAGCATTCCGGAGTCGCCTCTTCACTGTTGATGTTGAGTAGTACACAGCGTGCGAGATCTTTAGTTTCTTGCCAATTTCTCAGAACAAGAATAGACTGACGAGTTTCAGAAGAAAGTCCTTTGTTTCTGGCCATTTTGAGCCTGTAATCAAACCCACAAATGCTGATGCTCCAGATACTCAATTAGTCTAAAGAAGGCCAGTTTTATTGATTCTTTAATCAGCATAACAGTTTTCAGCTGTGCTAACATAATTGCAAAAGGGTTTTCTAATGATCAATTAGCCTTTTAAAATGATAAACTTGGATTAGCTAACACAACGTGCCATTGGAACACAGGAGTGATGGTTGCTGATAATGGCCTCTACGCCTATGTAGATATTCCATTAAAAATCAGCAGTTTCCAGCTACAATAGTCATTTACAACATTAACAATGTCTACACTGTATTTCTGATCAATTTTATGTTATTTTAATGGACAAAAAAATGTGCTTTTCTTTCAAAAACAAGGACATTTCTAAGTGACCCCAAACTTTTGAAAGGTAATGTACTTTTTCTTGCCACTGCGTGCTTGATGTTTCTGATGAAAATACGCTCTTTGTCTTAGTCAAACTAATGTTTCTGCATATTGTCAGTGTGGAACCTGTCTATGTTTAGGGGGGTTATAGCCTAGGCTAACTCATTCTAAATGGCACTAGCAGTTCGCAAAGTAGCTTAAGCGGAAAATAGATGGGATGCAATTATTCAAAAACTGCAGCTTGTTGTTGGAACACATTTTCCTACTTCAAACAACCAGTCCATTTTGAATTTGTGATAAAACTGTCATCGTTTGGCAAGGAATGTAGCTTGTGTATCCCATCAGATATATTTTTTTAGGCATTTATTTCTGTAGACCTAACAGGAGCTTGTGTGCGCACTGAGCACGTGTGGAGGGAGGGGTTGGAATGGAATTGAGTGAATGTGACACAAAATATTGCCCAAACGGGCAAGTAAAATGTACAAATGGAACACTAGTCAAAGCAAATTAACGTTGTCTTAAAGACAACATTTTACTTGCCCGTTAGGGCAGCCACAAAGCACATTCCACCAAATAGTTTACATTATTTGAAAAATAAAATGGATCTCTGGTTAAAGATCGAGCTTTGACGCCCATTTGAGTACTCACCCAGAGCCTCACTGCTGGTGTTGCGTGAGCACTGCCCACTGTCCATTGTCCAGGACAGCTGCTCGTCGGACTTGCTCAGCTTGCCCATGCTATTGCAGGGGGATATGCGCGGCGACTCCCCTCCGTAGTAATGGCTGCCCCCAGAGAAGCGCCGATGCAGGGCATCCACCTCGTACTCCTGCCAACCAGAGAGAGGTGACAAGACCCGTTTTAGTGGAAAAATACATAAGCCGGCAAAAAAGAAACAGTGCAAGAAATGGCTGATATATGTGTCACCCCGGTGTAAAACATAGAAAAATCAAAAATGGCAACTTATTCCCTATGGGGCCTGGCCAGAAGTAGTACACCATACTGAATATGGTGCCATTTCAGACACAGCCCCAGTGTGTGTAGCTGCTCCTTCCACTGTACCTGTTTGTGGAGGCCGATGCCCATGAAAGACTGGAGTCACTGTACCTGTTTGTGGAGGCCGATGCCCATGAAAGACTGGAGTCACTGTACCTGTTTGTGGAGGCCGATGCCCATGAAAGACTGGAGTCACTGTACCTGTTTGTAGAGGCCGATGCCCATGGGAAGACTGGAGCCACTGTACCGGTTTGTGGAGGCCAATGCCCATGAAAGACTGGAGTCACTGTACCTGTTTGTGGAGGCCGATGCCCATGAAAGACTGGAGTCACTGTACCTGTTTGTGGAGGCCGATGCCCATGGGAAGACTGGAGCCACTGTACCGGTTTGTGGAGGCCGATGCCCATGAAAGACTGGAGTCACTGTACCTGTTTGTGGAGGCCGATGCCCATGAAAGACTGGAGTCACTGTACCTGTTTGTGGAGGCCGATGCCCATGAAAGACTGGAGTCACTGTACCTGTTTGTGGAGGCCGATGCCCATGAAAGACTGGAGTCACTGTACCTGTTTGTGGAGGCTGATGCCCATGGGAAGACTGGAGTCACTGTACCTGTTTGTGGAGGCCGATGCCCATGAAAGACTGGAGTCACTGTACCTGTTTGTGGAGGCCGATGCCCATGAAAGACTGGAGTCACTGTACCTGTTTGTGGAGGCCGATGCCCATGGGAAGACTGGAGTCACTGTACCTGTTTGTGGAGGCCGATGCCCATGAAAGACTGGAGTCACTGTACCTGTTTGTGGAGGCCGATGCCCATGAAAGACTGGAGTCACTGTACCTGTTTGTGGAGGCCGATGCCCATGAAAGACTGGAGTCACTGTACCTGTTTGTGGAGGCCGATGCCCATGAAAGACTGGAGTCACTGTACCTGTTTGTGGAGGCCGATGCCCATGGGAAGACTGGAGCCACTGTACCTGTTTGTGGAGGCCGATGCCCATGGGAAGACTGGAGCCACTGGTGGCGCGGCTCATGGGGGCCACTACTGCCACCCGGGTGGGGGAGGGGGCAGACTGGCGCTTCTTTGGAGGGAGAGCAGGAGGACTGGAGGGGGAGAAGAGGGTGACATCATTTAAATATGAAGCAGCGTGCAATGTCCATCAATGCAAAGTATTCCAAAAGCCACGCATGCAGCCCTAGCCACAGTACACTGACGGATTCACTTCTTCTGTGTGTACAGTGTAGTATGTATTATGTAGTATGTATGGTGAAGGGAGGTTGGGAAAAGACTGCACTGACACTGGCCTGGGTGGCTTGAGAGATAATATACAATATCTGACACTTTCTGAGAGCCTTCTGTAGTAGCAGAACAATGGGAAAAATGTGCAGTGCACGGGTCACTGCCTGGCTGCTTTTTCCCCCTCCACAAACAGATAGCGGTGGAGAGAGCAGCAGCTACTGAATTGTTTCCACACCGCAGTGCACACAGATGGCCCAATGACAAGATGCAGGGCAGGCAGGCAGCTGTGGTGATGAAGAGGTGGAGGATATACTCTATGCCAGTTAGGGAGTGGGGTGAGGGTGACAAGGCAAGACCCCAGGGAGGAGAAAAATAAAAACGAATTACCATAAAAAAGAACAACGTCAAAATCTGCAGTGTGCCCCTGCGTAAGACACACAGACCGCTGTCGAGAGCTACCCTGCTGTGGGCAAGGTGACATTCAGAGAGCTACCCGCACCTGCTGTGGGCAAGGTGACATTCAGAGAGCTACACATACCTGCTGCGGGCAAGGTGAAATTCAGAGAGCTACCCGTACCTGCTGTGGGCAAGGTGACATTCAGAGAGCTACTCGCACCTGCTGCGGGCAAAGTGACATTCAGAGAGCTACCCGCACCTGCTGTGGGCAAGGTGAAATTCAGAGAGCTACACATACCTGCTGTGGGCAAGGTGAAATTCAGAGAGCTACCCGCACCTGCTGTGGGCAAGGTGAATTTCAGAGAGCTACCCGTACCTGCTGTGGGCAAGGTGACATTCAGAGAGCTACCCACACCTGCTGCGGGCAAGGTGAAATTCAGAGAGCTACTTGCACCTGCTGCGGGCAAGGTGAAATTCAGAGAGCTACCCGTACCTGCTGTGGGCAAGGTGACATTCAGAGAGCTACTCGCACCAGCTGCGGGAAAAGTGAAATTCAGAGAGCTACTGTTCGGAGCAGAAGGAAAGACAAAGAGCCTTTAAGTATTTAGAAGTGTCTGGATATGCTGCTGTCCAGTGTGTTTGTGGTGGGCTCTGGAATCTGGTCCATTTCCATTCCTTGTCGTCACTCTCTGGCCGTAAACTCGCCAGCCTCTGCCGAGCCCAGCTTCTCCCGAAAGAAAAGAGCCTCAGAGATGGTGCCGTGACAGTTATCTCACCAGAGGAAGTCTAATTTCTGACACCTCCCTTTATTACCCCCTTCAAAGTCTATAAAGCTTTCTAAAGAATCAAGACTACTTATAACACACAGTTTCCCAGCTATTGTACCTCTCGTCTTCTTGTAAAGAGACGAGCGGCAATCACATTGGTCTGTAATCCAAGGACATTCAATGTGATGAGTGGTATACAATGAACGTTTTTCAAGAGAGCTGTGTGCTGTGCTATCAGCAGGCCTAACAAGTATACAGAGTTGGGGACTTGAGTCTTGGCTAATCAGTGATTTGTGACTTGGCTACTGCATCTACTTCAGTGCAGACTTGACCCTGCCTTGTGCTGTGACTGAGAGCAATCAATTAAATGATCTTATGAGGGGTTAAACTTTTCCCATTCCGAAGCAGTTTATTAAGTCTGAATGCAATGGTATCCTGCAGAATGCAATGGTATCCTGCGTGGATCATGATATTGATATGCAGCTCTGTGCCATTTGAAGAAAGAGAGGTGAGATACTGGAGACTTGACTTGGACTTGCCTGAAGCGACATGTCTGGGCCAGTGATAGGGGGGCTCCATTGATGAACTACTGTATATTGAAGCTATGAAACAGACACCATCTCCATGAAATGAGCTCTTACTTGTGTTCAGCCATCTTGAGGCCAGGGAGAGGGGGTTTTGGCGGGGCCACCACCCCCTCCTCCTCCTCTCCAGTGGGTTCAGTCAGGACTTCCATAGATTGGGACGTGGCTGAGCTCTTGTCCAGACTCTCCTTCTCATTGGCAGGCAGCTCAGCAGCACTGTGGGTATGCAAGTTGTTAACTGATGTTGTTTTACATCTTGTACAATTACCATCAAGTCTGATATATATTTACTGAACATATGAGAGAATGAGGTTAGTGGAGGAGTGTATTGATGTCCTCCGTGGCTCACTCACCTCTCGGGTGGGGTCGCCACTGGCACTGGTTTGACAGGAGACGTGGGGGAAGGATGCTCCTGTTTCTCTATGGTCAGTTTCACTAGCTCCTGTGGACAATCACCGTGTGCAGTTAATAAATGCTAGACAACTTCATAGCCATTTTTACCATCTCTTACCGAGAGAGTACTAAGTACACGGCTAGCTACCATTTCCCCAAAAACCATAACGTGCATTAAATGGTACACATAATCTGCGATGTCTCACATTTCATGTTTACTTGTTTTCTGGTATGCTAACCTTTCCTTAACACCGCTGAGCACTACCTTGATCACAGTGGTGACGGTCTGGTATGCTAACCTTTCCTTAACACCGCTGAGCACTACCTTGATCACAGTGGTGACGGTCTGGTATGCTAACCTTTCCTTAACACCGCTGAGCACTACCTTGATCACAGTGGTGACGGTCTGGTATGCTAACCTTTCCTTAACACCGCTGAGCACTACCTTGATCACAGTGGTGACGGTCTGGTATGCTAACCTTTCCTTAACATCGCTGAGCACTACCTTGATCACAGTGGTGACGGTCTGGTATGCTAACCTTTCCTTAACACCGCTGAGCACTACCTTGATCACAGTGGTGACGGTCTGGTATGCTAACGTTACCTTAACACCATCAAGCACTGCCTTGATCACAGTGGTGACGGTCTGGTATGCTAACGTTACCTTAACACCATCAAGCACTGCCTTGATCACAGTGGTGACGGTAACGATGGTTTCTTTATCTTCCAGGTTGACCCCCTCCAGCATGACTTGGTCAGACCAACGGATGAGATTGCCCAGACTCTGGTACACACGGTTCAGACAGGAGGACACCCCCGAGCTGTGAACACCCCAGAGGAAAGATTGGGCTAACAGACTGACAAAAACACTCCATGGTTGGTTGGCAATTCTGTATCAGTCTTTGAAGGTTCCTCATGATTTCAACCTTAAAACTAACATAATCAGCAACCTTAAAATGACATTTGGCTGGATCTCGTCTCGTAACGGTTGAAGCGTTGTCTAAAAACCCTCAATGGGCCAACAAGCTCCAGATACAGTGCATTCGGAAAGTATTCAGACCCCTTCCCTTTTCCCACATTTCGTTACGTTAAAGCCTTATTTTAAAATGTATTAAACCATTTCCCCCCCTCAATCTACACACAATAACCCCATAACGACAAAGCAAAAACAGGTTTTTCAAAATACATTATAGAAAAATGTTTTGCTTTGTCATTATGGGGTATTGTGTGTAGATTGATGAGGAAAGCAAACTATTTAATCCATTTTAGAATAAGGCTGTAACATAACAAAATGTGGAAAAGGTCAAGGGGTCTGGATACTTTCCGAATGCACTGTATATCCCCTGGGCCAGACTCACCTGTGCTGGATCCTTGCGTCCACTTGGACTAAAGGCAGGATGGCCTCCAGGACCTTACTGGCAGAGCCTGGTAACATCTCCAGCACCTTCTTGTCCACCGCCATCTTGTCAATGATGGTCTTGAAGTAACGCAAGGCACTGACCACGTCTTTCTCTTGCTCCTCTAACCGACTCAGACTCTGCAAAAGTAAGACAACGTGAGAGCAATCGTGAACTTGCTGGCATGGCATTACTTTTAGTAATGGCATCTTGGTTGTGTGATTATTGCATAACATGAGGTTTTGTTTGTCACTCTGCCTTCACAGTCTCACTGTTTTCTTGTAGGATATAAATCAACAACTAATTGCAATTTTTGAGACGGGCACAGCAAAAACTTGAGGCCTATGTAGAGGGAGAAATATATACATTAAACACACCTTGTTAGCAGGTTTCTCCGCAGTCTTGACACCATGTTCTAAAGGCGGCTTACTGACTTTCTTTGAGGGTGTCCTTTTGATTTTGGGAGAGTGGAACTTGTCCATAAGCTTCATGGTGAAGGAAGACAAATGGGAGCGTTGGGAGTCTGAGGAGGAGAGGGAAAGAGAGAGAGGCAGAGTTAAGAGAAGAACCGCTAATCTTCATAATCAAGGGAGCGTGAATTGAGAGAACACTAGTTAGAAAGTCACTTTTCGAGACACCACATGTCAAACTATGGAAGTTTCATTTAATGTTACATGAAACACAACCTCTCCCAACTGCATTTGTTCAGAACATCGGCCTATAAGAAATAGTAAGCACGTAAATTCTGAAGAACAATCAATATAGGAGAGATCGTCTGAAGATTTTGTGCATGTGTTCCTCAAAAGTGAATTTTTGTCAGAGTGAGATAATAGATAGGCCTACCTCACCAACAAAGTACACATATTAGCCTTAACTGCATAATATGAGTGAGAGCCTTGTAATCTGTCCTCATAAAACATAACATGTACTGTACTTCAACTGTATAGAAATAATGGTTACCCTCAAAACCTAAAATACATAAAACAAATCTGCCTGTTTTTCATTGTCAACTGCATGAAGGCCATGGCCCAAATTAATCCTTTAGCAACCCGTACAGGCAAAAGGGCTGGGACACAATGACATCAGCTGTATGAGAGAACCTTCTGCGGAATGATGTGTTGCACATGGGACTATTTATTAGGGAGTGTTTAAGTGGTGACTTAACACACTACATGACAAAAGGCGTACCCTCACTTGTGCTCACTGTTATGAGAGCAGCGATTCCCCACAACCCCAACACCCCGAATCTGGATAGACCACTGCTATGGCAACTAGCAGTTTATTTACAATACTACATGTTTTCTCATGATATCCAAACAATCTGGCTCCCATCACGGCCCTCTAAGAGTTGACTGCAGGCGGTGCTGCACTGTGCATGCCTGTGTGACCGATTGGGTTCAAAACCAGCCAACCCGGACTTCTGTGCTCCACAAGACTGTTAGCCAGCTGACCTTAAAGGGATACTTCAGGATTATGGCAATGAAGCCATTTATCTACTTCCCCAGATGAACTCGTGGATACCATTTTTATGTCTCTGTGTGCAGTTTGAAGGAAGTTGCTAACTACAGTTAGCGGATTGTGGCAGTGGCTACGTAAACAAACCCAAAAATGTTGACTATAGTCTCTCCTTTCCATAGACTGATAACAAGGTAAGGAAATAAATACACTGATCAAAAATAAACGCAACATGTAAAGTGTTGGTCCCATGTTTCATGAGCTGAAATAAAAGATCTCAGAACATTTCCATATGCACAGAAATCTTATTTCTCTCAGATTTTGTCCACAAATTTGTTTACATCCTTGTTTGTGAGCATTTCTCCTTTACCAAGATAATCCATCCACCTGACAGGTGTAGCATATTAAGAAGTTGATTAAACAGCATGATCATTACACAGTTCCACCTTGTGCTGGGGAAATAAAAGGACACTTTAAAATGTGCAGTTTTGTCACACACCACAATTCCACAGATGTCTCACGTGCTGAGGGAGTGTGCAATTGGCATGCTGACTGCAGGAATGTCCCCCTAAGCTGTTGCCAGAGAATGTAATGTTAATTTTTCTACCATAAGCCGCCTCCAATGTCATTTTAGAGAATTTGGCAGTGCATCCAACCGGCCTCAAAACCGCAGACCACGTGTAACCGTGCCAGCCCGGGACCTCCACATCCAAATCAAATCCAATTTTATTTGTCACATACACATGGTTAGCACATGTTAATGCGAGGGTAGCGAAATGCTTGTGCTTCTAGTTCCGAGCATGCAGTAATATCTAACAAGTAATATAACCTAACAATTTCACAACAACTACCTTATACACACAAGTGTGAAGGAATGAATTTTTTTTAAAATTTTTATTTAACCTTTATTTAACCAGGTAGGCAAATTGAGAACACGTTCTCATTTACAATTGCGACCTGGCCAAGATAAAGCAAAGCAGTTCGACACATACAACAACACATAGTTACACATGGAGTAAAACAAACATATAGTCAATGATACAGTGAAAAAAATAAAAATAAAAGTCTATATACAATGTGAGCAAGTGAGGTGAGATAAGGGAGGTGAAGGCAAACAAATATATGTATAAATAAATAAAAATATAAAAAGGCCATGGTGGCGAAGTAAATACAACACAGCAAGTAAAATAAAACTAAAAACACTGGAATGGTTGGTTTGCAGTGGAAGAAAGCGCAAAGTAGAGACAGAAATAATGGGGTGCAAAGGAGCAAAATAAATAAATAAATACAGTAGGTAAAGAGGTAGTTGTTTGGGCTAAATTATAGATGGGCTATGTACAGGTGCAGTAATCTATGAGCTGCTCTGACAGCTGGTGCTTAAAGCTAGTGAGGGAGATAAGTGTTTCCAGTTTCAGAGATTTTTGTAGTTCGTTCCAGTCATTGGCAGCAGAATAAGAATAAGAATAAGAATATGTACATAAAAATATATGAATGAGCGATGGCCGAACGGCATAGGCAAGATGCAGTAGATGGTATAGAGGACAGTATATACATATGAGATGAGTAATGTAGGGTATGTAAACATTATATAAAGTTGCATTGACTTTTTCATTATTAAAGTGGCTAGAGATGAGTCAGTATGTTGGCAGCAGTCACTCAATGTTAGTGATGGCTGTTTAACAGTCTGATGGCCTTGAGATAGAAGCTGTTTTTCAGTCTCTCGGTCCCCGCTTTGATGCACCTGTACTGACCTCGCCTTCTGGATGATAGGGGGGTGAACAGGCAGTGGCTCAGGTGGTTGTTGTGATTGATGATCTTTTTGGCCTTCCTGTGACATCGGGTGGTGTAGGTGTCCTGGAGGGCAGGTAGTTTTCCCCCGGTGATGCGTTGTGCACCCTCTGGAGAGCCTTAGGGTTGTGGGCGGAGCAGTTGCCGTACCAGGCGGTGATACAGCTTGACAGGATGCTCTCGATTGTGCATCTGTAGAAGTTTGTGAGTGCTTTTGGTGACAAGCCAAATTTCTTCAGCCTCCTGAGGTTGAAGAGGCGCTGCTGCTCCTTCTTACCCACGCTGTCTGTGTGGGTGGACCATTTCAGTTTGTCCGTGATGTGTACGCCGAGGAACTTAAAACTTTCCACCTTCCCCACTACTGTCTCGTCGATGTGGATAGGGGGGTGCTCCCTCTGCTGTTTCCTGAAGTCCACGATCATCTCCTTTGTTTTGTTGACATTGAGTGTGAGGTTATTTTCCTGACACCACACTCCGAGGGCCCTAACCTCCTCCCTGTAGACCGTCTCGTCGTTGTTGGTAATCAAGCCTACCACTGTAGTGTCGTCTGCAAACTTGATGATTGAGTTGGAGGCGTGCATGGCCACGCAGTCATGGGTGAACAGGGAGTACAGGAGAGGGCTGAGAACGTACCCTTGTGGGGCCCCAGTGTTGAGGATCAGCGGGTCCCAGTTCTTCCATGGCCTGCCTACTCACCAGACGTCACCCATTGAGCATTTTTGGGATGCCAATATCCAGCAACTTCGCACAGCCATTGAAGAGGAGTGGGACATTCCACAGGCCACAATCAATAGCCTGATCAACTCTATGTGAAGGAGATGTGTCGCGCTGTATGAGGCAAATGGTGGTCATACCAGATACTGACTGGTTTTCTGATCCACGCTCCTACCTTTTTTTTTTAAGGTATCTATGACCAACAGATGCATATTCATATTCCCAGTCATGGGAAATGCGTAGATTAGGGCGTAATGAATTTAGTAACTCAATAAAATCTTTGAAATTGTTGCATGTTGTATTTATACTGTATTTTTGTTCAGTGTATGTAGCTTAAGTTTGTAATTTAAGTGAGCTTCCCTTGAAAACCAGACTATTTAAACAAAAGTGAAATATTATTTGACTACAAACTCAAATTGAACAAAGGGGCTTAATGCGCTAAGCTACATTATGTATCAGTGAAGCCTATTCGGAAGGCACTAGTTGTGCACAGCACAGCATTCAAAACACCTCAGGTAGCCTATACAGGATACAGCCCATTTCCCCTTCTCTGCGAGGTAGTGAAGATTTGCAGAGAAACTGAAAACAAAAGCTTGATGCTGCTGGCATACCCATACTAAATGGGTGAAAAGGGGGGGTTGAAACTGGATATTGAGTACATAAATAAACACCAATGATTGTGCTGCTCTTCCGTTGTGTACAGAAGCATGGGAGCTGTCAATGGCTTTAGAGAGAGAATCAGCAGGCTTCACAACTGGGGGTGAAATGCTTCTGCCTATAGAGTCAATGAGGATGAATGCAGTCTGGATGTCCATTCACTGCTCATCTCATCCAGTGTTTGCTGTGAATTCCTGGCAGTGCCCATCAGTCTCTGGGGATGTGCCACCCTTTTGCTAAAACAGGCAGGTTGTTGTGATTGTGATTGCCTGCAGTGAACAAAATGAATGAGTTTCCAGAATAGAGTCACAACAAGTCTTCGTCAGGCTAACTAGGTTGCTTTGACCAGTTTGGAAACTATGACGTGAGATTTTTTTACAGGAAAACGTTGATTATCAGATCCCAGTAAATCTCTGTCTTTCCATGGGGAGATCATGGTAAACATCTTTCTGAAATAGCTACGGAATGGATGATCAGGCAATGGTAAAGGTGAAGTTCACTTAATTTGAACCAAATCTGTATTTTGGATGTACAGTGGCAAGAAAAAGTATGTGAACCCTTTGTAATAACCTGGATTTCTGCATAAATTAGTCAGAAGTTTGATCTGATCTTCATCTTAGTCACAACAATAGACAGACACAGTGTGTTAAACTAATAACATATGAATTATTGTATTTTTCTTGTCTATATTGAATACATAATTTCAACAATCACGGTGTAGGTTGTAAAAAGCATGTGATCCCCTAGGCTAATGACTTCTCCAAAAGCTAATTGGAGTCAGGAGTCAGCTAACCTGGAGTCCAATCAATGAGAAGAGATTGGAGATGTTGGTTGCCTTGCGCCCTATAAAAAACGCTCACAAAATTTCAGTTTGCTATTCACAAGAAGCATTGCCTGATGTGAACCATGCCTCGAACGAAATAGATCTCAGATAATAGATTAAATAGATTAAGAATTGTTGACTTGCATTAAGCTGGAAAGGGTTACAAAAGTATCTCTAAAAGCCTTGATGTTCATCAGGCCACGGTAAGACAAATTGTCTATCAATGGAGAAAGTTCAGCACTGTTGCTACTCTCCCTAGGAGTGGCCGTCCTGCAAAGACGACTGCAAGAGCACAGTGCAGAATGCTCAATGAGGTTAAGAAGAATCCTAGAGTGTCAGCTAAAGACTTACAGAAATCTCTGTAACATGCTAACATCTCTGTTGACGAGTCTACGATACGTTAAACACTAAACAAGAATGGTGTTCATGGGAGGACACCATGGAAGAAGCCACTGCTGTACAAAAAAAACATTGCAGCACGTCTGAAGTTCCCAAAAGCGCATCGGGATGTTCCACAGCGCTTCTGGCAGAATATTCTGTGGACAGATTAAACTAAAGTTGAGTTGTTTGGAAGGAACACACAACAATATGTGTGGAGAAAAAAAAAGGCACAGCACACCAACATCAAAACCTCATCCCAACTGTAAAGTATGGTGGAGGGAGCATCATGGTTTGGGGCTGCCTCAGGGCCTGGACAGCTTGCTATCATCGATGGAAAAATGAATTCCCAAGTTTATCAAGACATTTTTGCAGGAGAATTTAAGTCTATCTGTCCACCAATTAAAGCTCAACAGAAGTTGGGTGATGCAACAGGACAACAACCCAAAACACAGAAGTAAATCAACAACAGAATGGCTTCAACAGAAGAAAATACGCCTTCTGGAGTGGCCCAGTCAGAGTCCTGACCACAACCCGATTTAAAATGCTGTGGCATGACCTCGAGAACGGTTCACACCAGACATCTTAACAATATTGTTGAACTGAAACAGTTTTGAAAAGATGAACGGTCCCAAATTCCTCCTGACCGTTGTGCAGGTCTGATCTGCAACTACAGAAAATGTTTGTATGAGTTTATTGCTGCCAAAGGAGGGTCAACCAGTTATTAAATGCAAGGATTCACATACTTTTTCCACCCTACACTGTGAATGTGTACATGGTGTGTTCAATAAAGACATGAAAACGTATAATTGTTTGTGTGTTATTAGTTTAAGCAAACTGTGTTTGTCGATTGTTGTGACTTAGATGAAGATCAGATGTTATGACCAATTTATGCAGAACCCCAGGTAATTCCAAAGGGTTCACCTACTTTTTCTTGCCACTGTAAATGGCATGTAATAGAAGTGTAGAAAAGAGAAGAATATGCACATCCAATTTCTCAGTTGCAAGACAGAAGAAAGTATAAAGAAAATAAGGAATGTCTGGAACTCTGGTATGCTCCCTCTTATCAGACGCAAAAAAATACGTTTTGAATCGAGTTGGATCACTGAATCACTATGGGAGCATACCAGAGGTGTGGATATTTTATAGAAGTGCCCAGACACTTTTTATGCGATCTCACTTGAAACTTACCCCACCAGCGATATACTTCCTCATGCTCGTTCAGCAGTTGCCGGGGCACAGATAAAACATGAACAAACGCCCCAAATAAGTTATTTTAGAAACGACAACACTCTCAGTACAGTGATGCAGGCCTTTTGATGTTGGACACATGAAATTGTGTCATTACGAACTTTATCTGCAAAGTTATATTCTATTTTGTGCAACTCGAGTGATACTTCTCTGTGCAACCTGTGTGCACAACTGCTGAACGAGCACGAGGAAGTATAGCTAGTGGGATAAGTTTCTCAAAAACAAGTGAGAGTGCAAAAAAGGGTCTGGGTACTTCTATAACATGCCATTTACATCCAAAATACAGATGATGTTCAAATTAAGTGGACTTCTCCTTTAAGAGGCAGTTTTCAAATCTATGGAGAAAAACTATGATTGTCACTGGGTGTGTTGTTGTCTCCTGCTAATTTCATAGACATGTCACGTAGCAATATAAAAACTAGATCTATGCATGTTATGATTCCCTTTCCCTGTGCAGTGCTACACTTGAGCCTCCTAATGTGCAGTGGTTTCCACAAAAGCTCCGTTAGTTCCACATCGGTGCAGACCCGAGGGCAGACGGTGTGGAGTGCTGCACACCACACACCGCAATTCTGCCCCTGGAGACGTCCGTGGCAACAGCTTGTCTGCTCAACTCAATTCTGCCCCTGGAGACACCTGTGGCAACAGCTTGTCTGCTCAACTCAATTCTGCCCCTGGAGACGTCCGTGGCAACAGCTTGTCTGCTCAACTCAATTCTGCCCCTGGAGACGCCTGTGGCAACAGCTTGTCTGCTCAACTCAATTCTGCCCCTGGAGACGCCTGTGGCAACAGCTTGTCTGCTCAACTCAATTCTGCCCCTGGAGACAACTGTGGCAACAGCTTGTCTGCTCAACTCAATTCTGCACCTGGAGACACCTGTGGCAACAGCTTGTCTGCTCAACTCAATTCTGCCCCTGGAGACGCCTGTGGCAACAGCTTGTCTGCTCAACTCAATTCTGCCCCTGGAGACAACTGTGGCAACAGCTTGTCTGCTCAACTCAATTCTGCCCCTGGAGACGCCCGTGGCAACAGCTTGTCTGCTCAACTCAAGTTTTGCCTGAGCAGCAGGGGCCTTACATTCACCGGAGTTCGGACACGTGTCCAATGGTAGACAGGCATCATGTGGAAAGGACAACAACGCCGTGAACCTCGCTAATGCCCACTAGATCTCCAGAAGAAATCAATCAAATCTATTGCTGTCATATCATTTCTGCATTCAGCGATAAGAGTGATCATCAGGATCGGCGGACCCAAATGTGGGTGTGAAAAGACTGTATGTACTCCCAGTCCCACTACAATAACTGTACACTATTATTTCAGTCAAGACTTTCAATAAACAGCTTACACCGGCAAGTAGCCTAGCGTTGGGCCAGTAACAAAAAGGTTGGTAGTTCGAATCCCAGAGCCGACTAGAGGAAAAATCTATCGATCTGCCCTTAAGCACTTAACACTATTTAACCCTAATTGCTCTAGGGTCGCAGTCAAGAATGGCTGATCTAACTGGCTGGCTGGCCGGACCTACATATCTGTCTGGAAGGACGCAGCTATCTGGCCGGCCGGACCTACATATCTGTCTGGAAGGACGCAGCTATCTGGCCGGCCGGACCTACATATCTGTCTGGAAGGACGCAGCTATCTGGCCGGCCGGACCTACATATCTGTCTGGAAGGACGCAGCTATCTGGCCGGCCGGACCTACATATCTGTCTGGAAGGACGCAGCTATCTGGCCGGCCGGACCTACATATCTGTCTGGAAGGACGCAGCTATCTGGCCGGCCGGACCTACATATCTGTCTGGAAGGACGCAGCTATCTGGCCGGCCGGACCTACATATCTGTCTGGAAGGACGCAGCTATCTGGCCGGCCGGCTGCCCTTGAGCACTTAACTCTAATTGCTCCCGGGTCGCCGTCAATAATGGCTGGTCCATGCCGTGACCCCACTCTCTGAGGGTGTCTCAGGGGGAGTGGGATATGGAAATGTGTTTTTTGCATTTCACACCACACACTTGTACAGGTTACACATGTGTGAAACAGGTCAAATATAAGCACCCCATATTTTACCTAACCTAAACATTGAGTTGCTTATTGATTTAAGCGGTGTAGACAGGTTGAAGCAATACAAAAAGGCCTACGTTTGCTGCTCACACCTACTGCCAGCAACATCTACGGCACACCCAGTCATCAAGTAGGCTAATACACAGAGGCCATTATAATGAGTTGTAAGAAACACTCCAATGCAATAGCCCAATAGCAAACAGGGCACAAAATTGAGCAGTGCTTGAGTTACTAAGAAAATTTATTAATTGATCATGAGCGACAGAATTGATCCATCGATGGACATTCAACAACAAATGGGGTAAGATAAAAATAGAAAAAGAACTAGGGTACAATCATCAGAAATCACAACAATAAAGAGGTAGCAAAACATTGTGCCTTCATGTCAGCGTTAACTTAAACAGAACAGGCAGATGTCCAAATTCAGGATCAATGTTTCGGTTTCCTCTGTATAACACACCTTTTTGCTCCTACTTTACACCAACACCATGACATTGAAATGCCAAAAGGAGCCTTTGTATGTATGGGTTCTGACTGCTCTCTGATGTTGTTGAATGTACTTCTTTGACATGTCCCGCTGCTCCACAAGTTATAAAGGGTCACTTTACTCTCAGGTCTTCAAGCAGCCTGACTATTAAACCAAAAGATAACCTAGCCTATATGGCCACGGCATCAGTTTCCAACATTGTGAGGGCTGAACCATTTCACTTCCTGTAATAGATAAATTTAGACATTAGCCTACATAGCCTGTTTTAGAACTTCCGGGTCCTACTCATTACTTCCTCTATTTCAAAACTCATTTAACTAGAACACAATGCTACTGGAACTTAGCTTAGTTCTTCAATTACTATTTTGAGTGTAGAGAATAACTGTTCCTAGCTACTTTTAACAACATGGCCTGAATGCTATATATCCATCTGCAACAGCCAGTCTAGCTAACTTGAAAAGAACATTTACATGAGCAAGAGGGTGCAGTAACCACTCCCCTGTTTGCTCGGTCTCTGTGCAAGGGTGGAAATCGCTCCACCATGGTTGCAAAGAAAGGCGAGAACAGAACAGGCATGACTGTAGCCAGCAGATCCGTCCCCCTTGCTTACAGCTGCACTAGGGTCGGACAGCATTCCTGTGTATATTAAGACACTGTGGAGCTGGCGCGAGATATGGCTAGGAAAAAAACTTACATCAATTCAGGGATGAGAAATGCGTTGCACTTAGAATTGTCCCATTATCCCAACTGTTACACAAATCTATCTATCAAATCAAATTGTGTAGACTAACAGTGAAATGCTTACTTACGGACTCTTCCCAACAATGCAGAGAGAAAAATCAAAAAATAATAGAAAGATAATTTCACAAGGAATAAATACACAACAAGTAACGATAACTTGGTTTATATACACAGGGTACCAGTACTGAGTAGATGTGCAGGGGTACAAGGTAATTAACGTAAATATGTACATATGGGTAGGGCAGAAGTGACAAGGCAACCAGATAGATAATAAGCAGTAGCAGCAGCGTATGTGATGAATCAAAAGAGTTTGTGTAAATAGCAGATAGTCCGGGTAGCTATTTGGTTAACTATTTAGCAGTCGTTGACAATTTTAAGGGCCTTCCTCTGACACCGCCTGTTATAGAGGTCCAAGATGGCAGGGAGCTCGGCCCCAGGGCTGTACGCACTTCCCTTTGTAGTGCCTCTGTCAGATGCCAAGCAGTTTCCATACCAAGGGGTGATGAAGCCAGTCAAGATGCTATCAATGGTGCAGCTGTACAACATTTTGAGGATCTGAGGGCCCATGCAAAATCTTTTTAGCCTCCTGTGTGTGGACCATGCTAATTCCTTAGTGATGTGGACACTGAGGAACTTGAAGCTCTCGACCCGCTCCACTACAGCCAGGTTGATGTGGATGGCGGTATGCTCTGCCCTCCGTTTCCTACAACAAGAAGATTGAATGACTGCTCGTTAAGAAAACGTCCATATTCATCCTCATGCTAGACCCTACATCTGTACCGTTCTGGGAGGGAGAGGAGGACATGATGTAGGGCCAGCAGTAAGAGCGTTGGGCCAGTAACCGAAAGGTCGCTGGTTCGAATACTCGAGCCGACAAGGTGAAATATCTGTTGATGTACCATTGAGAAAGACACTTAACCCTAATTTGCTCCAGGGGAACCGTACTACTATGGCTGACCTTGTAAAGCAACACATTTCACTGCACCCATCCTGTGTGTGACAATAAAGCATTTGTTTTGTTTTTTGCTAGCAGTAGCAACAGCAGCCATTATGGAATAGCATGTCTCGTTGAACTTGAAAATAAAGGAGAGCCGCACACTCTAGGAGCTCAGATGCAAAAATGTAATGTCCAACGTTTCGACAGCCAAGCTGTCTTCATCAGGGTATGATCAAACACTGCGGTATGACTCGTTTATATAGTGTAATTTGCAAAAAACATTCAGATTTCGACAGAAATATGGCTGAGACGCAAAGTAAATTCAAGGAGAGGGGGTACAAAAATGATCAGATTAATATTGCCATTGAGAAAATTCAAAACAAAAAGAGACATGACCTTTTTCAAGGTCAGTCTCGCAAAAAGACGCATTCTTGCGTTCTAACTACCCGCTATTCTAAGTGCTCTGAACAAATTAAGGGAATTGTTCACAAACATTGGCACATTCTAAAATCCAAAGATAGTCTCGGTAATGTGTTTTCTGACCGTCCCTTGGTCATATTCTCGCGGGGCAGAAATCTCAGAGACCAATTGGTACACCCTGATTTACCACCCCAAGATATTCCTGAACAACCTCTATTCGCGCCCCTACTGGATGGAAATTACAAGTGTAATGGCTGTGCTCAATGCAATGGCACTTATAAATGTAGATCCTTCAAACACTCACAAACAGGGAAACAGATCCCAATCAAAGGTGTTATCACATGCTCCACTAAGGCAGTTATTTATCTTATAACTTGTCCTTGTGGTAAAAATTATGTGGGTAAAACAAAGCGCGAATTAAAAGTACGTATCTCAGAGCATCGTAGCACCATTAGGTGCAAAATCTTGACTTACCCAGTTGCGGCCCACTTTTTGGAAGCAAACCACTCGATTTCGTCTCTGCGTTATATTGGCATCGAACATGTCACCCTCCTTAGGAGAGGGGGTGACCTTGATAATTTGTTAAAACGAGAGGCTGCCTGGATCTTTAATTTAAAGACCCTTGCTCCCTTCGGTCTCAACGTAGACTTTGATCTGAAGCCATTCTTGTGATTATTGTGACTTTGCCATTGTAATTGTTTGTCTGCTTGTGCAGTCTAAAATAAATCTATGATCGTATGCTATCCATTTGTTTTTTTGTATGCTGTTCTTTGTATGCCATTTTAATATTTGATAATTAACCAATGATATTAGGCCACACTTGGCCATGATTACAGGCACCTGTGTCTTTTGACACTATATAAACGAGTCATACCGCAGTGTTTGATCATACCCTGATGAAGACAGCTTGGCTGTCGAAACGTTGGACATTACATTTTTGCATCTGAGCTAGAGTGTGCGGCTCTCCTTTATTTTCAAGTTTTCAACTCCGCTAGCCAGCACCTCGCCTAATAGGTGTGCGTTTCTTTTTCTTCTAGAATGTCTCGTTGAACAACAAAAGAGCTGATTGGCTGACACTGCCTTTCCAAAATGGATGCTGTGGCTTCTACCTACCCTAGTGCAGCTGTAAGCAGTTGTAAACAAGCGGGTCGGATCTGCTGGCTAGTATGACTGAGTCATGACTGTTAGTAACCCCCCAAAAGAACCACAAATGTAGGTCACGCATAATGATGCATCAGAACTTATCAGCGCCGTTTCCACAAAGCGTCTCTGAGTAGGAGTTCTGATCTAGGATCAGTTTTGGGGGTTTTATTCATAATTAATATGATTGTATGGACAGATCCTAGATCAGCACTCCTACTCTGAGACGCTTTGTGGATACGGCCCTAGACCAAGAGGAACTGCAGAGAACCAGTGGGAGGATTACTGAAGATTAAGGTAAATTGTTTAAAAAATTGCCACAACAAAGACATAGCCTCTATAGTTATCTCTCAGTGGGAAAGTATCAAGAATCATAGCTACAAGAGAGAACACATATACAATAGGGCCTCAGACTGTTCCAAACTGATCTGCTGGCTCTGGTAACATTTAGCCTGCAAAACATAAAAATGACATAATTTAAAATAAAACACAGTACTGCAATTCCCCCCACCCATCTGTGTTGCCTAGCCCATTTGGAATCGCTAGCTTGTTGGGCGGTATGCTAGTAGCATCCCTTGTGCAAGTGATGAAACTCCCCCTGAGACTTGAAGTAAGCTAGTTGTTTCCCTTGCGCCGCAAAGACCAAGGCTTTTTTGGAGTGATAGGTAACGCTGCTTTGTGAGTGCATATTGTTGATGTGCAGAAGGTACCTGGTTCGAGCCCAAAGGGACAGGATCTACTTTGTATGGCAGCAAGAAGGCCTTCCTCTGACAACCACTGCTGGGAAGCTCTTAATGTGCACTCCTAGATAGCCAACACAATTTTTTTCAGCAATCTAAAAGGAATGTGTTGCCAATGGCCGCTTAAGACTAGAGTTGATTATATCTAATCAGCTCATTTGAACACCACTGTAATTACACATCCGATGAGTCAACACTGTTATTAAAGCGTTAGCTTGTCCACAGTCATTCAACCAACAACAACCAGCTGCCACTGATCAGAATCACAGCACACACTCAACAAGGATATCCTGATCCTACCACTTCTAGTTCACCATGAACCAGTAGTGAACAACACCTCCTGAGATTAGTGCTGGCCCTGCCATTTAGAATTCCAGATGTATGTACATTTCTAAACACGCAACAACCCAACAGAGAGCAAATCAATAGGCCTGAAGTCTTCTCTGAAACAGTATAAACTTTAATCTGATCATTCCTGAATTGTATGGCAGGTATGAGTAACACATTTCATCATAAACACACCCAATTCATTTGAAGGTGGCAAAAAAGATGGGTTGACTGACTCCTTAGCAGACTCAACTAGCTCTCTAGTGTCAACTCACTAAATACATAGAACACATACATACTGGCTACAGATGGGGACACTTGACTGAAGTAGCTAGAAGTGACTCTCCAGCCAAAGAGGATGTAGGAAGGTTTTCAGTGAACTATGACTCACACTATTTCTCAATAACCCATGAGAAGGGCAAGACTCTCACACTGTGAATGAGACAAAGTACTTGTTATTCTCCTCGAATAGCTAGTCCCTGATCAGGAAGGTCAGAGCAGGTGGTGGTGGGTAATAACCAACCCTGACAGCTACTGGCTGTAAATCATAGGGATGGAGAAAACACTACTACTACATTGCTAGCTAGACCATATTTATCAGGTAACCTAGAATGAATGACGGCTACTGTCACTGTGTATTTTAAAAGTAACAGTGACAAGCAAACTAGATTATGATGTAGCTATAATTAACTAGCTACCTTGTTAACGTTACTATCAATACTGTCAAAACAAGTTTCTATTCGGGCTATTCAGACTGTAGCTCGACAGCTGACGTTAACTAACTCGAAAACTAGCTATCTTAGCTAGCTAGTTTGCTAGACATTCTATAAATTCGCCACCAGCTCTTTTCAGAATAAAAAAAAACTAGCTAGCTAGATAACTAATTAAATGCGAATATATTTATAGCAACATTGTAATAAATATGAAAGTTGTGTTTTCCCATTTCAATCACGTTAACTCAGTTAGCTAGGCTACCAATGCAGGTAGCCTAGCCAATGTTAGCAATCTAACTTTGCCTGGTTAGCTAGCTAATGTTAGCAAGTTAAACACTGATTGAATGTTTGACCAATATTGACTAGGTAGTAGCTACCTAGCTAACGCTGCGACAGAATGTGAACGTTTGGTGGGTGATGCGGCCGTATTTCTAGCTAGAAGAAAAAAGGCAGACAAATCAGACTGACTAGCATCTAGCGAGAGGTCGTCACTAGTTAACATAGCCACAAAATCCTAATTATGGCTAAACCCCGCCCATTTATACAATTTATCTTCTTCAACTCATATTTCCAAACTAACCGTAATAACCCTAACCTTAAATTAAGACCAAAATGCTATATTTTGACTTTGTGGCTGTGGAATCTGAATTTGTAGCTGTGTTATGTAGTGGAAACCCTAGCTAGCTGCCGTTAGCTATTTAGTCCAGTCTAGCCGTGCTTACCTGGTTTACTCTCTATTTTCCCCGACATTTCGAAGCAGAGACAGTATCGTGGAACAAATTAAATCCAGGGAGGTATTTTGACCTTTTATTCTCTTTTAATCCCACATCCTTCAGCCAAAGCGATTGAGCTTTGATAGTTCCGACGCAAATACAACAACCAGCAATTTCTGCTATCCCAGCCAGACCCCGACGATGAGAGAATGATGATGATGGGCAGACTAGCAGCCAGAAGCAGACAACTCGGTTCAGTATCATAATCAATACCTCCCCCTTGTGGCTGGAATGAAGAAATGTTAGTGCACGCGACGAAAAGTGTGCCCTCCGGTGATGGATTTAGTAGAATAATCTGATTCATGAGTTTATTTTTATTTTACCTTTATTTAACCAGGTAGGCTAGTTGAGAACAAGTTCTAATTTATAACTGCGACCTGGCCAAGATAAAGCAAAGCAGTGCGACACAAACAACACAGAGTTACACATGGGATAAACAAACATACAGTCAATAATGCAATAGAAAAATCTATATAGTGTGTGCAAATGTAGTAAGATTAGGGAGGTAAGGCAATAAATAGGCCATAGTGGCGAAATAATAACAATTTAGCAAACAAACACTGGAGTGATAGATGTGCAGAAGATGAATGTGCGAGTAGAGATACTGGGGTGCAAAGGAGCAAACAAATAAAATAACAATATGGGGATGAGGTATTTGGGTGGGCTATTTACAGATGGGCTGTGTACAGGTGCAATGATCGGTAAGCTGCTCTGATAGCTGGTGCTTAAAGTTAGTGAGGGAGATATAAGCTTCAGTGATTTTTGCAATTCGTTCCAGTCATTGGCAGCAGAGAACTGGAAGGAAAGGTCGGCCAAAGGAGGAGTTGTCTTTGGGGGAAGACCAGTGAAATATACCTGCTGGAGCGCGTGCTACAAGTGGGTGCTGCTATGGTGACCAGTGAGCTGAGATAAAGTGGGGCTTTACCTAGCAAAGACATATAGATGACCTGGAGCCAGTGGGTTTAGCAATGAATATGAAGTGAGGGCCAGCCAACGAGAGCATACAGGTCGCAGTGGTGGGTAGTATATGGGGCTTTGGTGACAAAACGGATGGCACTGTCATAGACTACATCCAATTTGCTGAGTAGTGTTGGAGGCTATTTTGTAAATGACATCGCCAAAGTCAAGGATCGGTAGGATAGTCAGTTTTACGAGGATATGTTTTGCAGCATGAGTGAAGGATGCTTTGTTGCGAAATAGGAAGCTGATTCTAGATTTAATTTTTGATTGGAGATGGTTAATGTGAGTCTGGAAGGAGAGTTTAGTCTAACCAGACACCTAGGTATTTGTAGTTGTCCACATATTCTAAGTCAGAACCGTCCAGAGTAGTGATGCTAGACGGGCGGGTGGGTGCGGGCAGCGATCGGTTGAAGAGCAAGCATTTAGTTTTACTAGCATTTAGGAGCAGTTGGAGGCCACAGAAGGAGTGTTGTATGGCGTTGAAGCTCGTCTGGAGGTTTGTTAACACAGTGTCCAAAAAAGGGCCAGAAGTATACAGAATGGTGTCGTCTGCATAGAGGTGGATCAGAGAATCACCAGCAGCAAGAGCGACATCATTGATGTATACAGAGAAAAAAGTCGGCACAAAAATTGAACCTTGTGGCACCCCCATGGAGACTGCCAGAGGTCCGGACAACAGGTCCTCCAATTTGACACACTGAACTCTATCTGAGAAGTAGTTGGTGAACCAGGCGAGGCAGTCATTTGAGAAACCAAGGCTGTTGAGTCTGCCGATAAGAATGCGGTGATTGATGAAGACGGCTGCACAATATTGTCTTTTATCGATGGCGGTTATGATATCGTTTAGGACCTTGAGCGTGGCTGAGGTGCACCCATGACCCACTCGGAAACCAGATTGCATAGCGGAGAAGGTACGGTGGGATTCGAAATGGTCGGTGATCTGTATGTTAACTTGGCTTTCGAAGACTTTAGAAAGGCAGGGTAGGATAGATAGATGAGAGAGAGAGTGAGAGAGAGAGAATCTTTAAAAAATATATAGATTTAGAGTTAGATAAACTTAGATTATTTTGTCAGGAACATATACAGGATGCTACCTTTTACAACATAACCTTCACTCCAAATCAAAACTTACAACCTGATTTTGGACGGAATTATGGAATCACCTGGAAGGCTTACAATTACCAAAGATTATTATTCCAACGCTATACAGCAAATGCTCTGGAAAACAACAGAAACCTGAAAACACCATCCAACCTGGAACTGAGTGAGTCATGTTTAGTCTGAAGCTATATTTTATTTCCAAACGCCAAGAAGAAAAATACATTACATTATAAGGACTGAATGCTAAATTAAGGCTGCCAAGCTTGATACAACTTCAATTAGCACTGACGTGTCAAGTGAGAGGTGTCAAATACCGTTAGCCCAACAATGGCAGGAAAGTCGCAGTCTACTCCAAACAAATGGAGAGGCCTTAGAAGCTGCCTCCCGCTGTTCAGAGGTAATTCAAATACAGCACCCTGTGTATGTAAAGAATGATAAGGCAAGAAAATATCACAAAATGAAGCTCCTTATGGAAAATCAAGACACACTTTTTGCTGACTATTATAAAAATGGGAACATCAGCAACCTCATCTTCCACACAAACCATCCCCTGGCATGGCACAGTGCTATATTAGCACACTACCCCTCTGTTAAAAGGGGGGTGGGGGGGGGGTGTTAACGAGGGGTGGAAACTCAGGACACTAGACACCAAGGACTCTGAGTCAGCTAATATAAATCTCTATAAGTCTGGAACAGTATTGGTTCAGAGCAACCCCAGTTTCAGCTGACTTTCACCTAATCAGAGAATTAGCCCAGCAGGAGAAGCTCTCCCTTGAGAAAGATACCCCCACCCCAAGCGGGTCAGACCAGACCTCTTCATTATATAACCCCGCAGACGAGCAACCCCAAGCGGAAAGTCAATCTCCCAGCACAGAGTACTACCCCCTCATTGAAATGAAGGATACATTTACCCAGCTGGAGGTAAGTCAGGTGGAGCTGGAACAGCAGGTGATTACACTCCAGTCAGCACAGACCCTGACAACAGTCCAGCACAATAACACCCCCTTAACCAGACCCGGAGAGCTGGAGGTGGAGATGGACATATCTGCACTCTGGACTGTGGTGAGACAACTTCAACAATATAAAAAGCAAGAGCAGGAGAAGAACCGAGCACTAGAGGAGAGAATCAGACTGCTGGAGAAGAGAGTGAGGGAGATGGCGTGTGACAGAGAACAACCCACTAGAGAGGTGGCCACCTCCGCAGAGAAGCTAGCAGAACAGCCCACCTCAGCTCCCGACAAAAGTCTCAACACCACAGCAGAACAGTCCACACCAGACCCTGACCATAGCGTCGACATCACAGCAGAACAGACAAACGAAGAACCCCAAGCCCAGGGTTGCCCCCCCTGTCAGCCACCCTGATAGCCCTCCTGACAACCCCACACCCACTGAGGACACACACAAGACACAGATTATACTCCTTATGGACTCAAATGGGAAATATATACAAGAAAAACAACTTTTTGCCAAACGCAGTGTGTCTAAACTCTGATGTCCAAACACCCAGCGCGCCCTAGACCTTCTGTCTGAGGACCAACTAGGTTCACCTAGTCACATAATAATACACACAGGCACAAATGACCTGAGAACACAGCAGGAAATGGTGGCCACAGCACTGAAGGGAGTGATTGAAAAAGCTTCTTCTACTTTCCCCAATGCACAAGTGGTTATCTCCACCCTGCTACCACGAAAAGACTTCCACCCTGCTACCATACAGTGGGTAAACGCAAGTATTTCCCATGACTGTGCCTCAAAACCAAATATTTTCCTGGCCCACCACTCCACCCTTGACTTGAACTGCCTCTATGACCAGGTCCACCTATACAAGGCAGCAGTGCCCACCTTCACCCGGACTCTAAAGGACATTGCTCTCAAACGCAGTCCCAACACTTCATACAGGAGCAACAGATCAATAGACACCCCGAACAGACCAGCAAGACACTCTCCCAGACCTGCGGGACCCCTCCCCCTGGACCTACACATAGAGGACACATGCTGAGAGGACCTACATCCAGACCACAACACCACCAGCCACATACACACCCCCACCCCAGCCAATCAACACCCCCTCAAGTCAACCATGCCCACACCCCATTTAGGCCCCCTCAGATCAGACCTATGCCTCTCCCCCGCAAAGAGGACATCAACATGGAAGTCACACATACAGTTGAAGTCGGAAGTTTACATACACGTTAGCCAAATACATTTAAACTCAGTTTTTCACAATTCCTGACATTTAATCCAAGTAAAATTTCTCTGTTTTAGGTCAGTTAGGATCACCACTTATTTTAAGAATGTGAAATGTCAGAATAATAGTAGAGAGAATTATTTATTTCAGCTTTTATTTCTTTCATCACTTTCCCAGTGGGTCAGAAGTTTACATACACTCAATTAGTATTTGGTAGCATTGCCTTTAAATTGTTTAACTTGGGTCAAACGTTTCGGGTGGCCTTCCACAAGCTTCCCACAATAAGCTTGGCCCTCCTGACAGAGCTGGTGTAACTGAGTCAGGTTTGTAGGCCTCCTTGGTCGCACACGCATTTTCAGTTCTGCCCACACATTTTCTATAGGATTGAGGTCAGGGCTTTGTGATGGCCACTCCAATACCTTGACTTTGTTATCCTTAAGCCATTGTGCCACAACTTTGGAAGTATGCTTGGGGTCATTGTCCATTTGGAAGACCCATTAGCGACCAAGCTTTAACTTCTTGACTGATGTCTTGAGATGTTGCTTCAATATAGCCACATAATTTTCCTGCCTCATGATGCCATCTATTTTGTGAAGTGCACCAGTCCCTCCTGCAGCAAAGCACCCCCACAACATGATGCTGCCACCCTCGTGCTTCACGGTTGGGATGGTGTTCTTCGGCTTGCAAGCCTCCCCCTTTTTCCTCCAAACATAACGATGGTCATTATGGCCAAACAGTTCTATTTTTGTTTCATCAGACCAGAGGACATTTCTCCAAATAGTACGATCTTTGTCCCCATGTGCAGTTGCAAACCGTAGTCTGGCTTTTTTATGACGGTTTTGGAGCAGTGGCTTCTTCCTTGCTGAGCGGCCTTACAGGTTATGTCGATATAGGACTCTACCTGTTTCCTCCAGCATCTTCACAAGGTCCTTTGCTGTTGTTCTGCGATTGATTTGCACTTTTCGCACCAAAGTACGTTCATCTCTAGGAGACAGAACGCGTCTCCTTCCTGAGCGGTTTGACGGCTGCGTGGTCCCATGGTGTTAATACTTGCGTACTATTGTTTGTACAGATGAACGTGGTACCTTCAGGCGTTTGGAAATTGCTCCCAAGGATGAACCAGACTTGTGGAGGTCTTGGCTGATTTCTTTTGATTTTCTCATGATGTCAAGCAAAGAGGCACTGAGTTTGAAGGTAAGCCTTGAAATACATCCACAGGTACACCTCCATTTGACTCAAATGATGTCAATTAGCCTATCAGAAGCTTCTAAAGCCATGACATAATTTTCTGGAATTTTCCAAGCTGTTTAAAGGCACAGTCAACTTAGTGTATGTAAACTTCTGACCCACTGGAATTGTGATACAGTGAATTATAAGTGAAATAATCTGTCTGTAAACAATTGTTGGAAAAATGACTTGTGTCATGAACAAAGTAGATGTCCTAACTGACTTGCCAAAACTATAGTTTGTTAACAAGAAATTTGTGGAGTGGCTGAAAAACAAGATTTAAGAAGAGAGGGAGAAGAGTCCCCTAAGCAAGCTGGTCCTGGGGCTCTGTTCACAAACACAAACACACCCCACAGAGCCCCAGGACAGCAACACAATTAGACCCAACCAAGTCATGAGAAAACAAAAAGATATTACTTGACACATTGGAAAGAATTAACAAAAAAACAGAGGAAACTAGAATGCTATTTGGCCCTAAACAGAGAGTACACAGTGGCAGAATACCTGACCACTGTGACTGACCCAAACTTAAGGAAAGCTTTGACTATGTATAGACTCAGTGAGCATAGCCTTGCTATTGAGAAAGGCCGCCGTTGGCAGACCTGGTTCTCAAGAGAAGACAGGCCATGTGCACACTGCCCACAAAATGAGGTGGAAACTGAGCTGCACTTCGTAACCTCCTACCCAATGTATTAGAGACACATATTTCCTTCAGATTCACAAAGAATTTGAAAACAAACCCGCTTTTGATAAACTCCCATATCTACTGGGTGAAATACCACAGTGTGCCATCACAGCAGCAAGGTCAACCAGTGAAGAACAAACAGCATTGTAAATACAACGCATATTTATGTTTATTTATTTTCTCTTTTGTACTTTAACCATTTGTACATCGTTACAACACTGTATATATACATAATATGACATTTGTAATGTCTTTATTCTTTTGTAACTTCTGTGAGTGTAATGTTTACTGTTAATTTTTATTGTTTTTTTTCTCCCTTTTGTATATTATCTATTTCACTTGCTTTGGCAATGTTAATATATGTTTCCCATGCCAATAAAATTCCTTGAATTTAATTGAGAGACGTTATTGACTGTGTTTTTAATCATGATGCATGTTTTAGTATAGAAAATAGGAGAGAAAATATAAATATGACATATTATTATGGGTTTAGTGGAGTATGCAGCTCATGTCATTTCATATTTAAAGTAAAAACAGTCCCCTACATTTTCAATCAGTGCAACTGAATATTAGGAAGGTGTTCTTAATGTTTTATACACTAAGTGTATGTACACATCTACCTCAATTACCTTGTACCCCTGCTCATCAACTCAACTCGGTACTGGTACCCTATGTATATAGCCAAGTTATCGTTACTCATTGTGTATTTGTTATTCATTTTATTATTAGTTGTATATTATTTCTCTATTTTCTTTCTCTTTACATTGTTGGAAAGGGCCCGTAAGTAAGCATTTCACTGTTAGTCTAAACCTGTTGTTTACGAAGCATGTGACAAATAATATTTGATTTGATTTGAAATCAGCAGGAAATCTGTCAGATCAATCAAGTCCATTCTTGCAAGATAGTTGGGCAGGGATGCACTACCTCTGCTCAGGGAAACTGATATATCCTATAGCCTATTATGTCCATTTGACAAAGGCAACTCTATACCACAAGCTGAGAATATTCCTTTTGTATATATCCATGTTGTTCAGGGGACATTGGTGGCCACTAGATGGCCATCTATCTCTATCATCAACTAGTTGCTCAACAACGTGATCTAATTGATGCACAGGAGCAGGTGAGTTTCCTTCTATAACATATTTTTTTTAATGTATCTTATTGAACCAGGAAAGTTGCATCAAGATTGACATCTCTTTAAGTGAAGACTACCTATCTGATCTTTGAGATTTGAGTTAAGAGAAAAGGATTATTTGATGGTTGAGCTGAGGGTGAGAAAGTTTTCCATTGAGACAGCACACATCTTTGATGTTTATGTTTGTTGGGGTGTGTAAAAAACATTGAGAGCCACACTAACTGCCAGAGCGCTGGCGGGACACACACACACACACACACACACACACACACACACACACACACACACACACACACACACACACACACACACACACACACACACACACACACACACACACACACACACACACACACACGCACACACGCACACACACAAACACACACACACACTTTCCTTTTTCAATGATTAATATTACAATACCTATTCAAACTCTGCTGTTTCTGAGTATTCTTTCCCATTCGTTTTGTTTACCTTATATTTATGCTGTGACGATCACAACTACAATTTGGTATACGGGTTCTGAATAACATTCCTACATACTGTAGAGAAGGCTTATTTAATAAATGTATTGATCTGTTTTAGAGGGAGGTACTGTATCTGCAATGGGGTGTAGTTGCTAATTAGGTTCTACCTCTGGCAATGAGTTATTGGACGGGGTGAAACACAAAACCTAAAGACCCAGACATCAATGTGGTTTTACCATGGCTCAGAGCCATCTCATCACTAAAACTACAACAACAGTATCACAATTTGTTTGGGACCCCAGGAGGTTTGCTAAGATATTAGTAATTCATTATTCATTAAAAAAAAAAGTTTTCAGTTGCAGATCTGTATGCTGTTTTCATTATTTTTTTATTAAAATCCCCCTGGTTGCCCTAAAGTCTATGGGCATCTAGTTAACAGCAAATAGGACAAAACAAACAATACCCAGCGTTGAGCGAGTGGTCCAATTCATTAACAGCTTCACTAATAGCTCTATGAATAACAAACACACTATCCTCCCCTCTCCAAGGAACCCATACAGACGGCATCAGGAGCTCAGTATGGGCTGCATGTGTTCAGCTGAAATATAAATTATAGTATACTCAGTCTATGCACTTCTCACTGCCTCAGTGTATTTATTATCAAAGACCAAATTTACATTACTGAGAGGGAGGGAGAGAGGGTGAGGGGGTGTAGAAGGTAGATGAAGGCATGCATTTTTGAATTCATGAAAAGTGAGAATCATGCTTTTCCATTTTGTGTGGGGTAAAAATGTGACATGCAGAGCAATCAGTCCAGTAAGACTTCCTAAGTCAACACCTTCTGACAGGCCATGTTTAATGGACACCCAACCCACTACACCACTGGTGCAACAACGGTGTCTTTGCGGCTTTACACAAACATAACTCGAGGATACCACACCCATTTCAATCAAATCAATCAATCACATGTATTTATAAAGCCATTTTTACATCAGCAGATGTCACAAAGTGCTATACAGAAACTCAGCCTAAACCCCCAAACAGCAAGCAATGAAGATGTAGAAGCACGGTGGCAAATTATAAAAGTATATGGCCGGGACAAGGTAGCACGTCAGGTGAACAGGTCAGGGTTCCATGGCAGCAGGCAGAACAGTTGACACGAGCAGCAGCACGACCAGGTGGACTGAGGACAGCCAGGAGTCACCAGGCCAGGTACTTCTGAGGCATGGTCCTAGGGCTAAGGTCCTCCGGGAGGGAGAGAGAGAGAATTAGAGGGAGCATACTTAAATTCACACCGGACACCAGATAAGACAGTCTGACCTTAGCCCCCCAGTACATAGACTATTGCAGCATAGATACTGGAGGCTGAGACAGGAGGGGTCGGGTGACACTGTTCAACAATACTCCTGGACAGGGCCAACCAGGCAGGATATAACCCCACCCACTTTGCCAACGCATAGCCCCCACACCACTAGAGGGATATCAACAGACCACCAACTTACTACCCTGAGACAAGGCTGAGTATATCCCACGAAGATCTCCTCCTCCGCATGAGGGGGCACAAAACCCAGACAGGAAGATCATGTCAGTGACTCAACCCACTCAAGTGATGCACCTCTCCTAGGGATGGCATGGAAGAGCACTAGTAAGCCAGTGACTCAGCCCCCGTAATAGGGTCAGAGGCAAAGAATCCCAGTGGAGAGAGGGAAGCCAGTCAGGCAGAGATAGCAAGGGTGGTTCGTTGCTCCAGTGCCTTGCTGTTCACCTTCGCACCCTTGGTCCAGACTACACGTAATCATAGGACCTACTGAAGAGATGATCTTCAGTAAAGACTTAAAGGTTGAGACCGAGTCTGAGTCTCTCACATGGATAGGTAGACCATTCTATAAAAATGGAGCTCTATAGGAGCAAGCCCTGCCTCCAGCTGCTCGCTTAGAAATTCTAGGGACAATAATGAGGCCTGCATCTTGTGACCGTAGCGTACGTGTTGGTATGTATAACAGGACCAAATCAGAAAGATAGGTTGGAGCAAGCCCATTTAATACTTTGTAGGTTTGTAGTAAAACCTTGAAATCAGCCCTAGCCTAAACAGGAACAGAGGCCAGCACTGGAGTAATATGATCAAATTTGATTCTAGCAGCCTAACTGAAGTTTATTTAGTGCTTTATCTGGGTAGCCAGAGAGTATAGCATTTCAGCAGTCTAATCTAGAAGTAACAAAAGCATTGATTAGCTTTTCTGCCTAATATTTTGAAAAAAGTTAAATTCTTGATATGTCCGTCAAAAGAGAGATCAGGGTCCAGAGTAACCCAGAGGTCCTTCACAGTTTTATTTGAGACGACTGTACAACCATCAAGATTAATTGTCAGATCCAACAGCAGATCTCTTTGTTTCTTGGGACCTACAACTTTTGTCAGAGTTTAAAAGTAAAAAATGTGCCGCCATCCACTTCCTTATGTCTGAAACACAGGCTTCCAGGGTAGACAACTTTGGGGCTTCACCATGTTTCATCAAAATGTATAGCTGTGTGTCGTCCCCATAGCAGTGAAAGTTGACATTGTGTTTCCGAATGACATCACCAAGAGATAGAATATATAGTGAAAACTATAGTGGTCCTAAAATGGAACCTTGAGGAACACCGAAAGTTACAATTGATTTGTCAGAGGACAAACCATTCACCTACTCTGCATCTCACAAAGACACGGCGGTAGGAACCAAAAATCTCAAAAATCTCAGATTTCCACCAGTCTAATGTCCATTGCTCATGTTTCTTGGCCCAAGCAAGTCTCTTCTTCTTATTGGTGTCCTTTACTAGTGTTTTCTTTGCAGCATTTCGACCATGAAGGCCTGACTCACGCAGTCTCCTCTGAAAAGCTGATGTTGAGATATGTTTGTTACTTGAACTCTGTGAAGCATTTATTTGGGCTGCAATTTCTGAGGCTGGTAACTCTAATGAACCTATCCTCTAACTCTGGGTCTTCCTTTCCTGTGGCGGTCCTCATGAGAGCCAGTTTCATGATAGCACTTGATGGTTTTTGCGAATACACTTGAAGAAACTTTCAAAGTTCTTGAAATGTTGTCTTGAAGTAATGATGGACTGTCATTTCTCTTTGCTTATTTGAGCTGTTCTTGCCATAATATGGACTTGGTCTTTTACCAAATAGGGCTATCTTCTGTATACCACCCCTACCTTGTCACAATACAACTGATTGGCTCAAACACATTAAGAAGGAAAGAAATTCCACAAATGAACGTTTAACAAGGCACACCTGTTAATTGAAATTCATTCCGGTTGACTACCTCATGAAGCTGGTTGAGAGAATATCAAGAGTGTGCAAAGCTGTCATCAAGGCAAAGGGTGGCTTCTTTGAAGAATCTCAAATATAAAATGTATTTAGATTTCTTTAAAAAAAAAATGTTTACTACATGATTCCATATGTGTTATTTCATAGTTTTGATGTCTTCACTATTATTCTACAATGTAGAAAATAGTAAAAATAAAGAAAAACCCTTGAATGAGTTGGTGTATCCAAACTTTTGACTGGTATTGTACATTGACACATTACCCGCCAATATCCTCTGTCATACCACATGAATGATCTCAGTTGGAACATTTAGGCTGTGGTTACTATATTCAAGTTGTTCTTTGGAAAAGTGACATCAATGACAGTAACTATAGGAACTGTGCTCTAATCTGCATTTTAAATGGAAGAGGTTTGAAAAAGATGCCCACTCTTCCAACCTTGGCAAAGGTCACCTCCAGCACTGAAGTGGGACTATGGCTGTCAAAGTACATAGACAGCTTGGCCAAACCACTCATCCATCACAAGCAACCACGTCTACTTTGCACACCCAGATAACAGGGGAATTAAGAACAAGTCCAGAGATCAATACATTATTTAAGAGGCAGCATGCAGATTGGTGCTAAAAATGTATGAGTATCCTCCACCCCTCCCCATCCCCCCACCTCTCTCTCTCATTCTCTATCTCACTCTCTCTTACCCATCTCTCTTTCTGCCCCTCTCCCCCCTCTCTCTTTTCTTCCTCCCTCTTTCTCCCTCTCCCGGTCTCTCGAGTTCTCTCACACACACTTCTGTGTGCACATGGTGATTGCTTACAAAATTCACTAAAATGTAAAATCCCCCCCAGGCCTGAGAGATGCACCGTTCCCATCTATTATTGACACAGACCTTGACAAGTCTTCCATGAAAGAGCAGAGGAAGGATGAAGATCTCATCTCAGGCACCTGTCAGCGGGGTCACGCTGTTATATTTCAGGTGACAGGCCCTGTGATTCAATAAAAACGTATTGATGGTGAGCTACTATCCCATCCACATCTCTGCTCTGACCCCCAACACGCACGCCGACACGCACACAGACACGCGCACGCACACCTTGAAAATATAGCAATATTGTATAACAGTGCAGACAATTTTACAAGGTTTTAATTCCTCTGTTTGCTGGTCCATTCCCAATACTATTCTTTGAGTATCTCTTACCCTTGCTTGATGCTTCAGTCTGTATGCACTTTGACTGTGTACCCTTGAGGAAATGCAGTCTATCCTGGAACAAGAAGAACACATCCCTCATTACTGTAGTCTGCAGGAAGGACGTGCAGCGATAGTCTCTCTGTGACCTTGGCCAAGCACACAGCAGTGGCCACGGTCCTAAACAGGTTTTTCCCCCGAGGTAAAGGAAAAGACAAAAGACAGTATGCTTAAAGAGTGATTACATGGGATCTGATAGGGGAAGCTGAGCGGGTCTTTTCAGCGATGCAGGAGAAAGACGGAAGCAGTTGGACAGGGCCAGGGGAGTAACACATCTGCAATACATGGCGATTAGACCAAGCCATGTGGAGCAGGACAGAGGCGTGGTGTTTAAAGCCAGCTCTTTAACTTTCTGGCTCCTGATAAATTGAGGATAATGAAGACCTTGGAGAAGTGGCCCCTCAAAGATCCATTATTTATCCATGTCCATATTACAAGCAGAATGTATCGCTACACTAAGAAAATAAAAACATCTTACATCACACATCCTTAAGATTGGTGCACTGGTAGAGCAGACTTATTTTAAGAGTCAAGTGCTCGATGAGACATGATCTGATGAGAGGTGAGGGATGTCTCTACAGTAAAGCAGTGGCAGCTGGTGATTTAAAAAGTTGAGGAGGATGATGGAGACACTGATGCAACAAGGAATAAAGGAGCTATTTAGAGTCTGAAAATCCATGGGGTTCCTGTTGCTTGGCCAATTCTCTCAGCAGTAGTTAATAAAACATAATCATTAATATACTACTTGGGACAACATAAGAACAGAGATATTTGAAGTGTATGCTACTTGCAGTAATGCCCAGGCATACATGGCTGACAAAGTGTGCACTCATAGTCATAGAATTCTATGAATTGGACACAATTTACTATTTTGGAAACCTTATTTTGAGTTTAATTATTATTATTATTATTTAAAAAATTACTCAAAGGATTATTTCCAGAGAAATGCTTGGGAATATTTCACAATATAATTTCAAATGTCCCAAACTACCTTTGGCGGTTTATGGCAGGAGTACTGATGTTAAAAAAATATACAGTATTTGTATGATGTATCTTTAAAGAAAAACAGCTTGAAAGATATTCAAATAGATTTCCCATCAAAAGGAATTTCTAATATCCCTCCCTCATTGGAATGCATGGTGTAGTGCGCTCTATTTTCTTTCTGCTTACATATTTAGTGGGAATATGACAGCTAGCATATCGCTCCCAAAGTAACGAGGAAAGCCAGGATAAATATTCACACATTAATAAAAGAATGATGAAGCATTTTCTTCTAAATTCATTTAGATGCAGTATGTTCTAACATAAACTAAAATAAACTGGGTGGTATCTGATTACAGAAATTAGCAGTGTTGACATTTCTTTCATCGCTGTAGTTTAAGTGGTTTCTTACCTCAAGGTATGAATTGGTAATGATTCAAAGTTATATACTTTTTTTTGTAAGATGAAATTATTTTAAAGTAGTGCTTAATGAGGGGCTCCCGAGTGGCTCAACAGTCTAAGGCACTGCATCTCAGTGCTAGAGGCGTCACTACTTTTATTTGATTTGATTTATTTCACCTTTTTTTTAACCAGGTAGGCAAGTTGAGAACAAGTTCTCATTTACAACTGCGACCTGGCCAAGATAAAGCAAAGCAGTGCGACACAAACAACAACTCAGACCCTGGTTTGATTTCAGGCTGTATCACAACCGGACGTGATTGTGAGTCCCATAAGGCGGCGCACAACTGACCAAGCGTCGTCCGGGTTTGGGTTTGGCCAGGGTAGGTTGTCATTGTAAATAAGAATTTGTTCTTAACTGACTTGCCTAGTTAAATAATGGTTAAATATTATTATTTTTTAAATGATGCTCAAACCTTCAGGACATCAAAACTTCCTTGACAAATAGTTATCCACATTCCATGGTTATCTTGCTCCTCTTTGAATAGAGGTCAATCAACTTCCTTTGTGAACAAGTACATACATTAGGTTAGTATTCTGGTCATGCACTTCCTCCACTCTAAGTAGGGGCCTTCAAACAGCAGAGAAATCTAAAATCAAACGCATTGAAGAATCATTTAAGAATGGCCCCTGGAGTGATCTGCTTATCTCTAATGAAGGTTAGACTTTCATGCAAATTAAAGAAGCTATGCTCCTGTTAGAGAAGCTAGATCAGAAATACATCTACACGTTTCCAGCTGAGTTCAAATTGTAGAATTCAACAGTGTAAAAGTGCACATTTGTAATTGGTTGCCCATCTGTTGTATGGTAATTAGCTACCTCTTATTACTGACCCTCTTTGTATAATGACAGTATATAGTAAAATGATAGTAATACAACAATGTTGAATGATAATTAACTGCTACATCCAAACAAGGGTGTGATCATGTGATTGTGCTTTACATTCGATTTGTTTCAGAAACAGAAAGCATTCGTTGATTGAAATTGTGTCTGTATTCCAAATCCAAATCCAATAGCAAATAAAAAATGAATACTGCATATTACATCCCGGTATACAAGGTTTTATGAACAAACGTAATGTAATAATCGGTAGTCACCTCTTACTAGATGATATATTTAATCATTTTGATTTGCTTATAAATTAAACATTGCAATTTCTTGGTGAACATGCTCTCTTAGCAGTTGACACGAATCACAGAGAAATCAAATCTCTGTTCTGTCACTGAGAAAAAAGATAATCCAGCGAAAAAGTTATAGAATTTGATAATGAGCCTCAAATAAACATTAAATGCATTATTAATTTTGAGTGAAGGTCATATGTGATCGTGCTCAACTAATACGATTTCACCAAGTACAATTATTTAATTCCATGAACTCTATCAGACCATTTAGCATCCCATCATATCCTTTCCATTAGGATGAGAGGGGGCAGAGTAGGGTAAAGCAGGGCTACCATGCCCATTGAAACTGTATACATTAGGTGCATGTTATCTTTGGAGTAGGGAGATCAGAAGTGACATGCACCAATTAAGAAATGGCCAAATCCAATCTTTGAATACAGAGTGCATTCGGAAAGTATTCAGACCCCTTGACTTTTTCCACATTTTGTTACGTTACAGTCTTACTCTAAAATGTATAAAATCATTTTTCTCCATTATCAATCGACACACAACTCATTACTTTCTTAAAGCTCCTTTGGCAGCGATTACAGCCTTGAGACTTCTTGGGTATGACACTACAAGCTTGGCACACATGTATTTGGGGAGTTTCTCCCATTCTTCTCTGCAGATCTTCTCAAGCTCTGTCAGGTTGGATGGGGAGCGTCACTGCACAGCTATTTTCAGGTCTCTCCAGAGATGTTAGATCGAGTTCAAGTCCAGGTTATGACTGGACCACTCAAGGACATTCAGAGACTTGTCCCGAAGCCACTCCACCGTTGTCTTGGCTGTGTGCTTAGGGTCATTGTCCTGTTGGAAGGTGAACTTACGCCCCAGTCTAAAGTCCTGAGCACTCCGGAGCAGGTTTTCATCAAGAATCTCTCTGTACTTTGCTCCATTCATCTTTCCCTCGATTCTGACTAGTCTCCCAGTCCCTGTCGCTGAAAAACATCCCCACAGCATGATGCTGCCACCACCATGCTTCACCGTAGGTATGGTGCCGGGTTACCTCCAGATGTGATGCTTGAGTCTTGGTTAAGACTCAAGTTAAGTCTTGGTTTCATCAGACAAGAGAATCTTGTTTCTCATGGTCTGAGAGTCCTTTAGGTGCCTTTTGGCAAACTCCAAGCAGGCTGTCATGTGCTTTTTACTGAGGAGTGGTTTCTGTCTGCCCAGTCTACTATAAAGGTCTGATTGGTGGAGTGCTGCAAGATGGTTGTTCTATGGAAGGTTCTCCCATCTCCACAGAGGGACTCTGGAGCTCTGTCAGCGTGACCATCGAGTTCTTGGTCACTTCCCTGACAAAGTCCCTTCTCCCCTGATTGCTCAGTTTGGTCGGGTGGCCAGCTCTAGGAAGAGTTTTGGTGGTTCCAAACTTCTTCCATTTAGGAATGATGGAGGCTACTGTGTTCATGGGGACCTTCAATGCTGCATAAATGTTTTGGTACCCTTCCCAAGATCTGTGCCTCGACACAATCCTGTCTCTGAGCTCTACGGACGATTCCTTCGATCTCATGACTTGGTTTTTGCTCTGACATGCACTGTCCTTATATAGACAGGTGTGTGCTTTTCCAAATCATGTCCAGTCAATTGAATTTACCACAGGTGGACTCCAATCAAGTTGTAGAAACATCTCAAATATGATCAATGGAAACAGGATGCACCTGTGCTCAATTTTCTCAAAGCAAAGGGTTTGAATACTTATGTAAATAAGGTATTTCTGTTTTTAATTTTTAATACATTTGCAAAAAATTCTAAAAACCTGTTTTTACTTAGTCATTATGGGGTACTGTGTGTAGATTGATGAGAAAAAAATCTATATTTGATCAATTTTAGAATAAGGCTGTAACGTAACAAAATGTGGAAAAAATTGAGGGGCCTGAATACCTTCCGAATGCACTGTATATGCAAAAAAATAACTATATATTTTATACTTTCAGTGTGCAAGTGGAAACATTTGAGGAAGCCTCGGCCCTCAGTTTCAAAAGACATCATGCCCCTGTGACAAGTTTATGTGCTATGGCGTAGGCACTGCATCTGTGGATCTCATCCCCAATCCACACAGATCTGATCTGAGGGTTTATATGTGGCAAGTTTAATGTGAGCTGATCTCCATCTTTTCTGCATGAATGTCTTTGTGTAGAAGAACAGGCTGACTCGACAGACGTTCTCTGCATGTGTTTGAAAAGTCTAACACCCCCCGAGCCCTGCGAGACACAGATGGTCATAGGGATACAGATTAGTCCGGAATGTGGATTGAGCGGCCCTCTCTCCCCAGCTATGATTTAATCCAACAGTGTTACACGATTTCCATTTAAAAAGACAAAGGACGTGTGCAGTATAGTTGCCTGGCAGCCAGCGCTGGTTATTCCTCGCTGTTTTTATTTAGGATCTTTCTCCAAGATTAATTCCTCGCCTTCCTTTTCCTGCCTGCCAGTTCAGGGATTAAAGTAAAACATTTTAACAGAGCTGTGCTCTCTGGGAGCAGGCCGCGCTGTGGAAAAGATTGAGTAACACCATTCCTCTGAGAGTTTTAATAAAGGACTAATGTATTGCCCCCAAACTATCATCTGCATGTCTGAGAGTAATGCACTTGGCAAACCCAAAAGCACTTGAGAATACATTTTTAATGCCACTGTCTACAGTATATCCCTTGATTTTGCATTATGTAATTTAGTGCCATGGTCAATTTTACCACATGGAAAGTGGTCAATAAAACCTGCTTGAAACCATCAAATAATTTGTAAGTATCATGTATCTCGGATGATTTGATGTCAATTCAACTGTCTATAGTAAAACAAATGATTTACTTTGTTGGAATTGGAAAATTAAAACCTCAAACCCTTTGAAGGAACAAAAATATAGGCCCGGAGTTGGAGGGTGGGTGACTGGGAGGTTTTGAACCTGGGGCCAGTTTCTCACGGCACTGCTAGCTTCCCGGGCTACAGCCGGCTGCAGCATGCATTGATTGGCTGATAAAGCACAAATGTATTAGCCGGCCCTCATTAGCATCCTGTTAGCGATGACCTATACCTACTGAGCCCTACCACGATCTGACTTCAATGGATTAACAAGCAGCACAATTCTGCCAGGGACAGAAAATCAGTTAACACTTGTCAGAGAGCCCAACATCAATACAATTCACATCATTAACCCCCTACGGACCCCACAGTAGCACTTTCAAGCTGCAACTCGGATATAAACATCTATTTTAATATTTGCATTTAATTAAATTATCAATCAGTCTTCTGACCTCGGTGACTTGCTAATCTCCAATCCAGATTTCAAGGTGTGTTTACCACCGGGGGCTGTAGCTGCCCTGACTGTGCTGCCTTAAATGCTCTGCCAGGCTATTGATACTGTAGCTGCCCTGACTGTGCTGCCTTTAATGCTCTACCAGGCTATTGATACTGTAGCTGCCCTGACTGTGCTGCCTTTAATGCTCTGCCAGGCTATTGATACTGTAGCTGCCCTGACTGTGCTGCCTTTAATGCTCTGCCAGGCTATTGATACTGTAGCTGCCCTGACTGTGCTGCCTTTAATGCTCTGCCAGGCTATTGATACTGTAGCTGCCCCGACTGTGCTGCCTTTAATGCTCTGCCAGGCTATTGATACTGTAGCTGCCCTGACTGTGCTGCCTTTAATGCTCTGCCAGGCTATTGATACTGTAGCTGCCCTGACTGTGCTGCCTTTAATGCTCTGCCAGGCTACTAATTCACTTTAGTGGCTTCAACCAGCCAGGAAATGCTTGTTCCCAGAAGGAAGAGAATGGGGGAATATATTGCACATTGATTATAGTACTTTTTCGATGCTATTCTAGTTTCCCTGTTTTGTTTAGTAGGAACTAGGGACAACAAATAGTATTCAATTATCACAATAGGGCCCGATTTCCAATCCTCCAAATCTGTAAACCTATGTGTTTTTGCCGTAGTTTACTGAACTGATAGGGACTCTAATTTAAACACAATTATCAATGAATTAGAAGACTGCTGCCCGGTGCCCACTGAAAACTTCTAGGAATAACGCATTCTTCTTTGAAGCAAATTCAATTCTGTCAAATATCACACTAAAGCACTGTTTCCAAATAAAGAAACTGACATTAGAATGCTGTAATTCAGCATTATGAAAAGTTCAAGCACTTATTCATAACTGTACATTTGCATAGATATATAAAAAATTACAGCATTGAAGGAACAATGCCCTGGAGATGATATTTAATTGGATGACTATAATGAATATTTTAATACGTGGGGTTCATCAGGGCAGTACATCTCTCATTGTTTATTGCAAACTTATTCTGTGATTAGCCTGTCTAATCATATCGTTGTGCTTTTCTTTTTTCTCTCCCAGTGCTACAACTTAATCATAGGCATAACATTTACACAGTATAACGTTTAAGAACTTCATCATAAAACTATATACTGCATGTCTACCATTACAAACTCGTATTGGTGAGTTCCAACTACTGGACAATGTACCAACGGTATCAATGTTATGGCATGTACATTAGTGAATGTCATTTCATCTGTTTAGCCAGGAAAGTCCCCTCAGTAACAATTCCCACTGTTTTCCAGGGAATCCTGGATTCCATAGAATCAATAAAAACACACAATCACATAAAAGTGAATGTGATTGTAAGACCACCTGCGGCCAACTGCTGGGCTAGATTTGCCTCAGCAGAACTACTGTTGAGTAGCAAATCTTTCCTCTTTCTCTCTAATACTGTGCATCTTGTACTTGACTTTTGTTTCTCTCTGTGAAAGTTTCACCATCTGTTATGGAATGGAATCCAGTTCTATTTCTGTCCAGGAGCCAGTAGAGCATCTGATTCAGAGAGCTTTCAGGGCTGTTGTATCTTGGTGCCTCACTACTCCTCAGCCAAGAGCACCCCCCCCCCCCCCCCCCCCCCAACTGTCATTGAGTACGGTAGCATGCACACAATGTGATAATTGTGAATAGTCAGATTAAAATAGTTTGATTTTAACATTTACATGCTTTGCAAGAAGAATGATTTCCCTAATAATCCTGTTTACATGGACATCTGAAATCAGGCTTCCTGATGGAAACATTCTACAACAGTGACTACTTTATATTTGAGAAGCCTATTTGATTAAGTTTGGACATACAGTGCCTTCAGAAAGTATTCATACCCCTTGACTTATTCCACATTTTGTTGTGTTACAGCCTTAATTCAAAATAGATTAAGAAAATAAAGATATAATTTACATAAGTATTCACACCCGAGTCAATACATCTTGGAATCACCTTTGGCAGCGTTTACAGCTGTGAGTCTTTCTGGATAAGTCTCTAAGAGCTTTGCACACCTGAATTGTACAATATTTGCAAAAATTATTCAATCTCTGTCAAATTGGTTGATGATCATTGCTAGACTGCCATTATCAAGTCTTGCCATAGATTTTCAAGCCGATTTAAGTCAGAACTGTAACTACACCACTCAGGAAAATTCAATGTTGTCTTGGTAAGCAACTCCAGTGTATATTTGGCCTTGCGTTTTAGGTTATTGTCCTGCTAAAAAGTGAATTTGTCTCCCAGTGTCTGTTGGAAAGCAAACTGAACCAGGTTTTCCTCTAGTATTGTGCCTGTGCTTAGCTCTATTCCATTTATTTTTATTCTAAAAAACTCCCTAGGCTTTGCCGATGACAAGCATATCCATAACATGATACAGCCACCGCCATGCTTGAAAATATGAAGCCTGATACTCAGTGATGTGTTGTGTTTGCCCCAAAAATAAGACTTTGTATTCAGGACATGAAGTTCTTTGCTACATTTTTTGCAGATTTACTTTAGTGCCTTACTGCAAACAGGATGCATGTTGTGGAATATTTTTTTCCTGTACAGTCTTCCTTCTTTTCACTCTGTAATTTAGATTAGTATTGTGGAGTAACTACAAAGTTCTTGATCCACCCCCAGCTTTCTCCTATCACAGCCTTTCAACTCAGCAACTGTTTTAAAGTCACCATTGGCCTGATTGTGAAATCCCTGAGCGGTTTCCTTCCTCTCCTATTGCAACTGAGTTAGGAAGTACGCCTGTATCTTTGTAGTGACTGGGTGTATTGATACATCATCAAAAGTGTAATTAAGAACTTCACCATGCCCAAAGGGATATTCAAATGTCTGCTTTAAAAAAAAACAGGTGCCCTTCATTGCGAAGCATTGTAAAACCTCCCTGGTCTTTGTGGTTGAATTTGTGTTTGAAATTCACTGCTCGACTGAGGGACCTTACAAATATTTGTATTTGTGGGGTACAGAGATGAGGTAGTCATTCAAAAATTATGTTAAACACTCTAATTGCACACAGAGTGAGTCCATGCAACTTGTGACTTGTTCAGCACATTTTTACTCATTAACTTTTTTTAGGCTTGCCATAACAAAGGGGTTGAATACTTGACTCAAGACATTTCAGCTTTTCATTTTTAAACATTTCTAAAAACATAATTCCACTTTGACATGATGGGGTATTGAGTGTAGGCCAATGACACAACATCTCAATTGAACCCATTTTAAATTCAGTCTGTAACACTACAAAATGTGGAAAAAGTCAAGGGGTGTGAATAGGGTTGCACATTTAGCGAAATATTCAGAGGTGGAAACTTTCAGTGAGAATTAACAGGACTATATGGGAATTAACAGAAATATATGCAAATTAATATTAAATCCATTTAAATGTAGATGTTTTTTTAATTGGATATATTTACCATATCATATGGAGACAGAAATATAAACCTTTTACCTTATCATAAGTAGACATAAATGCAAATTACTTTTTTTGTTGTTGTTATGAATTGAACTTTAATTAAATGAGTTGACTCTTCACATGGGATGATTTCACTGAACAACAAAAGAAAGGGAATATTGAATAATCCCCAATGATCCATCGCATCTCCCAAAAACGTTTTCAACATACATCTGTAAAATGACAGTCTAGAAACTAAAGCTTTGGTTGTCTTCCTCTCAGCCTTCCATGTCTTCTCCCTGGACCTCCTCAATGTCCACCTCTTGAACATCAGACTCTGAGGCCTCATCTTCACAGTCACTTTCCAACCTTGTTGAGGATGGCTCGTTGTCAGGCTCAAAAAGCCTCAAATTTGCACGATTGGCAACCAATTTTTCAACCCTTGTATTGGTCAGCCTGTTGCGTGCTTTGTTGTGCGTGTGCCAGCTTAGTGGAGTCTGCCACTAGCACAGTCAGTGTAGTCAGCTCAGCTATCCCCATTGAGACCGTGTCTGTGCCTCGACCTAGGTTGGGCAAAACTAAACATGGCGGTGTTCGCCTTAGCAATCTCACTAGGATAAAGACCTCCTCCATTCCTGACATTATTGAAAGAGATCGTGATACCTCACATCTCAAAATAGGGCTACTTAATGTTAGATCCCTCACTTCAAAGGCAGTTATAGTGAATGAACTAATCACTGATCATAATCTTGATGTGATTGGCCTGACTGAAACATGGCTTAAGCCTGATGAATTTACTGTGTTAAATGAGGCCTCACCCCCTGGTTACACTAGTGACCATATCCCCCCTAGATCCCGCAAAGGTGGAGGTGTTGTAACATTTACGAGAGCAAATTTCAATTCCCCCCCCCAAAAATGCCGTTTTCGTCTTTTGAGCTTCTAGTCATGAAATCTATGCAGCCTACTCAATCACTTTTTATAGCTACTGTTTACAGGCCTCCTGGGCCATATACAGCGTTCCTCACTGAGTTCCCTGAATTCCTATCGGACCTTGTAGTCATATCAGATAATATTCACATTTTTGGTGATTTTAATATTCACATGGAAAAGTCCACAGACCTACTCCAAAAGGCTTTCGGAGCCATCATCGACTCAGTGGGTTTTGTCCAACATGTCTCTGGACCTACTCACTGTCACAGTCATACTCTGGACCTAGTTTTGTCCCATGGAATAAATGTTGTGGATCTTAATGTTTTTCCTCATAGTCCTGGACTATCGGACCACCATTTTATTACGTTTGCAATCGCAACAAATAATCTGCTCAGACCCCAACCAAGGAGCATCAAAAGTCGTGCTATAAATTCTCAGACAACACAAAGATTCCTTCATGCCCTTCCAGACTCCCTCTGCCTACCCAAGGAACGTCAGAGGACAAAAATCAGTTAACCACCTAACTGAGGAACTCAATTTAACCTTGCGCAATACCCTAGATGCAGTTGCACCCCTAAAAACTAAAAACATTTGTCATAAGAAACTAGCGTCCTGGTATACAGAAAATACCAGAGCTCTGAAGCAAGCTTCCAGGAAACTGGAACGGAAATGGCGCCACACCAAACTGGAAGTCTTCCGACTAGCTTGGAAAGACAGTACCGTGCAGGATCGAAGAGCCCTCACTGCTGCTCGATCATCCTATTTTTCCAACTTAATTGAGGAAAATAAGAACAATCCAAAATTTATTTTTGATACTGTCGCAAAGCTAACTAAAAAGCAGCATTCCCCAAGTGAGGATGGCTATCACTTTAGCAGTAATAAATTCATGAACTTCGTTGAGGAAAAGATCATGATCATTAGAAAGCAAATTACGGACTCCTCTTTAAATCTGCGTATTCCTCCAAAGCTCACAAACAATGTATACGAAATGCTTCAGTCTGGTTTTAGACCCCATTATAGCACTGAGACTGCACTTGTGAAGGTGGTAAATTACCTTTTAATGGCGTCAGACCGAGGCTCTGCATCTGTCCTCGTGCTCCTAGACCTTAGTGCTGCTTTTGATACCATCGATCACCACATTCTTTTGGAGAGATTGGAAACCCAAATTGGTCTACACGGACAAGTTCTGGCCTGGTTTAGATCTTATCTGTCGGAAAGATATCAGTTTTGTCTCTGTGATTGGTTTGTCCTCTGACAAATCAACTGTACATTTCGGTGTTCCTCAAGGATCTGTTTTAGGACCACTATTGTTTTCACTATATATTTTACCTCTTGGGGATGTCATTCGAAAACATAATGTTAACTTTCACTGCTATGCGGATGACACACAGCTGTACATTTCAATGAAACATGGTGAAGCCCCAAAATTGCCCTCGCTAGAAGCCTGTGTTTCAGACATAAGGAAGTGGATGGCTGCAAACTTTCAAACTCGGACGAAACAGAGATGCTTGTTCTAGGTCCCAAGAAACAAAGAGATCTTCTGTTGAATCTGACAATTAATCTTGATGGTTGTAAAGTCGTCTCAAATAAAACTATGAAGGACCTCGGCGTTACTCTGGACCCTGATCTCTCTTTTGACGAACATATCAAGACTGTTTCAAGGACAGCTTTTTTCCATCTACGTGCTTAGAATTTCTAAGCAAACAGCTGGAGGCAGGGCTTTCTCCTATAGAGCTCAATTTTTATGGAATGGTCTGCCTACCCATGTGAGAGACGCAGACTCGGTCTCAACCTTTAAGTCTTTACTGAAGACTCATCTCTTCAGTGGGTCATATGATTGAGTGTAGTCTGGCCCAGGAGTGTGAAGGTGAACGGAAAGGCTCTGGAGCGACGAACCGCCCTTGCTGTCTCTGCCTGGCTGGTTCCCCTCTCTCCACTGGGATTCTCTGCCTCTAACCCTATTACAGGGGCTGAGTCACTGGCTTACTGGTGCTCTTTCATGCCGTCCCTAGGAGGGGTGCGTCACTTGAGTGGGTTGAGTCACTGACGTGATCTTCCTGTCTGGGTTGGCGCCCCCCACTTGGGTTGTGCCGTGGCGGAGATCTTTGTGGGCTATACTCTGCATTGTCTCAGGATGGTAAGTTGGTGGTTGAAGATATCCCTCAAGTGGTGTAGGGGCTGTGCTTTGGCAAAGTGGGTGGGGTTATATCCTTCCTGTTTGGCCCTGTCCTGGGGTATCATCGGATGGGGCCACAGTGTCTCCTGACCCCTCCTGTCTCAGCCTCCAGTATTTATGCTGCAGTAGTTTATGTGTCAGGGGGCTAGGGTCAGTTTGTTATATCTGGAGTACTTCTCCTGTTTTATCCGGTGTCCTGTGTGAATTTAAGTATGCTCTCTCTAATTCTCTCTTTCTCTCTTTCTTTCTCTCTCTCGGAGGACCTGAGCCCAAGGACCATGCCTCAGGGCTACCTGGCATGATGCCTCCTTGCTGTCCCCAGTCCACCTGGCCGTGCTGCTATGGAACCCTGACCTGTTCACCGGGCGTGCTACCTGTCCCAGACCTGCTGTTTTCAACTCTCTAGAGACAGCAGGAGCGGTAGAGATACTCTTAATGATCAGCTATGAAAAGCCAACTGACATTTACTCCTGAGGTGCTGACTTGCTGCACCCTCGACAACTACTGTGATTATTATTATTTGACCATGCAGGTCATTTATGAACATTTGAACATCTTGGCCATGTTCTGTTATAATCTCCACCCGGCACAGCCAGAAGAGGACTGGCCACCCCTCATAGCCTGATTCTTCTCTAGGTTTCTTCCTAGGTTTTGGCCTTCCTAGGGAGTTTTTCCTAGCCACCGTGCTTCTACACCTGCATTGCTTGCTGTTTGGGGTTTTAGGCTGCGTTTCTGTACAGCACTTTGAGTTATCAGCTGATGTAAGAAGGGCTATATAAATATATTTGATTTGATTTGTTCCAAACAAGGACCAGTTGCGCTCTGAGGCGGCTGATGTTGGTGGGATTTGGAGGATGATGGCGGCAACAGGGGAAAGAGCCTCAGATCCACAAAGTCCCTTCCACCAGGTAGCTGATGGAATATGTTGGCATGACTGCCATATTGCATCTCCATCCCAAAGCACTTTCTTGGAAGTGTACTTCGCCAGACTGCCAAGAACCTTGCCCTCATCCAGGCCACGGTGGCGAGACATGGCAGTGATGACACCATACGCCTTGTTGATCTCTGCACCAGACAGGATGCTCTTGCCAGCAAACTTGGGATCCAACATGTACGCTGTTTTTCAGAACTGCAGTTTCCTCTGCTTGGAGCAACAGTGAAGGGGGCAGGGCAGTACGGATTTCTTCTCTTACATCTGCAAGCAGAGTCTGAACATCAGACAGAAAGGCATTGTCTCCCTCAATCGGTGCAATGGCTACTACTATAGGTTTCAGGAGTTTCAGGCTGCTTACCACTCTCTCCCAAAATACATAATCCAGGAGGATCCTCTTGATGGGGCTATCCATATCGGCAGACTGTGATATGGCCATTTCTTGGAGTGACTCCTTCCCCTCCAGGAGACTGTCAAACATGATGACAACACCACCCCAATGGGTGTTGCTGGGCAGCTTCAATGTGGTGCTCTTATTCTTCTAACTTTGCTTGGTGAGGTAGATTGCTGCAATAACTTGATTACCTTTCACTTACCTAACCATTTCCTTGGATCTCTTGTAGTGTGTATCCATTGTTTTCAGTGCCATGATGTCCTTGAGGAGCAGATTAAATGCATGAGCAGCACAGCCAATGGGTGTGATGTGAGGGTAGGACTCCTCCACTTTAGACCAAGCAGCCTTCATGTTCGCAGCATTGTCTGTCACCAGTGTAAATACCTTCTGTGGTCCAAGGTCATTGATGACTGCATTCAGCTCTTCTGCAATATAGAGACCGGTGTGTCTGTTGTCCCTTGTGTCTGTGCTCTTGTAGAATACTGATTGAGGGGTGGAGATGATGTAGTTAGTTATTCTTTGCCCACAAACATTTGACCACCCATCAGAGATGATTGCAATACAGTCTTTCTCTATGATTTTCTTGACCTTCACTTCACTTGAACCATATCTACATGTACATACTACCTCAATAAAGCTGACTAACCAGTGTCTGTATGTAGCCTCGCTACTTTTATAGCCTCGCTACTGTATATAGCCTCGCTACTGTTTTTTGCTGTCTTTCTACTGTTGTTTTTATTTCTTTAATTAACAATTGTTCACCTCATACTATTGGTTAGAGGCTGTAAGTAAGCATTTCACTGTAAGGTCTACACCCGTTGGATTCGGCGCACGTGACAAATAAACTTTGATTTGATTTGAACTCTGTTGAACTCTGCATCCAGCAAATTAGTAGATAAAGCATGTCTGGTTGGAGGGGTTTATGCTGGGCGAAGAACATTCAGAAATCTTTTCCAATACACATTGCCTGTGAGCATCAGAGGTGAACCAGTTGCATACACAGCTCGAGCAAGATATTCATCAGCACTTCTCTGACTACATTCCTCCATTGAGTCAAAAAAACTTCTGATTCCAGGAGGACCATGAGTTGTTGCTATCGATAAGGTGTCTGATTCATCATTTTCACCTCGAATAGGAGTGACTTTTGTCAGAGGTTGGTTGTTGTCAGCGCTGAGGGAACTTTATGCACTTGGCCAAATGATTCCGTATCTTTGTTGCATTCTTCACATGTGATTTGGCACAGTATTTGCAAATGTACACAGCTTTTCCTTTTACATTAGCTGCTGTGAAATGTCTCCACACGTCAGATAGTGCCCGTGACATTTTCCTGTAAAGATCAGAATTGTTTTTGTAAAAAAAAACAAATACAACTCCATGTACAGATAAATAGTTAAGCAGTTAGATTAAACAACTCCTTTGTAAGATAAATTATTTAAAATGAAATGCTTTAGCACACTCTGCCAACCCGGATGTCCTAGCCGTGTATGAATCCTGGCTTAGGAAGTCCGCCAAAAATCCTGAAATTTCCATCCCTAACTATAACATTTCCCGACAAGATAGAACTGCAAAAGTGGGCGGTATTGCAATCTACTGCAGAGATAGCCTGGAGAGTTCTGTCTTACTATCCAGGTCTGTACCCAAACAATTTGAACTTCTACTTTTAAAAATCCATCTTTCCAGAAACAAGTCTCTCACTGTTGCTGCTTGCTATAGACCACCCTTTGCCCCCAGCGGTGCCCTGGACACCATATGTGAATTGATTGCACCCAATCTATCTTCAGAGGTCGTGCTGCTAGGTGACCTAAACTGTGACATGCTTAACACCCCGGCCATCCTACAATCTAAGCTTGATGCCCTCAATCTCACACAAATTATCAATGAACCCACCAGATACAACCCCAAATCCGTAAACACGGGCACCCTCATAGATATCATCCGAACCAACTTGCCCTCCAAATACACCTCTGCTGTTTTCAACTAGATCTCAGCGATCACCACCTCATTGCCTGCATCCGTAATGGGTCTGTGGTCAAACGACCACCTCTCATCACCGTCAAACGCTCCCTAAAACACTTCAGCGAGTAGGCCTTTCTAATCGACCTGGCCCAGGTATCCTGGAAGGATATTGACCTCATCCCGTCAGTAGAGGATGCCTGGTTATTCTTTAAAAGTGCCTTCCTCACCATCTTAAATAAGCATGCCCCATTCAAAAAATATAGAACCAGGAACAGATATAGCTCTTGGTTCTCTCCAGACCTGACTGCCCTTGACCAGCACAAAAACATCCTGTGGCGTTCTGCATTAGCAACTTTTCAAGGAAGTTAGGAACAAATATACACAGGCAGTTAGGAAAGCTAAGGCTAGATTTTTCAAACAAACTCAAAAAAATTCTGGGACACTATAGTCCATGGAGAATAAGAGCACCTCCTCCCAGCTACCCACTGCACTGAGGCTAGGAAACACTGTTACAACTGATAAATCCATTATAATTGAGAATTTCAATAAGCATTTTTCTACGAATAGCCATGCTTTCCACCTGGCTACCCCTACCCCGGTCAACAGCCCTGCGTTCCCCACAGCACCTCGCCCAAACCTCCCCCACTTCTCCTTCACCCAAATCCAGATAGCTGATGTTCTGAAAGAGCTGCAAAATCTGGACCCCTACAAATCAGCCGGGCTAGACAATCTGGACCCTCTCTTTCTAAAATGATCTGCCGAAATTGTTGCAAATCCCATTACTAGCCTGTTCAACCTCTCTTTCGTATTGTCTGAGATTCCCATAGATTGGAAAGCTGCCGCGGTCATCCCCCTCTTCAAAGGGGGAGACACTCTAGACCCAAACTGCTACAGACCTATATCTATTCTACCCTGCCTTTCTAAGGTCTTCGAAAGCCAAGTTCACAAACAGATTACCGACCATTTCGAATCACACCGTACCTTCTCCGCTATGCAATCTGGTTTCAGAGCTGGTCATGGGTGCACCTCAGCCACGCTCAAGGTCCTAAACAATGTCATAACCGCCATCGATAAGAGACATTACTGTGGCTTTCGACTCTGTCAATCACAACACTCAGCAGACTCAACAGCCTTGGCTTCTCAAATGACTGCCTCGCCTGGTTCACCAACTACTTCTCTGATAGAGTTCAGTATGTCAAATCGGAGGGCCTGTTGTCCGGACCTCTGGCAGTCTCTATGGGGGTGCCACAGGGTTTAATTCTCGGGCCGACTCTCTTCTCTGTATACATCAATGATGTCACTCTTGCTGCTGGTGATTCTTTGATCCACCTCTATGCAGACGACACCATTCTGTATACCTCTGGCCCTTCTTTGGACACTGTGTTACCTAACCTCCAGATGAGCTTCAATGCCATACAATTCTCCTTCCGTGGCCTCCAACTGCTCTAAAATGCAAGTAAAATTAAATGCATGCTCTTCAACCGATCGCTGCCCGCACCTGCCCGCCTGTCCAGCATCACTACTCTGGACGGTTCTGACAAATACAAATACCTAGGTGTCTGGTTAGACTGTAAACCCTCCTTCCAGACTCACATTAAACATCTCCAATGCAAAATTAAATCTAGAATTGGCTTCCTATTTCGCAACAAAGCATCCTTCACTCATGCTGCCAAACATACCCTCGTAAAACTGACCATCCTACCGATCCTCGACTTCGGCGATGTAATTTACAAAATAGCCTCCAACACTCTACTCAACAAATTGGATGCAGTCTATCACAGTGCCATCCATTTTGTCACCAAAGCCCCATATACTACCCACCACTGCAACCTGTACGCTCTCATTGGCTGGCCCTCGCCTCATACTCGTCGCCAAACCCACTGGCTCCAGGTCATCTACAAGACCCTGCTAGGTAAAGCTCCGCCTTATCTCAGCTCACTGGTCACCATAGCAGTACCCACCCGTAGCACGCGCTCCAGCAGGTATATCTTACTGGTCACCCCCAAAGCCAGTTCCTCCTTTGGCCGCCTCTCCTTCCAGTTCTCTGCTGCCAATGACTGGAACGAACTGCAAAAATCACTAAAGCTGGAGACTCTTACCTCCCTCACTACCTTTAAGCACCAGCTGTCAGAGCAGCTCACATATCACTGCACCTGTACATAGCTCATCTGTAAATTAGCCCATCCAATATACCTCATCCCCATACTGTATTTATTTATTTATCTTGCTCCTTTGCACCCCAGTATATCTACTTGCACATTCATCTTCTGCACATTCTACCATTCCAGTGTTAAATTGCTATATTGTAATTACTTCGCCACCATGGCCTATTTATTGCCTTACCGCTCTTATCCTACCTCATTTGCACACACTGTATATAGACTTTTCTACTGTATTATTGATTGTATGTTTGTTTATTCCATGTGTAACTCTGTGTTGTTGTATGTGTCAAACTGCTTTGCTTTATCTTGGCCAGGTCGCAGTTGCAAATGAGAACTTGTTCTCAACTAGCCTACCTGTTTAAAAAAACTCTGATTAAGCTGTTTACATGTCTAATAATTCAAAACATTTTTCAGAAAACCAGGTGTTTTAATCAGCGTATGCTTACTTCGATTACGACCTTATGCTGAAGATAAGCAGAGTAAGGTGTTGACATGACCAATGCCATACTCTGCCTACTGCCATAATCAGTTAAATATCAAATTATTAGAAAGCTTGTAAACATACGGAGGACCAATGATATGTACTGCTTGCTAAGGTTCTTCAGATTGTTGCAGCATCATTTTAAATGCCATTCAAATGTGTCACTTTATCTTTCTATTCAAACATGCTGATATACAATCATTACTGTGGTGTGGTTTGGACAGGTTCACAGTTAATGACCTTTCCATGACCAGAGAGAGGGCAGGACTCAAGTGGTGGAGTGCTGCTGATAACACAGTGCTAGTTGGAGATCTGGTGGTGGAGCCAAAGAACAGATGGGAGTTGGATGTGGCCTCCACTGCTGAGGCCGACCCCGGTGTACGCACCTCCTACATACGCCTAGGGCTGTGTGAATGGAGCCTGTCCAGACTTCTCCTGGCATCGAGAGGAACTCATCACCATCTGCCGCCCGGGACAACGACTGACCTCCCTTACACAGACCTCCTTCCACAACCCCTCTACTCAGTAATGCAGGCAGAATGGGAGTCCGTGGTTAAAAACAAAAGCCTCCACTCTAATTCAGAAATGTCAGGGTGTCTGTTCAGTAGGTTTTTGACAACCTTTGACATAGACTTAGCCACTCTTTTATTATGCTGTCAGTTTCCATTTTCATGACGAGGGGAAACTTTATTAAACTAGGAGGAACACGTCTTGTCTGTGTATAATGTCAACATTTTCTAACATAACACACATTATAGTGTGTATTTGGATAGTGAATCCTATGAGGATAATTGAGTAGTCTTAACTACCAGTGTGTGCACTGAAAAGTGTGCAGGCCCTAAACTAACTTTGCATCCACCCAGAGGAGGCTTACGGCGCGGGGCACAGTTGGCTCTGCAGACACCAGTCATACAGCAGCGTTGCAAGCTACACACCTTACACCCTGCTCTCTTGGTCTTCTTTCACACTTGAGGGGAGAGCAACACCAGCACTCATTATCAATCATAAGCAGTGTTGGGGAGCAATAATTAGACATTGAGGAGTTTTAAGAGCACACATTGGCAATAGGAGGGATTCATACAGGCATCAGTCAACTCCATAGGAATACTGGATATGTGAGAGAAGGTAATATTAATCATAAATGGGGACCCATGTAAGAACCTCCTTTAGACAGCTGCATGCATCTTTGGTGCAAAACAGACAGGGTTGGCTTTGAATCATATTGTTTATCCAAATGTTTATTGAAAACATAAATACATTTACACAATAAGCACTTGTTGTCTCTCAAATACACTATATATACAAAAGTATGTGGACAGCTCTTCAAATTAGGGGATTTGGCTATTTCAGCCACACCCGTTGCTGACAAGTGTATAAAATCGAGCACACAGCCATGCAATCTCCATGGACACACATTGGCAGTAGAATGGCCTAAATGAATAGCTCAGAGACTTTTAACGTGGTACCGTCAAAGGATGCCACCTTTCTAACAAGGGAGCTTCATGAAATGGGTTTCCATGGCCGAGCAGCCGGACACAAGCCTAAGATCACTATGCCCAATGCCAAGTGTCAGCTGATGTGGTGTAAAGCTCGCTGCCATTGGACTCTGGAGCAGTGGCAACGTATTCTCTGGAGTGATGAATCACGCTTTACCATCTGGCAGTCCGACGGACTAATCTGAGTTTGGCGGATGCCAGGTTAAAGCTACCTGCCCGAAAGCATAGTGCCAAGTATAAAGTTTGGTGGAGGAAGAAAAATGGTCTGAGGCTGTTTTTCGTGGTTCGGGCTAAGCCCCTTAGTTCCAGTGAAGGGAAATCTTAACGCAACAGCATACAATGATATTCTAGACGATTCTGTGCTCCACACTTTGCGGCAACAGTTTGGGGAAGGTCCTTTCCTATTTCAGAAAGATAATGCCCCCGTGCAGAAAGCGAAGTCCATACAGAAATGGTTTGTCGAGACCAGTGTGGAGGAACTTAACTGGCCTGCATAAAGCTCTGACCTCAACCCCATCGAACACCTTTGTGATGAATTGGAATGCCGACAGTGAGCCAGGCCTAATCGCCCCCAACATCAGTGCCCGACCTCACTAATGCTCTTGTGGCTGAATGGAAGCAAGTTTCCACAGCAATGTTCTAACATCTAGTGGAAAGCCTTCCCAGAAGAGTGGAGGCTGTTATAGCAGCAAAGGGGGGACCAACTCCATATTAATAGCCATGATTTTGGAACGAGATGTTCAACGAGCAGGTGTCCACATACTTTAGGTCATGTAATGTACATCGTTACAGTTGTTAGTTATTTAGCTAGTGAATTTTTGCCATATAATCATAGACCTTGCATAAGTAAAAACACCTCAAAAGAAGAACAAAATAGACTACATTAAACTAGCCGGAATTGGCAGAGACGTTTGGAACGCTCCTTCTTATTGTTCTATTAAAGGGAAACTTCACCGCTAGACACTATTTGGGGTGTTCTTCCAGTCTCCCTACATAATTCTGATTGATGATCGGGTGTTTCGGACATAATTATGCACTAAAGCTGTGTTATTTTATTTTTGCGCAGGGAGAGTTCAACCAATGACGTCATTGGTTGATTGAGCCTGCTGTCTGATATAAAAAATGAATGGAGTCATGTTTGGTAGCAATTGTTGTGGCCTTTTTCACCGATTGCCCCCTCACGCTAGCAGAGAGTAGATATGGTTGTCCTTGTTCAATAGAGCCACTGGACTTGTCTCATCGAAGTTCCCATAATTAGCTAAAATGGCTGCTTCTGAGGATTCCTCTTACCAAGAAGAGCTGGATGACACCATTTAAAAAATATATATTTTACATGGGAACATACAGCCATATTTATTCGAACCGGAATACACTGAAGAAGAATTGAGACAGCGAGAAAAAGTAATTGCGAGACCAGCAAGCAGCGGCGACAGCCTAGAGCAGCGGTTACCAATAGTCCAGAGAAGTATTCTTCTGGTGTTTAGTCAGACAACCGTTAGATTGCAACACTAGCTAGTGTAAACTATCATATACTGTACCATTTTATGTTTTCATGATTCATTATTAGGAGTGAGTCTGTTTTACAAACATAAAATTACATTCACATCCTCATACTCAAGTGTACAGTAGCTACCCAGTGTTCCAGAGTCTGGTCTAATGGTAACGTGAAGAGTCCAGACTAAACACTTGCCCCTGGAGGCAGGGGTTCGATCTCCAGGTCCCCCACTATCTTCTGTATATCCCACTCATATCTCTATCGCGTTCCGGTGTATCCTAGTGTAGCTTCCCAGGAGGACATAGAGGGGCCATTTTTTCAAAACTTCTGATTAGGGCCCGGTGGCTATTTTACACAGCTAAATAAACTGGACGGAAGGGGTGTGTGGAGCATCTCTGAACAGAGCATTGACCGCTTCCAATGGACGGACGGACAAAACAGATGGACAGACACACGGTCCTGTCCTATGGAGGAGACGGCACTAACAGTATGCTGTTACCATCATCATTATTCCTTTTCTGCTTCATCTGACTGGCTCTTTCGATGGCTGATTCTACATCGTAACAGAAACAAAATCAATAATTCAGAGCTGGAAAGCCAGAAAGCAACATGTACAGAGGTGACAAAGTACAATGTCCGTACTGTACTGGGGAGGTTACTAAACAATGGCCCATTCCACTTTCACTCTTCATGCAATCTCAATCCCTCGCGTAAACGCATTGTTTTTTCAAAACTGTGCAACAAAGTGTTTCGTTTGGAGAGTGTTGTTACCTTGGTTCAGTATTTCAGTTTTGCGTGTGGTGTAAAACATTTAACATGTAAAACTACATTTGACTGTGAACTGTATGCTCTTTGAGAATGTGCCAAGGATCCTTGATAACTGCTGTTCACAGTCACAAAGAGCCCCATGAATGATGAAATGCATGTGTAATGTCTAATCTGAAAATTGATGAACAACATTGAAGACTAGAGATATTCAAAATGTGTTGTGAATTGATAAGACTCTTTCCTCCATCCTCCAGAAGATTGAGATAAGATGACAGACGGCTACAATTAAAACAATTCTGTACTTTATTTAGACAATGGTTATAAAAAAAGAGATTCTTTTGAAAATGTACAAAAAGGCAGGCGCCTAATTCTACAGATGTAGGATCTTCATTTGAGCCAGTTTGCTACAGCAAGAAAATAATCCTGCAGCAACAGGAAACTGAAATTATGTGGATTATTATTCATGGACATTTTTGTAGGGGTTGATACATTTTTTTGTCAGGTAAAATCAAGTCAAACTTCTAAATGGCAATTACAAACTTTTAAAACCTCAAATAGACTACAAGTTAAACATTTCCTGCATTGCACGAAAGTTCTCCTGCAATAGGGTGATAAAATTAAGATATTACATCTGTACAAAATTAGCAATTCCCTTCGCTTGCCGTCTAAATACCTAAGGGTCATGACCTACTTACAGAAGTTGACTTTTTAACTACCACCTCACAAAAAATACTTTTCCCTCCACATATCCAGCATAGATCAAGAAATATTAAACCCAGCTCCTGTATAAAAGTGACCAATTACAACACAATGCCAAAAAACGGCACAAGATTTGAGGCATGAATATGTTCGCTCTACCTTTGATGCAAAATAACTTTTGATTTTGTTATTTGGAGAGTTGGGTGGAACAGAAGAAAAGGCACGACCAGGGGACTGGAGTAGGAGCAATGAACATTTCTCTAGAAGGCAAACATTTGGTCAGCTGTATGAGATTAGGTTATAGGTAGACTCATTAATATGACGTCATCATACACAGCGGGGGAGGGGGGACTTACAGACCTAAACAACATTCATGTCATGTTAATGATGAAAGAGTCAACGGTGGCAGTCTTGGCAGATTTTAATTCTGATGTTGACGTCTGTAAACTGGAATTCCCCCTACTTACTGGAGCCCTCTCTCCATCCCAGTCCAACCCAGTCAGCTGCCTGCTGCCTATTCAACCGGGAAGTGGACTACCAGGCATGACAGTCTATACATCCCGGGGTTGTTGCTCTACATGCACAATGTAGACAGAGGTTGAAGAGAAGGTGAAGTCTTGCCATGCTCTTGTCTTATCAGATGAGTTGTCAGAGCAGTTTCCAATGGAACCTTTCCCCCACCGTTTCCTCATTGCCTGCACGTGTCGTGGAAGGCCTCCAGGGTACGAAAGTCTCTCCAGGTCGGAGGAAGTCCCTCCTGTAGGAACTTTCCACAGCGCTGACACGGGGTCTGGAACAGCTTGATGTAGCTTCTTAGCCAGGTCTGCCGAGGAGAGCAGAAAAGGGACATTCAGGCAGGAGGACAGTGATATATTAGTCAGGAGGATTCACCAATAGACTGATTCTAGTAAAACATCACATTTTGAATCAAAACTCAATGATGGCCACTACAATGAGCATATGTGCTGACAATGATGAGAGAGACCCAATGTGGGGGCCTGCGGTTGATCAACCCAGGGAGGTGAAATGGGTTGATCCTGCTTGGGCCCTCCCCACCGCTGTCTCTCCCAGCCAGTCAGTGGGCTCCAGCCAGCCACACCTCCCTCTCAGTCACACACCTGGCAGAACACATTCACTGGCACCATCAATCTAGAGGATTAAAACCTCGCTCCAAGATTCATCACCAGCCAGGGTAATGTTCACCACTCTCACTGGGAAGCGTGAGAAAATACCCATTACAACAATCTCAGGTTAGCTCTGCAACCAGAAGGCTACATACAGTTATGTGTAAGGAGAGAGAAATGTCTCTGCAAGCCTATGGAATAGCAACTGAGAAAAAGGTGCAGAAAAGCCATATTTGTTTGACTGTTTTAGTAGCTATTTAAGACGTGACTTAGGCCAACTGTTCCTTTAAACAGGATTGATTGCAGACAAACAGTACCTTCAGAAAGTACTCACACCCCTTTACCTTTAGCTTAGAGAACAGGACCACCGAATGCTGAAACGCGTAAAAATCGTCTGTCTTCGGTTGAAACACTCACTACCGACTTCCAAACTGCCTCTGGAAGCAACAGCACAAGAACTCTGTCCATTTAGCTTCCTATCATGACCATCTACTTCTATGAATCTGTACATTTAGTTTCCTATCATGACCATCTATTTCTATGAATATGTACATTGAGTTTCCTATCATGACCATCTACTTCTATGAATCTGTACATTTAGCTTCCTATCATGACCATCTACTTCTATGAATCTGTACATTTAGCTTCCTATCATGACCATCTACTTCTATGAATCTGTACATTTAACTTCCTATCATGACCATCTATTTCTAAGACTCTATACATTTAGTTTCCTATCATGACCATCTATTCTTTTCTATATCAAACATTTTTTTACCCCTTTTTTCTCCCAATTTCGTGGTATCCAATTGATAGTTACAATCTTGTCCCATCGTTGCAACTCCCCTACGGACTCGGGAGAGGCGAAGGTCGAGAGCTGTGCATCCTCCGAAATACAACCCAACCAAGCCGCACTGCTTCTTGACACAACGCCCACTTAACCCGGAAGCCAGCAGCACCAATGTGTCGGAGGAATTACTGTACACCTGGCGACCGTGTCAGCCTGCATTACGTCCGGCCTACCACAGGAGTCCCTAGTGCGCGATGGTACAAGAACATCCCTGCCCGCCAAACCCTCCCCTAACCCGGACGACGCTGGGCCCATTGTGCGCAGTCCCATGGGTCTCCCGGTTGTGGCCGGCTGCGACAGAGCCTGGACTCTTGACCATCTTTTCTATCTGAATATTTACATCTATTGAGAAATAATCACATACTTAAATGTAATATTGTATTTCACTGTTCTTAGGTCCTACTCTAGCACATCAGAGGTATCCTGCAAGTGTTGAAGTGATCTGTTTTAAACAGATTTTTTTGTAAAGTTTGTGCTAGCAATGAGTAAGTGATTGCCAAATCACTACAAGACATACATGGAATCAATAAGTAAACAACTAAACCATATAAATACTATTTATAGTGCCTTGAAACGTCTCATTCATTCTAAGATTGTCTTAAGACGTATTGAGACAGTCTATAGATGCACCTTAAAGATGTCTTGACTTTTTAAGATGTCTTAAGATGTTTCAAAACATGGTGATGGCTGGGTACGTAGTGATCATGTCTTTCTGGACAGTGTCAAGCTGTAAATGAGGACAGGTCAGTAAAGGAGGCGCCCCGCTGTTGGCCCTGAAGCCGAGCCGTTGAGCTGTCTGTTTGAAACCCCTCCCTAAAGGACGGCGGTGCTACCTAGCCCCCACACCCTGGCCCGGGCTAGATCAAAATAGTATCTCATTGATTTTCAGCACCGGAGCTAATCAATCTCCCTCACTTCTGCACTAAGAGCATGGGTCTACAGAGTGGACAGTCGGGCTATTTAAAGACTAAAACATCAAAACACTAATATATAACCCCGCCCTGCACTCCGGGAAGCCAGGAGTAAGAACATCCGATGGTACCTGATACATCACACAATAACAAGTATTTTCTATGCTTCCTGAGGTACCTCCTCAATTGGACTCTATGTGGTGACTGGCTACTAGCGTCAGTGAGAAATGGAAGCTTTGTCCGACTCAACCAGTAGTTATTCAGTAATAGCCTGACAATTTTCAGCCCCCTCCTCCCCTTATCAAAAATTAGTCTCAGAGTTTTAAATCAAATGAGGTACTGTTACAGTACTGTGTGATAAGATGCCTGGACTGACTAACAATGCCAGTGCAATCCATCGGCTATGTGTACATGGTGAAGATATGGGACAAAAGACAGAGTGGATTATCAAGTAGAGGAGCTCAGACACAGGGTGGGAGAGGGTTATGTAGAGTTTGCTTTGTGAATGTGCTCACCATGAAGGACCGTACCACCACGTCGGGCATTTGTGGAAGTTGGTAGTGCAGCAGAGCAGTGGTGGCGTGATCCGTAACCTCAGAGAGAAAACGGGGCTTGTAAAAACACATGAACATTTGAGAACATTCCAATTTTCTCTGCTAAACCTGAAACAATAAAATCACATTAAGCCTGCCAGTTCATTTTCAATTCAATATGGTTTTATGAGCAAGCATTACATAACATAATCAATACAAGCGGTCTAGTAAAACAAGATGTTTTCAAAGACAGAGTACTTATTACTCACTTTTAAAATAACTAAAAGAGTTCTGGTAGACTACTGCATGGTTGTCATTGGAGCAATACTAATCATAGCGTATACTGTATCCATCTCTCCCTCCTACACATTCACTTGGCAGTGACTGGGTTTCTTATTATTCTTAATACTTTGATCAAAATCAAATATTCATCCCACATGCAATTATCTGTGGGCCATCTATTACGTAACTAAGTTCTTCTGTCGATGTAGCTAGTATTGTTTTATTCTGTGTCCAGTCAATATGTCCACTGCTATTACATTTTTACCATCTGGCAAAGCATGAGGGACACGGCTATTAGCAGCACATGGCAGGCATATAGTTCACTAAATGCACAGGGAAAACATATCAAAACAGAAGGGGGGGGGGGGGGGGGCTTTCTCCTCAAAGAAGATGTAAGGATATGACTGGGCGGTTAACAAAGAGGCTTTGGTGACAAGTCAGACCTTGGCAGTGCAGTGACAGATGGGAGGGGAAGCTGAGAGGTGCCATCCTCCCTCTCTCTCTCTCTCTCTCTCTCTCTCTCTCCTTCCTCACGGTCTGTTTGACTTAGCATTAGGATGAGATCAAGAAATAAAACATACTGTGCTTTGAACAGCCAGGGTGCACAAGTGACAATTCTCTATGAAAAACACAATTGGGGGCCCTCTTTCTACAAATGCTGGCTCCATCCCAGTCGTTGGTGTGTGTGGCTTTCTGGCTGCCCGTATGCTGCCATGGCGATGACTCCACCTGATGAGATTTGGTCAGGGAGGATGAGAGGGAAGTGAGGACGACTCATAACCCCCATATGCTCGCCAGAAATGAGTTTGAAATAAAATCCGACCGGAAACAGAGTACATTTTGGTTTGACAGGGCTTGACAAGTGGGAGAGAACACACAGCAACAGCTGGCCCAACGGGAGAGAGACAGAGGGTTCCACAATACGGAGAACTATATGACTACTCGTGAGTTCCTCAGGTTGTGCATTGTATCTCCATTTGGAGTAAACATAGAGATAGGGTCTCACCTTTTGAAATACCTGATAGTTTGACTTTGACCAGATATCCAGCTGAGGAGATAAAATGATATTATTCTCATATCTATGTAATCAATTGTACATTTTCAAATCCACACACATTATTTTCTTCAGTTGTATACAATACAAATCACAGTAAGTGTTCATTTTGAATATTTAGAACAATGAGATTGGAGTACACGTGTAGTCGTCATCAAGACTGACCTCACCCCTCAAACTCAACTATGGACTTCGAAGCCAGTTCCACTGCATTTTTTCAATGTTCTAATCAGGGACGGATTTAGACCTGGGACACCAGGTGTGTGCCATTCATTATCAGGTAGAACAGAAAAGTTGTAAACAATAACTTGGCCTACCTGGTTAAATAAAGGAGGGGGGAAATAAATGAATAAAACAGCAGGCTCCGGACTTCATTCGGTAAGAGTTAAATACCTCTGGACTACACCATCAACTTTCACTTAAGTCTATAATCTTTGTAATACCATTCATTAACATTGTATTGATAATTTGATCAGGTCTATATTTTAAGTTCAAATGACTCCTCTCTTCTTGCTCCCCTGGTGTCCTGTGACATGCATGGTCCTTCAGTGAACTGGGAGAGAAGGGCAGGAGATTGTGCGAAGGTCGTCCAAACAGTTTCAAAGGCGATAACAAATCAAAACACTACCCTGAAACTAATATCAAACAGGCCTGGTGTCAGCATTTATTAGAGAAATCGGATTCAATCCCCCTCTGTCCCTTTACCCACTACCGACACACAGAGACCCTTTGAAGGGAAAATAATACAGGATCACAAATTACCCAAGAGATGCCTTCGATAGTCTTTGAAGCCCTCCTTTGATAGTGCAGTTTTCCTTCTCCTTTTCCCCCTCTCTCTGTATGCTAGAAGGTTCAGCTTGCTGCTCCTGCTGCTTCTTACCGTATGATAATTAGTGGAGAAAATGGCAGAAATAGGGATGTTGGCGCCTGAGGGGCGGGGGTGCGAGACATCCTAAACAAAACCCTAGTTGCTGTTGTGTCTGTCTAACTCATCCTAGGTGGAGCTTTGGGAATGTCTGGACTTCAAAACATTTTCCATGGAGCACATTATCTCTATAAAGTACCCTGGGTAGTTGTGGCAGTTACATATACACTACCGTTCAAAAGTTTGGGGTCACTTAGAAATGTCCTTGTTTTTTGCGATTATGTTACCACAGCTGAAAACTGTTGTTCTGATTAAAGAATCAATAAAACTGGCCTTCTTTAGACTAGTTGTGTATCTGGAGCATCAGCATTTGTGGGTTCGATTACAGGTTCAAATTTTTTTCATTCATTTTTTCCCCCCACCTTTATTTAACCAGGTAGGCAAGTTGAGAACAAGTTCTCATTTACAATTGCGACCTGGCCAAGATAAAGCAAAGAAGTTCGACACAGACAACAACACAGAGTTACACATGGAGTAAAACAAACATACAGTAGAAAAATAAGTCTATATACAATGTGAGCAAATGAGGTGAGATGAGGTAAAGGCAAAAAAAAGGCCATGGTGGCGAAGTAAATACAATATAGCAAGTAAAACACTGGAATGGTAGATTTGCAGGGGAAGAATGTGCAAAGTAGAGATATAAATAATGGGGTGCAAAGCAGCTAAATAAATAAATAAATAAATACAGTAGGGGGAGAGGTAGTTGTTTAGGCTAAATTATAGAAGCATCCCAGAGTCACCTCTTCACTGTTGACGTTGAGACTGGTGTTGTGCGGGTACTATTTAATGAAGCTGCCAGTTGAGGACTTGCGAGGCGTCTGTTTCTCAAACTAGACACTGTAACGTACTTGTCCTCTTGCTCAGTTGTGAAACGGGGCCTCCCACTCCTCTTTCTATTGTGGTTAGAGACAGTTTGCGCTGTTCTGTGAAGGGAGTAGCACACAGTGTTATACCAGATCTTCAGTTTCTTGGCAATTTCTCGCATGGAATTGCCTTCATTTCTCAGAACAAGAATAGTCTGACGAGTTTCAGAAGAAAAGCGCTTTGTTTCTGGCCATTTTGAGCCTGTAATCGAACCCACAAATGCTGATGCTCCAGATACTCAACTAGTCTAAAGAAAGCCAGTTTTATTGCTTCTTTAAATCAGGACAACAGCTTTCAGCTGTGCTAACATAATTGCAAAAGGGTTTTCTAATGATCAATTAGCCTTTTAAAATTATAAACTTGGATTAGCTAACACAACTTGCCATTGGAACACAGGAATGATGGTTGCTGATTATGGGCCTGTGTACGCCTATGTAGATATTCCATAAATAATCTGCTGTTTCCGGCTACAATAGTAATTTACAACATTAACAATGTCTACACTGTATTTCCGATCAATTTAGTGTTATTTTAATGGACAAAAAAATTAGCTTTTCTTTCAAAAACAAGAACATTTCTAAGTGACCCTAAACTTTTGAACGGTAGTGTATGTGAGAGCTCGATTTGAAACACTAAATGCACGCACGCACACACACACACACAGTTGAGTACATCAGACAGCATTGTTCTGGCAGGAGGTTCAGAAGTCTACCATTCATTGGCATAATTAATGGTGATCAAGGTTCTCTGTGGCTTTGATGGCCTCCTAATATTGATGTCAGTTCAAAGAGTCCTTACTCTCTGGCTGAGTGAGGGCGAAACACCAACACAGAGCCACATTCAAAATTAATTAGGGATTAATGTTGAATCTGATAGAGTGGAAATCGTAGAGGAAAGCCAATGTCACCTATCCTTTACAAGTTTTTCATGTGAGTGTGCAAGAGAGGAAGTGGTCACCTAAATTATTCAGCCGCGCCAACAGAAAACTGACAATGAGGAATGGAGGTCCAGACCCTGGATTGTATCATCTTACGTTAGCAGCTGGAGACCATCAGCCCCACTGCATAAAAGGCTATATGAGGTCACTTGAATACATAGCCCAGAGGGATCCTTCATTGTAGCCAGGACAGTCTCAAGAAGACTGAAGTAGAGGTCTTCACAGGTCCAATAGACCAGAAACTCTGAGATCTGACCCAGGACCCGGGTGGTTCCTAAATTCAGACTTCTGTCTCGGATCTGGGTCGAGTCGAATACACTACATGACCAAAAGTTTGTGGATCTCGACAAAGGTACTTCTGTATGGACCTCGCTTTGTGCACGGGGACATTGTCATGCTGAAACAGGAAAGGGCCTTCCCCAAACTGTTGCCACAAAGTTGGAAGCACAGAATTGTCTAGAATGTCATTGTATGCTGTAGCGTTAAGATTTCCCTTCACTGGGACTAAGGGACCTAGCCTGAACCATGAAAAACAGCCCCAACACAATTTTTCTTCCTCCACCAAACTTTACAGTTCGGGGAGGTAGCGTTCTCCTGGCATCTGCCAAACCCTGACCCGTCCGTCAGACAGCCAGATGGCGAAGCACGAATCATCACTCCAGAGAAAGCATTTTCACTGCTATAGAGTCCAACGGCGGTGAGCTTTACACCACTCCAGCCAACGCTTTTTCATTGCGCATTGTGATCTTAGGCGTGTTGGCAGCTGCTTGGCCATGGAAAACCATTTCATTAAGCTCCCGATGAACAGTTCTTGTGCTGACGTTGCTTACAGAGGCAGTTTGGAACTCGGTAGTGAGTGTTGCAACCGAGGACAGACAATTTTTATGCGCTACGCGCTTCAGTGGTCCCGTTCTGTGAGCTTGTGTGGCCCACCACTTCGCAGCTAAGACGTTTTTGCTCCTAGATGTTTCCACTTCACAATAACAGCACTTACAGTCGACCAGAGCAATTCTAGCAGGGCAGAAATTTGACAAACTGACTTGTTGGAAAGGTGGCATCCTATGAGGTGCCACATTGAAAGTCACTGAGCTCTTCATTTAGGCCATTCTACTGCCAATGTTTGTCCATGGAGATTGCATGGCTGTGTGCTCAATTTTATACACCTGTCAGCAACGGGGTTGACTGAAATAGCCGAATGCACTAATTTGAAGGTGGGCCCACATACTTTTGTATATATAGTGTATATTGGCTACAGGTCTCAGGTATGTGCAATTAAAATTGATTTACCGACTGGACCCGTCCTCTTAATTTAATGTGTGAGGTGATGACAATTGTGTGAACTTGTTATCTGTGTCAGCCAATAGCAACTCAATAAAACGTATAGCTTATGTCCAGCTGAACCTGGTTCAGGCCACTCGCCTCACACGTGTCTGCGGCTGTTGATTGCAAAGATGGAGGACATTTTTAATGAAGTTCAACGAAAGCTAGAGGAGAAAGAGTATAGTGAAAAGAAGCCGACAAGGGGAATCTCTGTGAGTGAACAAAGACGAGAATGAGGTTGGCGTGGCCAAATGGACTGTATGCAACTCGCTATTCAGGTTTGATGCAATTTTCTAACTTTGATTTATTTATTATAATTTGGTTTCTCATCATCATTATTATTGGCCTATTTAAGAGCCAGTTCTTTAAATATGCTCAAAGTGTTTTTGTTGGCAAAATTAAGTTCGAACTGTCTTTTTAATTTAATTTCAGATTAAAAGTAAGCCTGTTGTAAAATAAATAACTTTAGCCTATTGCAGTCATTTGTTGGGTAGGCCATCACAGAAGGTGGCACAGTTATGTCAAAACATTGGTAAATACCCAATAAATTATTGGGAGTTAATATATGGAGAGTGCAACTCTATTTTGATAGTTTAGTTTATTTTCCGTTAGTCAGCACCGCCACACAAACTCATTTTTTGGGGTGTGCGCCAGCTCATGTTTTTTAGGCCTGCGGTAGAAACACACCTTTGTTGGTAATTGCTGCAATATAGGCCTGCGGTAGAAACACACCTTTGTTGGTAATTGCTGCAATATAGGCCTGCGGTAGAAACACACCTTTGTTGGTAATTGCTGCAATATAGGCCTGCGGTAGAAACACACCTTTGTTGGTAATTGCTGCAATATAGGCCTGCGGTAGAAACACACCTTTGTTGGTAATTGCTGCGATATAGGCCTGCAGTAGAAACACAACCTTTGTTGGTAATTGCTGCAATATAGGCCTAAGCCTGTTAACAGTTCCAACTCTAATGTTGTGTTGCCGGTAGGCTCCTCGCACTCAAACCATGAAAAGGAGGGGCGAGATGCAAAACTGTATTTAATGACGCAATAACCTGTTTGTATTTTCCGTATTAACAAAGATACCTTACTTTTGATATTACCCAATATTACCCTAATAAAGTTAAGGATCCATCGTCAAGGTGTGGTATGGCTATATATTTATTTAACCTTTATTTAACTAGGCAAGTCAGTTAAGAACAAATTCCTATTTACAATGACGGCCTACTGGGGAACAGTGGGTTAACTGCCTTGTTCAGGGGCATAACAGATTTCTACCTTGTCAGCTCAGTGATTCAGTCCATTTTGATGAATATCATACAGTGGACTCCTAGGCCTATATGTATGCAATGTCTTGATGCATTTAGCGCAAACATTTCTGACAGCTGAACCGGGAGGTGGTCAATTATTGTTTTAAGAAAGTAAACCCCATAAAACAATGGGCTATAAAGTTTTGAATATCCTACACATTTAAACACAATAAATAGTTTTTTAAATAATTTGTTATAGTTTACATACATGTAGGTTGGAGTCTTTAAAACTAGTTTTTCAACCACTCCACAAATTTATCGTTAACGAACTATAGTTTTGGCAAGTAGGTTAGGACATCTACTTTGTGCATGACAAGTCATTTTTCCAACAATTGTTTACAGATTATTTCACTTATAATTCACTGTATCACAATTCCAGTGGGTCAGACGTTTACATACACTAAGTAGACTGTGCCTTTAAACAGCTTGGAAAATTCCATAAAATGATGTGATGGCTTTAGAAGCTTCTGATAGGCTAATTGACATCATTTGAGTCAATTGGAGGTGCACCTGTGGATGTATTTCAAGGCCTACCTTCAAACTCAGTGCCTCTTTGCTTGACATCATGGGAAAATCAAAAGAAATCAGCCAAGACCTCAGAAAAAAATTGTAGACCTCCACAAGTCTGGTTCATCCTTGGGAGCAATTTCCAAACGCCTGAAGGTACCACATTCAAAACTGAGTTTAAATGTATTTGGCTAAGGTGTATGTAAACTTCCGACTTCCAACTGTAAATCATTTGGCCAATATCACTTGTTTATTGATGGCGCTAGCAGGTTTCTCTCTCTCTCTTTTTCTACTCTCGGAAGTAAATGGGTCTCTCTGATCCGAACCGGCACAGGTCTGTTGGGGTCTGTTTTTCCACAGGCCTTTTTGGAACGGGTCTAACTGTCCTCGGGTCCATTCGGAATGGGTCTCTTAAAAAAATGAATTTATGCTTTTATTTTATTTTTTACATTTGAGTTATTTAGCATACACTCTTATTCAGAGTGACTTAAAGGAGCAATTAGGGTTTAGTGCCCATGCTCAAGGGCACATCGACATGTTTTTTACCTAGTTGGCTCCGGGATGCATATTGGGTCATGTGGGAAAGCCACGGATCCATTTCGGAATGGATCAACATTTTTGGGACCCGTGAAGACCTCTAGACTGAAGTCTCCTGGGATGTGTACAGATAATATGCCTAGTATGACGTCTCTTGACCTGAGTGTAAAAGTAATACCTTATGTAAAGTAACACCTTATGTAAAGTAACACCTTATGTAAAGTAATACCTTATGTAAAGTAATACCTTATGTAAAGTAATACCTTATGTAAAGTAATACCTTATGTAAAGTAACACCTTATGTAAAGTAACACCTTATGTAAAGTAATACCTTATGTAAAGTAATACCTTATGTAAAGTAATACCTTATGTAAAGTAACACCTTATGTAAAGTAATACCTTATGTAAAGTAATACCTTATGTAAAGTAATACCTTATGTGAAGTAATACCGTATGCATATTTTTTCAATGGAGAGAGGGTCGCACCTCACCATCTCATGCAGTACTACCCAATCCAGCTGTTTGGGCACTTTTAACCCTGAACACAATACCTTGCCATCCTCGGAATACACATTCTCGCTGAATCCTCTCACGATGGTCCGGTCTATGAACAGGCTTCTCATCACCACAATGGCTTTCAGCACCTTCCCCAACGTCACCTAAAGGAAGAGACAGCAGAGATGAAAAGACAACGACAAATGAAGCCTTGTTCAAACCTCTCCTAACCAACTGCCATGTCAAAGAAATGTTCTTAGACTTCTCTACCCTTCACTCTCCCCTTGAGGCGAAGGTTAACCTACAGTGCTCTCCACTGGATGGCCCAATAGGCTTATTGTACTTTCCAGTGAATTAACCTTGGAAAAGAGCAGACACCTCTTTTCATCTGACACACGCTTGACATACATAATTACTGAGTTGCAAAGTGTGCCCTGTTAGATATTGACCTTGATCTTTCAAGGCTGAGTAAAGCTTACAAAGGGCTTTGACTATCTCTGTGTAAGAGCAGGGGCTAAGAAAGAAACAGCAGAAATTGACCTCTTTAGGTACCAGAGAGGGAGGGAGGGAGAGAGAGGGAAAGATGGAGAAAAAGGGAGAGAAAGAAAGAGAGAGAGAGAGAGAGAGAAAGAGAGAGAGAGAGAAAGAGAGAGAGAGGAGAGAGATATAGACATTTACATTTAAGTCATTTAGCAGACGCTCTTATCCAGAGCGACTTACAAATTGGAAAGTTCATACATATTCATCCTAGGGGATAGGGGGAGAGAAGGGGTTAGAGGGGGAGAATGATAAGAGAAAAAACCCTTGCTTTATTTGTCAAAGCTGTTCCAACAGCAGCAGCGTCCCTAGAACAAAAGAGCGGTGCTTATCGCCTGCTCTACCCAGTCGGAATTATTCATCCAAGTCAGCGCTCCGGCTCAGTTGGCGAACGGGAGGGAAGACGGTCCCAGACTGACAGGGAGAGCACAGTATTTGGGAGGGCTTTCATGACTCCACTCAAACATGAGAAAGAGGGGGTGACTGAGAAAACCTTTCATTTAAACAAGCCAGTTGGATTCAATGGCAGACTTAGCAGAACAACTTTGCATGAACGGAGCAACAACACCTTCGAGAGAAAAGAAAGAAGATGTTTCAAAAGAGGTTGCATGTTACAAAATATACTAAGTAGGCCTACACATTTTGAAATAGATTTTTCAATAAATTAAAGACCTAAATAATCAGAGGCAGTCTTTTTTACGAATGTTACCAGCCATTTACCTCGACATTAGGCTATATCTACAAAAAAACTATTTTCATGAATATAGTATAGCGTTCACAACTAAATTGTCTTCATCAGGCTTCCCCAAGCTGAGAACATTGTGTTGACATTGTTTTGGAGTCTGTGAAAGCCTTATGGTAGGCTTACATGGTAACATGTTCATTACACAATAATAAGCTAACCAATTAAATCATTAAACCGTTTCATGGGTACAATTTAGTACCAGTTACAGTAGTTACCAATTGTGTTGAATTCTAACATATCCATTTGTTGCCAGATCATTTCCTGTTAATATCATACAAACATTGTGGAAGCAGTACCGTAAAATGAAGTGCCCCCAAGACATCTGCAATAGTCATTTCAGATGACTCATTAAATCGTTTCTTATTAAATAATTGACCAGTTGGATGTTTTTCTAGCTCTAAATACAATGGAAACTGATCAGAGTTTCAGTTCATAGTGGATTTGTAAGCTCTAAGCTATGAGAGAAAATGTTCATCTTACTGTGGTCGGTATTTGAATTTGTGCAGTGAGGAAAACCCCCCCAGCATTGTCGAACACTTCAAAAGCATTTGACTTGATGGATTGTTCTGCACACCAAAACAAAAAACAAAAAGGACACTTTTTAAGTCCGGTGACAGAAAATCTAACAACCCTCCATGCATAAATGAATAAATCCATTAATGGGGAAAATATCACCATTGAAAATAATTTGTTTCTCCACAGAAGACGGCCTGTTAGATGGCCTAAGAGGCTTCTGTAAAAGGCTTGTCACTTCCACAGCTCTTGTAAGCCAGCTAATTGGAGAGGTGATCAGCAAACAAATTTAAAGGAGCGCCTGAACCCATCGAGTGAGAAACGTACTCCTGTTAAGTGTTATCACAGACTAGTAAAAGACAGTGATGGTTCCAAAACAGTTCAAGGCTAACTAGGTAAATGCAGTATTTATGCAGTATGATGAGAGGAGGAAAGTCTTGCTGCATGGCCAGTCAATGTAGGATAAACTGTGGATCAACCCAGAACCACTACTGAGAGAAGTACACACACGTCTCTCAAAAAGTCCTTCAGAGAGATGACACACCAAAATACATTTTGAAACAATTGAATACTGCAGACCTGGAAGGCCCCTTTAAGTTCAACGTAGGAGCGTGGACTAGAAAATCCTCTGACGTGATCAAACATGTCTAGAAAACGCAGGAGCATCCATTCATATTTCATGAGGGTTCCTCAGCAACACACATTTTCCAGTCTTTAGCGGTTGGGCTATGTCAGGGCGGCTCTAAGGCTGTCAAACCTCTCCGGCGGCCTGCTCGCTACTTGCCAAGACAGGTGCTCAAAGGGAGAATACATTACTGACGACAGGCCTTTTATAAAGGCAGGGCCCTGGCTCTCTGCTCTGCTTTACCCTGGCCAGGCCCAGGACATGAGGCTCAAGTACACATTGACTGAATGACTGAGTACTGACTTCTCCCATGTCTGAGAAACAGTCACCAAGCTCACTTCAGCAAATCCAAATAAATCCTAAATTTTAAGAGCCTTTTCTGTAGTTTTAGTAGCCTTTTCAGTATTTATAAATTATTCTGCAAGAAAGTTTGTAATTGACAACAAATCAATCATCATCATTACATGGACGGTTCACACCGAATCAAAGTTGTCAGAAGTTTATGTACCTCACGAGTCAATATGGAGTCTAGAAAAACATTTATTTGTAAACAGCTAAAATTACAGTTGACTAGAGGATGAAGAACCTGGCATGTTTCTACGCCTGCATTGCTTGCTGTTTGGGGTTTTAGGATGGGTTTCTGTACAGCACTTTGAGATATCAGCTGATGTAAAAAGGGCTTTATAAATAAATTTGATATACAGTACATTCAAAGTATTCAGACTCCTTCCCCTTTTCCACATTTTGTTATGTTACAACCTTATTCTAAAATGGATTAAATAACTCCCCCCCCCTCATCTATCTACACACAATAACCCATAATGACAAAGCAAAAACTGGTTTTTAGACATTTTTGCTAATATATTTAAAATAAATAACAGAAATATCTTATTTACATACAGTACCAGTCAAAAGTTTGTATTCCTACTCATTCCAGGTTTTTTCTTATTTTAATCTACAATAGTGAAGACATCAAAACTATGAAATAACACATACGGAATCATGTAGTAAACAGAAAATAGTGTTAAACAATTTCAAGGACTATAAAACTTTCTTCAAGTGCAGACGCAAAAACCATCAAGCGCTATGGTGAAAATGGCTCTCATGAGGACCGCCACAGGAAAGGAAGACCCAGAGTTACCTCTGCTGCAGAGAATAAGTTCATTAGAGTTAACTGCATTTCAGATTGCAGCCCAAATAAAATGTTTCACAGAGTTCAAGTAACAGACACATCAACATATCAGAGGAGACCTTCATGGTCTGTTAGCTGCAAAGAAACCACTACTAAAGGACACCAATAATAAGAAGAGACTTGCTTGGGCCAAGAAGCACAAGCAATGGATATTAGAACGGTGGAAATCTGTCCATTGTTCTGATGAGTCCAAATTTGAGATTTTTGGTTCCAACAGCCATGTCTTTGTGAGACGCAGAGCAGGTAAACTGATTATTTCCGCATTCGTGGTTCCCACCGTGAAGCATGGAGGAGGTGGTGTGATGGTGTGGGGGTGCATTGCTGGTGACACTGTCAGTGATTTATTTAGAATTTAAGGCACACTTAACCAGCATTGCTACCACAGTATTCCGCAGCGATACGCCATCCCGTCTAGTTTTCGCTTAGTGGGACTATCATTTGTTTTTCAACAGGATAATGACCCAACACACCTCCAGGTGTGTAGGGGCGATATGACCAAGAAGGAGAGTGATGGAGTGCTGCATCAGATGACCTGGCCTCCACAATCACCCAACCTCAACCTAATTGAGATGGTTTGGGATAAGTTGGATCGCAGAGTGAAGGACAAGCAGCCAACAAGTGCTCAGCATATGTGGGAAATCCTTCAAGACTGTTGGAAAAGCATTCTAGGCGAAGCTGGTTGAGAGAATACGTGTGCAAAGAATGCATGTGCAAAGCAAGAGCGCGCAAAGCTGTCATCAAGGCAGAGAGTGACTACTTTGAAGAATATCAAATATAAAATATTGGTTACTAGATGATTCCATATGTTATTTCATAGTTTTGATGTCTTCACTATTATTCTACAATGTAGAAAATAGTACAAATAAAGAAAAAACTCTTGAATGAGTAGGTGTGTCAAAACTATTGACTGGTACTGGATATAAGGTCCCACAGTTGATGCATGGCAGAGCAAAAACCAAGCCATGAGGTCGAAGGAATTGTCTCAGTAAAAGGCACATGACAGCCCACTTGGAGTTTGCCAACAGGCACCTCAAGGACTATCAGACCATGAGAAACAAGATACTCTGGTCTGATGAAACCAAGATTGAATGTGGCCTGAATGGCCTGAATGTCAAGCGTCACGTCACGTCTGGAGGAAACCTGGCACCATCACTACGGTGAAGCATGATCTCCAATCCAAAATCAAATCTAGAATCAGCTTTCTATTTCGCAACAAAGCCTCCTTCACTCACGCCGCCAAACTTACCCTAGTAAAACTGACTATCCTACCGTTCCTCGACTTCGGTGATGTCATCTACAAAATAGCTTCCAATACTCTACTCAGCAAATTGGATGCAGTCTATCACAGTGCCATCCGTTTTGTTACCAAAGCGCCTTATACCACCCACCACTGCGACTTGTATGCTCTAGTCGGCTGGCCCTCGCTACATATTCGTCGCCAGACCCACTGGCTCCAGGTCATCTATAAGTCTATGCTAGGTAAAGCTCCACCTTATCTCAGCTCACTGGTCACGATACCAACACCCACCCGTAGCACGCGCTCCAGCAGGTATATCTCACGGGTCATCCCCAAAGCCAACACCTCCTTTGGCCGCCTTTCCTTCCAGTTCTCTGCTGCCAGTGACTGGAACGAATTGCAAAAATTGCTGAAGCTGGAGACTTACATTCCCTCACTAACTTTAAACATCAGCTATCTGAGCAGCTAACCGATCGCTGCATCTGTACATAGTCCATCTGTAAATAGCCCACCCAATCTACCTACCTCATCCCCATATTGTTTTAATTTACTTTGCTGCTCTTTTGCACACCAGTATCACTACTTACACACCATCATCTGCTCATCATCATCTGCTCATCTATCACTCCAGCGTTAATCTGCTAAATTGTAATTACTTTGCTACTATGGCCTATTTATTGCCTAACCTCCTCATGCAATTTGCACACACTGTATACAGACTTTCCTTTTCTTTCTATTGTATTATTGACTGTATGCTTGTTTATTCCATGTGTAACTCTGTGTTGTTGTTTGTGTCGCACTGCTTTGCTTTATCTTGGCCAGGTCGCAGTTGTAAATGAGAACTTGTTCTCAACTGGCCTACCTGGTTAAATAAAGATGAAATAAAAATAAAATAATAATAAAATGATGGCGGCAGCATCATGCTGTGGGAATGTTTTTCAGAGGCAGGGACTGGGAGACTAGTCAGGATCACGGGAAAGCTGAACAGAGCTAAGTACAGTGAGATCCTTGATGAAAACCTGCTCCAGAGCGCTCAGGACCTCGGAGTGTGGCAAAGGTTCACCTTCCAACAGGAGAACGACCCTAAGCACACAGCCAAGACAACGCAGGAGTGGCTTCGGGACAAGTCTCTGAATGTCCTTGAGTGGCCCAGCCAGTGCCCTGACTTGTGTTTGTGAATCACCTTTAACATAGTGCCTTGTTCTAGTCCTTGATGCCTTCTCTCTGTGGAGGTCCAAACAGAGTGTGTGTGTGGAGCTCCAAAGTACTACATAACCTATACGAACGAGGCGCTAAAATACAAACATCAACTAATGGCTCTGTCTATCCAATGAAAATGGGACAGACGAAAGCCTAGCAGTGCACTCACACACAGACGCACAGGTGCACGTACGCTTACATGAGGAATTGATCTGGGTCTCCTTCCTGAACAAATGTTGACAGATTATGTTGAACATATTCCCAACCACAATAAACAAAAGCATAGAGTCTAAGACTTCTCCCTACACTCAGGTACTCTCTACTTAATATTTTCTGAATGTTTCAAACGCGTTTGAAATGACTGACACACTACTATTACATATTTTACAAATGAGACTAGCTGACTCCCTACCGAGGCAGCTACACTTCATACGTTTACAAAGTGCTCTCCTGATGCCCAGACTAAAAGTATGACTCAGTGGGCAGAACAGAGCTCCACTTTGGACCCCGATGAGCTGGCCTACTGTGGTTAATTAGGAAAAGGAAAAGTACATTTCTGTCCGTGGCTGCAGCATAGGCTCACAGATGGTGGGCCGTTTTATTTAGCGAGAGAGTGGGCAGCAGATCGCATACTGTAGAGAGCAGAGCACACAACAAATTGGAGACACGATTAAAAAAAAGTAACAGTTTCCAAGCAACAAGTGGGTCTGGATGTGACTGACATCCTCCATGGTCCTGAGAGGAAAAAAAGAAAGCTGACAAGTTGAGATGGAGAACAGAAAAAGATAGTGAGAGAAAGAGGGAAGTCACATCCTATAGCCTATTCACAGCAAACATGCCAAAGACACGTAGAGGTTCATAATTTAACATCCCAAACTATTAGCCCACTGATATGTCACCATAAGGAATGACGTCAAGTTTTTTGAGTTTGTGTGGCTCTGGGCAACAAATGGTAGAAAAAACAACAATAACCTTTCCTCTTGACAGTTAATCATTTGGTCTGAAGAAAAAGTCAATTAAATCCAACAATGCTGCTGTGTGACACAAGGGGGAGTGAATTGTTGACAGTGAATCTGTTTCTTCTTTGAACTGGTAAAAAAAAACTGTGTGAGAGGGATCACTGATTTATTTCATCACCAAAACAGGACTTATTTGCCCACCTGGCTGCCAGTCAGTCTGCTACCTGATCCTGCTTGTTGAGGGTTTGCTGAGGCTGGCTATATCTTTTGATGACGACCATGTTTGTTGGTCTCCCTGTCCTGACCTCAGCGCTTGGAGGGTCTCTCCCCCTCAGAATTAAGCCAGTCAGAGGATATCAGGTCAATATTCCACACATGGAGCGCTGCCTGCCCGCCCCGCTCCCCTTCGCCCAGGTGTTCAGTTCCGCTCCTGGTGTAGCGACCTTGATGTGGGATTTTTTCATTTTTTAAATTTAGATCGATACCCCAACAAGGTCACTTTAAAATTAAATGAATGAGCCCCATGTACAGCACGCCCCTGCTCCTCTCAAATGTTTCAAAAGAGGCAACAACAAACAACTAGGGTCATCAAACATAACTATCAAGACGCAGTATTCACACCCCTGAGTCAATACAGGTTAGAATCACCTTTGGTAGCGATTACAGCTGTGAATCTTTCTGGGTAAGTCTAAAGAGATTTTGACCTCGATTGTTGGTCATTACTAGACTTTTTCAAATCTTGCCAGAGATTTTCAAGACGATTTAAGTCAAAACTTTAACTAGGCCACTCAGGACCATTCAATGGCATCTTGGTAAGCAGCTCCAGCATATATTTGGCCTTGTGTTTTACATGATTGTCCTGCTGAAAGGTGAATTTGTCTTCCAGTGTCTGTTGGAAAGCAGACTGAATCAGGTTTCCCTTTAAGATTGTGCATGTGCTTAGCTCTATTCCGTTTCTTTTTATCCTAAAAAACTCCCTAGTCCTTGCCGATGACAAGCATACCCATAACATGCTGCAGCCACCACCATGCTTGAAAATATGAAGTGGTACTCAGTGATGTGTTGTGTTAGTTTTGCCCAAATCATAATGATTTGTATTCAAAGTAGCCACATTTTTTGCAGTTTTACTTTAGTGTCTTATTTCAAACAATATGCATGTTTTGGAACATCATTCAAAAAGTACTCACACCCAAAAGCATGAAAAGGAATAACCCAAGGAGGTCGCAATGGGAAAAAATAATATAATTAATTGAATCCATGCTTGAAATATTAAAAAGTGAAAGTGCAAGGTGCTAAACAAAATGAAAAAGGAACAGAGCATACGTTTTGTCCTTATGCATATGACAGTGCTGTACAAAGAAATGTTTCGCCTACTTGAGTATTTCACATCTATAGCTTCTGATATTATATAGCCCAGACTGTTGTCTCGTTCCAATTATATGTGACATTTGAATTGTCAATTTTTGATACTCTTCTATGTATTCCTTGTTAATATGCATTGACTTCCGATTCGCCAGTCTCTAATCAACTATCTGCCTGCACCTGTTACGCACAGCAGGTGTGTCTTCTTAAGTAGTTGTCTTCTTAATTTGTTTCTACAGCACTGATGAAGGCATAAGGCCGAAACGTATGCTCTGTTCCCTTTTCATTTTATTTAGCACCTTGCACTTTCACTTTTTGTATTCTTTCGAGCATGGATTCAATTAATTACATTATTTTTTACATCATCTCGTTATTCCTTTTCATGCTTTTGAGTGCGAGTACTTTTTGAACTCTACAAATATTTTCTCCTCCACGCACCGTCCGCCTTTCATTCTAACTAAGTGCAAACCCTCATACTGGCTATCTAAATACTATTATAGTCCATGCAACTTATGGGACTTGTTAAGCACATTTTTACTCCTGAAGTTATTTAGGCTTGTCATAACAAAGGGGTTGAATACTTATTGACTCAAGACATTTCAGCTTTTAATTGTTTATTAATTTGTAAAGATAAACATGAGTCCACTTTGACACTATGGGGTACTGTGTGTTAGGGCTGACCACATTTAGTCAACTGGTCGATCGTTTTGTTGATGGTCGACCAACAGCCTGAGGTTTTTTTAGTCGAGAAGTGGCAAATTTATTTAAAGGATTTCACGCCTGTCAGTGGACTAATCCATGGGGAGGGCACACCAGTATCACCAGTAGTACATTTACCGTTAATTCCCATCATTTCTAATCTACAATGTTTGTTTGGTTAAGGTAATTATGTTAATGCATTCTTTATATTAATGTTACAGTTTTAAAGTTATCATTGTAGTAGTAGACACGTTTGCAGAGCGCACAACCTAGACTACACTTGTCAGAAAAAAAGTGTAATTTTTTCCCTATTCCATTTACGAGTTGTCAATTTATTAATTGTCTTCTGTTCGGAACGCTCCTGTCAATCTTGAGTAAGGACACACACTTTAGTATGCATATAGAAGTAGTACTAGTCTACCTGGCCTGCGTGCAAATGTAGCCCTATAAAAATGTGCCCATTTGGGTATCTGATACTATTTCTGATTGTCTTATTAACTCACCATCATTGTGGAGCTTCTCAAAGTAATTTTTTCTTGACCTCAAACAGCAAGTTAACAAAGTCTGTTTTTACATCCATTGAGAACGACAATAGTTCCTCAATGTAATCTTTCCAGCTCTCTCGCTTTCGATTAACACAGCATGAAAGGGGAAAAAATGTCATGCTCTGATCTGGTGGAAACTTCATAGAATAGGCCTACCTTCTTATCCCTTGCGTAAACAGCCTACAGCAGTGTCTTTCTGTCTGGAGCTCAATGGCACAGGAAACTCTGAGGGCCCAGAATATTTTATACAACGTTGCAAGTTTGCACAAGCTTCGCGCCAGACCAAGTTAATACAATGTTTCAAGTTCCTTGCAGATTGGCCACGCGTAGCCAATGTGATGATAAGGATATTTTATACTTGCGGGCTGTAATGTTTTTATTTGTTGGCTTTATGTAGGCTATTGTTAAATATTGGCAATGGCAACAGAAGTTACTTTTAGATTTGTATCATTTCCATCACGAAAAAAGACTGCAGTCAGAGTGCAGTATAATTGCAGTATAACTACAGTTAGAGTGCAGCATAACTGCAGTATGCTGCAAATACTGCGTCTAAAATAACTGGCATGCAGGTCAGTAGAAATGGTACGATAACTTGGCACACCAAATGGAAACCATTGCCAACTGATGGTGTAGCCCATTACCCGCACCTTCTGGAGCTTAACGGCAGAATCTGTGAATTAATTTTTCCTCGCAGTGCTTAAAGCATCAAACAAGCTCAGTAGCCTACATGTAGTTGACTGTATTGTAAAATGTCAACCAATCGATTGGGCGAAGGAACAGACGACTCTGTCGACGAACATTTGTTGCTGTTGTCGGGGACAGCCCTATTGTGTGTAGACTAGTGTCAGAAAATCTACATTTAATCAATTTGTAATTGAGGCTGTAACACAACAAAATGTGGAAAAGGTACTTTCTGAAGGTACTGTAACTAAGATGTTCGGTGTAATATTACTCAAGTGAAAAAATGTCCATGAAAACGAGTCGTCTATCGTTGAATGACAACACTATTGTAGAATCCCTACTGTTGACCAATTACTGACGAAGGGGCGTAATCTTGCCTCGAGAAAATATGTAATGTACACGACCAGCCCAAAAATTGCCCAAGACCAAACCGAGCAAAAATGTCACAAAATGTCATAATATATGCATGAACTGTTCCGAACAGTTTCGGATGGGAAGCCTGTGGACGCCTTTAGCCTTCGCCTGCCACTGGAGGGGATTACACGAGCTGAGCCTTTCCTCTGACCTCAATCAACCGCCCCAATTAACGCTGCATTCCCTCTCGCTGCTGACGCCATTTACAAACACAGAACGTGAGAATGAGAAAGAGAGAGCGAGAGACAGGGAGAGAGAGAGGGTGGATGAATGAGCGAGAGAGAGAGAAAAGGGGGTGAGAGAGAAAGAGAAAATGGGGGCGAGAGAGAGTGAAAAGGGGGTGAGAGAGAAAGAGAAAATGGGGGCGAGAGAGAAAGAAAATGGGGGCGAGAGAGAAGGGGAAAACGAGAGAAAGGGAGGATGGGGAGAGAGGAGAGAAAGAGAGAAAGGGGGAGAGCGAGTAACACAGCACAAGCAGGGCCTTTCATTTTCTATTACAGGTTACCAGACGAAACCCATGGTGGCCTGGTAGACTTTGTTCCTCTATGCTATTGATTTCCCTTAGCAGAACACACGCCTGTCAGTTGTCAGTCATGTTCTACAACAGTGCATACCCCCTTTTCACTAAATTCCTTCAAGGACACGCCACCCCAAAAGGCAAGATCTTCAGTTTTGTAAATCGTTAATTCGTACATTCTGGGCTTTTCGAAAGCTAACCGCTCTTTAAAAATCTTCTGACAATGAAGTACATTGTATTCTGATGGGCGACGCAAAAATGATTGTCCATCCCTTACAACCCACTTTAAGGGATGGACAAATTATTAACTTTAACAGTGGCAAAACACACACACACAGTGATTGTTACAAAACGAACAGTCCATTAACAAATCCAAGTGCAAGAAACCGACATATGGGTTGCTTGTATTTAAATGACTGTGTTCTTTCGAGCTCTGCTGAGCCAGTGACGGTGGTGGTGAGGTAATGAGGCCTGGGTGTACTATGGAGGACAGGGCTGGGAGTAGAACTGGATCTGGCTGGGCTGCCAGCCTGCCACCTGGGCCATCTGTGAGCCAGTGAACCCCTGTTGGTGGGGATGGAGCAATGATTTATATATACATTAGATGACTGACAGGGGGCGCTGTTTTAAAGCAACCGCAACTCCATCTTGGCACTTCCACATAATTGTACAACAAATTATGGAAGCTATAGAAATGCATTTATGTCTAGAATTGTTTTTGTAATGTTTATTACATTACAGACAATGCATCATTTTAAATTATCTTGCGCTCAACATTAAAAAGAAGAATACATAGAAAAATGTTCCTTAACTTCTCTAGGATAGGGGGCAGCATTTTCACATGAAAAGCATACCCAAATTCAACTGCCAGCTACTCATCCCCAGAAGATAAGATATGCATATTATTAGTAGATTTGGATAGAAAACACTCTGAAGTTTCTAAAACTGTTTGAATCATGTCTGTGAGTATAACAGAACTTATTTAGCAGGCGAAACCCCGAGGACAAACCATTCAGATTTTTTTTTTTTTGGGGGGGGTCACTCTCAATGGATTTTCATTGGGAATACAGCTTTCTAATTGACCTTCTTGCAGTTCCTACCGCTTCCACTGGATGTCAACAGTCTTTAGAAATTGGTTGAGGGTTTTTCCTTTGTGTAATGAAGAAGTACGGCCATCTTGAACGAGGGTCACTCGAAGTGTCCTGTTTGTTAGAGGCGCATGACCAGAAAGCTAGCTACAGTTTGTTTTAATCCTGTATTGAACACAGATCATCCCGTCTTCAATTTTATCGATTATTTACGTAAAAAAATACCTAAAGTTGTATTACAAAAGTAGTTTGAAATGTTTTGGCAAAGTTTACAGGTAACTTTTGAGATATTTTGTAGTCACGTTTCACAAGTTGAAACCGGTGTTTTTCTGGATCAAACGCGCCAAATAAATTGACATTTTGGATATATATCTAAGGAATTAATCGAACAAAAGGACCATTTGTGATGTTTATGGGACATATTGGAGTGCCAACAACAGAAGCTCGTCAAAGGTAAGGCATGAATTATATTTTTATTTCTGCGTTTTGTGTCACGCCGGCACAGTTGAAATATGCTTCTCTCTTTTTGTTTACTATGTTGCTAACTCAGATAATAGCATCGTTTGCTTTCGCCGAAAAGCCTATTTTGAATTCTGACATGTTGGCTGGATTCACAACCAGTGTAGCTTTAATTTGGTATCTTTCATGTGTGATTTAATGAAAGTTTGATTTTTATAACAATTTATTTGAATTTGGCGCTCTGTATTTTCTCTGGCTTTTGGCCAAGTGAGATAGTAGCGTCCCGCCTAAACTCAGATTTTTGGATATAAATATGAACTTTACCGAACAAAACATACATGTATTGTGTAACATGAAGTCCTATGAGTGTCATCTGATGAAGATCATCAAAGGTTAGTGATTAATTTTAAATCCATTTCTGCCTTTTGTTACTCCTCTCTTTGGCTGGAAAAATGGCTGTGTTTTTCTGTGGCTATGTACTGACCTAACATAATCGCAAGGTGTGCTTTCACCGTAAATCCTTTTTGAAATCAGACATGTTAGCTGGATTCACAACAAAGTTGTGAAAGTTTGATTTTTATAGTAATTTATTTGAATTTGGCACTCTGCATTTTTACTGGCTTTTGGCCAAGTGGGACGTTAGCCTCCCACATATCCCAGAGAAGTTAAAGTATAATTTTTTGAATCTTCTAATGTTACTGTCCCCACTACAACAACAAAAACCTCTTACATTTTGTCCTTTAATAATTTCATTGAATTCCATTAATTCCTATGGAGGACTGTTCCTACTGAGGAGTGCCAATATGGTTGACCGGTGGCGTCAAAGCATCTCACTGGCCAATACATATCAGCAATCCAGGGTTTATATACATCATTTGGATGGCGTATTTGTAATCTTCCCGTCTTTTTCTCTCCCCTGCCAGCCTCTCTCTTTCTGCCTCTCTTTCTCTCACCCTCTCTATCCTCTAATTTCTGTCTTCGCACGCCAAATGGATTAGAGTTGGACACAGTACTGGCGCATGAAGGGATCTTAGCATCATTGAGCAAAGACACAGACAAATGGTTGAAGCCACCGGTCAGCTAGATACAATGCTACACTGAACAAAAAATATTTCAGGGAAGTTAGGAACAAATATACACAGGCAGTTAGGAACACTAAGGCTAGCTTTTTCAAACAGAAATTTGCATCCTGTAATACTAACTCAAAAAAGTTCTGGAACACTGTAAAGTCCATGGAGAATAAGAGCACCTCCTCCCAGCTGCCCACTGCTCTTAGGCTAGGAAACACTGTCACCACCGATAAATCCACTATAATTGAGAATTTCAATAAGCATTTCTCTACGGCTGGCCATGCTTTCCACCTGGCTACCCCTACCCCGGTCAACTGCTCGGCACCCTCCACAGCAATCCGCCAAAGCCCCCACCATTTCTCTTTCACCCAAATCCAGATAGCTGATATTCTGAAAGAGCGGCAAAATCTGGACCCCTACAAATCAGCTGGGCTAGACAATCTGGACACTCTCTTTCTAAAATGATCTGCCGAAATTGTTGCAACCCCTAATACTAGCCTGTTCAACCTCTCTTTCGTATTGTCTGAGATTCCCAAAGATTGGAAAGCTGCCGCGGTCATCCCCCTCTTCAAAGGGGGTGACACTCTAGACCCAAACTGCTACAGACCTACATCTATCCTACCCTGTCTTTCTAAGGTCTTCGAAAGCCAAGTTAACAAACAGATTACCGACCATTTCGAATCCCACCGTACCTTCTCCGCTATGCAATCTGGTTTCAGAGCTGGTCATGGGTGCACCTCAGCCACGCTCAAGGTTCTAAACGACATCATAACCACCATCGATAAGAGACATTACTGTGCAGCCATATTCATCGACCTGGCTAAGGCTTTCGACTCTGTCAATCACCACATTCTTATTGGCAGACTCGACAGCCTTGGTTTCTCAAATGATTGCCTCGCCTGGTTCACCAACTACTTCTCAGATAGAGTGCAGTGTGTCAAATCGGAGGGTCTGTTGTCCAGGCCTCTGGCAGTCTCTATGGGGGTGCCACAGGGTTCAATCCTCGGGCCGACTCTCTTCTCTGTATACATCAATGATGTTGCTCTTGCTGCTGGTGATTCTCTGATACACCTCTACGCAGACGACACCATTCTGTATACTTCTGGCCCCTCTTTGGACACTGTGTTAACTAACCTCCAGACGAGCTTCAATGCCATACAACTCTCCTTCCGTGCCTCCAACTGCTCTTAAATGCAAGTAAAACTAAATGCATGCTATTCAACCGATCACTGCCCGCACCTGCTCGCCCGTCCAGCATCACTACTCTGGACGGCTCTGACTTAGAATACGTGGACAACTACAAATACCTAGGTGTCTGGTTAGACTGTAAACTCCCCTTCCAGACTCACATTAAGCATCTCCAATCCAAAATTAAATCTAGAATCGGCTTCCTATATCGCAACAAAGCATCCTTCACTCATGCTGCCAAACATACCCTCGTAAAACTGACCATCCTACCGATCCTCGACTTCGGTGATGTCATCTATAAAATAGCCCTCAACACTCTACTCAACAAACTGGATGCAGTCTATCACAGTGCCATCCGTTTTGTCACCAAAGCCCCATACACTACCCACCATTGCGACCTGTACGCTCTCGTTGGTTGGCCCTCGCTTCATACTCGTCGCCAAACCCACTGGCTACAGGTTATCTACAAGTCTCTGCTAGCTTTAAGTGCCAGCTCACAGATCACTGCACATAGCCCATCTGTAAACAGCCCATCTACCTACCTCATCCCCATACTGTATTTATTTATCTTGCTCATTTGCACCCCAGTATCTCTACTTGCACATTCATCTTCTGCACATCTACCATTCCAGTGTGTAATTGCTATATTGTAATTACTTCGCCACCATGACCTATTTATTGCCTTAACTCCCTTATCTTACCTCATTTGCACTCACTGTATATAGACTTTTTGTTTTCTTTTGTTCTACTGTATTATTGACTATGTTTTGTTTATTCCATGTGTAACTCTGTGTTGTTGTATGTGTCAAATTGCTATGCTTTATCTTGGCCAGGTCGCAGTTGCAACTGAGAACTTAAAAAAAGAAAAGAAATTAAAAACCCGCAACATGGAACAACTTCAAAGATGTTACTGTTACGGTTCATATAAGGAAATCAGTCAATTTAAATAAATAGATTAGGCCCTAATCTATGGATTTCCCACAACTGAGAATACTGGTATGCATCTGTTGGCCACAAAAACCTTTTAAAAATGTAGGGGCCTGGATCAGAAAACCAGTCAGTTTCTGGTGTGATCACCATTAGCCTCATGCAGTGTGACATCTACATTACGTAGTTGACCAGGCTGTTGATTGTGGCCTGTGGAATGTTGTCCCATTCCTCTTCAATGGCTGTGAGTGGTTGCTGGGCGTTGGTGGGAACTGGAACGCGCTGTCGTACACGTCAATCCAGAGCATCCCAAACATGCTCAACGGGTGACATGTCTGGTGAGTATGCAGGCCATGGAAGAACTGGGACAGTTTCAGATTCCAGGAATTGTGTACAGATCCTGGAGACATTGGGCTGTGCATTATCATGCTGAAACATAAGGTGATGGCAGTGAATGTATGGCATGCCAATAGGCCTCAGGATCTCTGTGCATTCAAATTGCCATAGCTTATGCCTGCCCATACCATAACCCCACCACACTGTTCACAACATTGACTCCAGCAAACCACTCACCTAGACGACACCATGTCTGCAATCTGCCCGGTACAGCTGAAACCAAGTTTCATCCGTGAAGAGCACACTTCTCCAGCATGCCAGTGGCCAGTGAAGGTGAGCATTTGCCCACTGAAGTTGTTTACAACACCGAACTGCAGTCAGGTCAAGACCCTGGTGAGGACGACGGTCACGCAGATGAGCTTCCCTGAGACGGTTTGACAGTTTGTGCAGAAATGATTTGGTTGGGCAAACCCACAGTTGCATCAACTGTCTGGGTGGCTGGTCTCAGACGATTCCGCAGGTGAAGAACCCGGATGTGGAGGTCCTGGGCTGCCGTGGTTACACTTGGTCTGCGATTGTGAGGCCGGTTGAACGTACTGCCAAATTCTCTAAAATGACATTGGAGGCGGCTTATAGTAGAAACATGAACATTCAATTATCTGGCAACAGCTCGTGGACATTCCTGCAGTTAGCATGCCATTTGCACACTCCTATAAAATGTGAGAAATGTGAGACATCTGTGGCATTGTGTTGTGTAACAAAACTGCACATTTTAGAGTGACCTTTTATTGCCCCCAGCACAAGGTGCACCTGTGTTCTGATCATGCTGTTTACTCAGCTTATTGATATGCCACACCTGTCAGGTGGATGGATTATCTTGGCAAAGGAGAAATGCTCACTAACATGGATGTAAACTAATTTCTGCACAACATTTGAGAGAAATAAGCTTTTGTGCATATGGGACATGTCTGGGATGTTTTATTTCAGCTCATGAAACATGGCACCAACACTTTAAATGTTGTGTTTATATTTTTGTTCAGTGTATTTCACGGTAAACAAATTAACAGACTTTCAGCATGCTTATAGGGAAGGGCACTCAACATGTACGGGACTTACACAAATGACTGATGATTCGCTGAAAAAATGTTATCATAAGAAGCTGTCTTGTCAGTGTAGCTTTTGACATTATCGATCAAAATGTGCTGCTGGAAAAAAGTACTGTATGTGTTATGGTTTTACATTCCCTGCTATATCATGGATGGAGAGTTACCTGTCCAACAGGACACAGAGGGTGTTCTTTAATGGAATCCTCTCCAACATAATCCAGGTAGAGTCAGGCATTACCCAGGCCAGCTGTCTAGGCCCCTTACTTTTTAAAATGTTTACTTTTGACCTGCCACTGGCACTGAGTAAAGCCTGTGTGTCTATGTATGCTGATGACTTAACACATCAACCACAATAAGTAAAATCACTGCAACACTTAACAAATCAAATCATTGTTAGCTGCACCGAAAACAATAGGTGTAGACTTTCCAATGAAATGCTAAATAAAAAAAGGAAATAGTAACAATAAAAAAAATAAGGCTATATACAAGGAGTACCAGTACCGAGTCAATGTGCAGTGGTACGAGGTAGTTGAGGTAATTGAAGTAACAGAGTATGTACATGTTGGTAGGGGTAAAAGTGACTAGGCAATCAGGATATATTATAAACAGAGTAGCAGCAGCATATGTAAAGTGTGTCTATGTGTGAGTATGTATGTGCATGGCGTCAATATGCATGTGCATGTGTGTGTGTGTGTGTGTGTGTGTTGGAGTGTCAGTGTAGTATGTGTGAGTGTGTGGGTAGAGTCTAGTTCAGGGGTGGGCAAACTTTTTGGCTCGAGGGCCACATCAGGATTTTGAAATTCAACGGAGGGACGCATTTTTGGGGGGACTAATTATTTGTTAAAATCAATTTGTGGGGGCCTTCCGAGTGGCTCAGCAGTCTAAGACACTGCATTGCAGTGCTTGATGCGTCA